>NC_061073.1:17146925-17454841 GCF_021917145.1 Hypomesus transpacificus
AAAATAATTACAATGGTCAAACCAGGAAAGACTGTCTTCAAAAGTTCAGTGGAAAACCTCCTCATAGCTTTTACTATTAACTGACAGGAATCCATTGAATTAGCATGCATTGAATTTTGCCTGAAGTTCAAAAGAAAACCAATTGATTGACCAATTGATTTGACAAAGTTAAATAACGAATACAATCACACTTCAGACTAATGGGTCTTTCTAGAGACTGGCCCTGCAAGATGTCTTGCATGGCCTTTCCTAAACAACTGTCCCACTTGTTTTTGCTTCTTGGCATTTATCAAGTCTTAATCCAGAGCAGGGAAGTGACCCAGCAGTGAGACCATGGGCTGAAGGTAGCCCCCTCATACAGGGGGAGCAGGAACTCATCTCAAAGTGGACCTCGTCAGTGCCAGGCCTGCACACCTGTGGAGTCCCTGGGCTGGAGACATGGTATGTCTGTGTGTGTGTGTGTGTGAGCGAGCATGGCAGACTGTTCACTGTGGTTTGTGGAGCGTGTCTTCGGGCCAAGCCCAGTTCCCATGGCAGCGACCCAAGGTTCACCCTGACCTTTAGCTGAGCCTGGAAATGTGGCCACTTCAAGATGAAAATTGTGCATAAGTCATGGTTGACATGAATGAAGTAGGCATTCTGCAGCACATAACTAACTTACACTGGGTAAGACACCTATGAATTGTCTTGTTGTTGAACACAACGCTGTATATCCCCTCTGGAAGGTAACAGTGAACTGCATATGTCCATAATGAATTAGCCTTATCAGGTTAGCTAATATATAATAATAATAGTCAGTTAGCTTCTGGAACAGGGCACTAGTTATAAACTATGATGTTATCACCACTAGTGAGGAAAAAATCATTGACAGACTCAATGTTAGGACAGCTGAGTCACAAAATGACCCTAGTCTAGTCTGCCAGGACGCAGCCAAGACGATCAAACTCAGAGCCTATCAAAACAGTCCGCCCTCCTCCGTTGCCATAACACAATACTCCAGTACTGGAGCAGCATAGTTAGGAGCTCTGGTGATGGAAGAGATTCATTTTGGGATAGTTTGTCCCTTTAAGGCTGGTCAGCAGGCTGGGATAGACAGCCAGCATCTCTTAGTCATGATGTCATTATGGTTCCTGTTGGAGCCAGAGTGGAAAAAAGAGGATTGAGCTGGTCAACGAGCCAAGGGCTTGCATCACATGCAGATGGAATCACAGACTATTTTTAAACCCTGTGTTGCGAGAGGGGATCGACAAAAGAAGGGTCCAACAAACCCTGCCTTCTACAGGTTGTTTTTTGGTGACAGTGTGAAGGAGCGCCTGTCTTTCTTCTACCCTCCCATTTCCAGCCTGTGGTCCTTCTCAACATGTTGGGCTGTTGGACAACAGACATCTCTAAAGGGTTACACTGAGAATCTAAAGGTTGCCATGGTAAAGGCAGTCACC
Source organism: Hypomesus transpacificus (assembly GCF_021917145.1). Classification (NCBI taxonomy): domain Eukaryota; kingdom Metazoa; phylum Chordata; class Actinopteri; order Osmeriformes; family Osmeridae; genus Hypomesus; species Hypomesus transpacificus. The sequence continues at coordinate 17,148,365 of NC_061073.1, forward strand.
CATTGCCCTGCACAGCAGGGTGGGTACACAGTGTTTATTGTTCGGGCTAATCACAGTTTGGTGGACTCGCCTGCTCCGAAAGTGAAGTTACATCCTGTTATTTAGGCCAAGTTAGTTAAATATTTACATAGAAACACCATACCATACCAATGGCATCCAATGTAACCAAACTAGATAGCACCTAATCTCTCATCGAATCAGAGAAAAAGTCAGAAAGTTGTGGGAATTGCTAAAACGTTAACAGAGGACAACAATGTTTTGTACCATTTGTGTCAAATAAAAGCAATATAGAGACTTCGTACAAAATAAGATAAAAGTTTAAGCATGTTTCCTGTTTTTAATCTCCATCAGAAGTCCATAGTTTGCCTCATAGCTCCTCGTTTAACTGAAGTTAATTAAAATGTCTTAACGATGGAGTACGCCAATTTGAGAACTAATGTGCAGTGAGAGCTAGCTTCTAATCAAAACTGAAAGGATTACAAGCTCAGAGGAGAAAAACTTTTTCCTCAAAAATGTAGGGCATCTGAAATTTCCATCTTCACAGAAATATTTGAAACCTTATTTGGAAGGAACAGACTTTCAGTATTTAAAAGGTATTTGAACTCCCATCAGTTATACAATCCAGAATAATGGCTGTTTTTTAGGTAATAATAAACACTTTTTAAAAGAAATGTGTTCAGCTTGATAATACACTATCGCTAAGGGGCAAACTGAATTTCTCACTTGATGTCTGAAAAATCCTCAATTTCAATTCTGTATACAATCACACACGCACGAGCACACACGCACACGAGCACACAGCAAGTGTCTAGCTGCAATGCTGTTGCAATCCTCCAATCCTCCCCCTTCTTCTCCAGCCTAGCCTCCAGCTCCTTCAGACCACAGCTGGGTATTTTCCCAGAGGGACCCACCTTGACTGCCTGACAAACACACAGTGGATTCCTCTGATCTCCTCTCAGCTCCTGTCACATGTCACCTGTGTGAGCTACCACAGGTATCTGCTGCTGGGACACACTCCCTTGGGACAGGAAGGCAGGTGGAGGGGGGTGGAGGGGTGGCACTGGGCCGAGAAACTACAGCAGGCAACCTGACCTCATGCCCAGAACTACTGGCACACTCACACAAACACCATGTGTCTGTTCAGGGAAGAGACGCTTCTCTGCGTTTCCCAGTTGGATAACGATAACGGGTAAAACAACACAAACATTCTGGAATGCGAGTCGATACAAGGAAATTATAACATTTCTGTTGTCAGCCAGTCATGCTTAGAGTCCCAGGTGGCTTAACTGAACAGTCTTTCAGTCTTTCTTGCAGTCACATCAAAACAGACTCGTTCATTCAGCACCGTCTGTCCTCGCTGTCTCCCACCAGGGACACAATGCAGTTCTGCCACACCTCCGCCTGACTACTAAGTAACATTCGGACCAACACTACAATAGTCCAGGCAGCCAAGATAACTTGGTTTAGTATTCTGGACAATGCCAACACAGTCACACAGTCATTACTGGATGTGGATGACAGTATCTCTGCCCTATACCCACTCTGCAAGTATCACATTCGTGCTGATACTGCCAATTAAACCACTGAGTATACTGAAAGAGGCAGAGGGATATTGAAATACATGACTCATACCATATTATTGAACTGAAATTATAAATTAAGAATCCACAGCTCAAATAGCTGTGATCATTAAAAGTTGCAGTTGGTACCTACACTGTGTAGCACACTAATGAACAGGTTTGACATGACTGAACTGTGATTGGTGCTGAGATTCTAAGGGCAGGTTTGGTTTTACTAGGCTGAAGGTTGTTGAAGGAGCTTGTTTTCCTTGCTGTCAGGAATGCTCTGACTAAAAACTGACGTGCACTTGCATACACACACACCAACACACACAGCCTGAGATAAGTGTGTGTGATAGCATGAAGACATGCCAGTGCCTCTTCTTCAGGTCATGTTACTACAGCACCAGGGGTCGGGTTGGTAAACAAGGCCAACAGAGGCAGGGTACATCTGAGAACCTACCGGATCCACAAGAAGACTGTTCATTCAAAACACCTGCCAGGCTGGGGGAACACAAGACACGCTGTACCCTCGGTGTCATACCACAGTGATTACGGTCAGGGTTGACTGTGACAAGAGTGCAACCAAACATTGAATGACGCTGTAATGCTGACAATAGGCCCGTGCAGTGTCCTGAACATAACCAGGGTGTGGGTCTGTTCCAACATCATAAGAATCACTCTGCTAGGTTGGTCAAGCTACAAGCTGAAGACGAGGTGATGTGTGTCTGCTTCCACTGTAGAATGTTTCCTAAGACTAGATTAGTGGGAAGAGCAGCTCCCTGCTGTTACTTGTTCCAGTAATCACAGCTCCTGACACACTGAGCTTATACACTGGCTGGTGATCTCTGGTCCGACCAGACAGGACCCAACGACTGGCCGCAGGCTCAGGTCCTCACTGGTGCCAGCGCTCAGCTGTGAAACACTGAACGGGAAGTCTGATGGGAGAAGCGAGATGTCAGCACTCTTAACGCGAGGGATATTTTAAAACCCTGGCCCAATGAAAGGAGAAACCGGTTTTAAGTAACCGGGTGGGGGTAGGGAGTTACACTGTCACAGAGAGAATATCTTGGGGGGTACCAAAGGTCTTGGTCACACAATTTTAATGGGAGTGGTATCAACTGAATTTGAATTTCCAACAGAACTGCTATGAGATTGTGTCTCATCTGTAAACTAGATTAATTGAAATGTTAGGTCTATAGAGGATGCAGATTCTTTGTGCTGTGTATTCAGCATGTTAGGGAACAGAACCCAGCTGGAACCGCCCCACGGAGGACCTCCTGAACAAGCCTCTACTGCCTGGACATGGGTGCCTCTGGCTGAGGTATCATTCATGTTAACAGGGAGAAGGCTGCAGTTACAAAAGAAATTAAGAAGTTTGAGGATAACAAAATGTACTCAGTCTGTAATATTGATGGACACATTTCAGATTAAGAATCATACTGTATTAACCATATAGCCTACAGTAGATTATTTTGATTTTCGCAAGTTGGATAACCAAGCTATTTCACTGTTTAACTATTCACTATAGAGCTAGTATTGAACCCCACACTGAAGACTTGAATGAATGATAATATTTACAACATCAAAATCGACCTGGTCGTTCACTGCAGGTGTGCGATCAGCTACTGTACTTCCTCATCGGCTCTGTGGCACGATGCCCCAGGTCATTCCTATTAGCACGTCTGTCAAGAGGACGTTCATCTCACCAGTGATTCCCACATCCATCATCTTTTCAAAGGAAGACGCTAACGAGTCTGGACTGAAGAAAGGGATTTAGTCACTCCTGGGTCTCGTCTTTCCATCTGCTAGGACACTTTCTGGACACCACAGGACACAGCAAGACTATCTCACTCCAGTCTGTTCAACAGGACAATTGCTGACACCGTTAAATCATAGAGTCCTAAAAGGGGATTGAAGTGAAGTCAGTTTGGGGGAAAAGATTGAAAAGGGGAACTCTGCTTGACCCTTACTGGCCGACACACGTTTAAATCACACGCTTCAGTTGAAAAGGACAACGTTTTAAGGGAGGTGATTGGCATTGATGCTTCACAGCAATTTTGACAATAGAATTTTAAAAGCAAGTTTTCGTGCTCTCAGCAAATAGTGTCTTGGAAGATATGTGGTTTTAGTAGAAACTTTATCCACATTTAAACAAACTTCAGCTCTGCATTTAAATAGCGGAAAACTGCAAAAAACACTATGAAACACTTCAGAAAAGAAAAGACTGCAATAAAGAAAAAAGTATTACTGATGGTAACAAATGGTAATGCAGGCCTAAGTATTGCACTCAAGCTGTGTTGAAGTTCACATACCATTTTCAGAATGCATGAAGCACAGATTCAATATTACAAAGTAAACTTTCACACACTTCCACACACACACACACAGACCTGTATCAGTATATCATACCTACATGCAGTACCACACTTGCATGCACACACACACACATCTGGTTTTATCTCCGTCTCTCACATACACACATGCAAGAGGGCGGGGAGGACAGTGATGATCGCCCCTATCTGATATCACACAACCCCTGAGACTGAACAGCAGAGGTGTCTGCTACCTGGAATGAGCTCCCAAAACAAGCTCACCTGATCACCTCTTATGCCCTCATTGTGCTGCAGTCATATAGCCTGGAGCACAGACAGGATACACATGCACTATTCTGCGACAAACTTGTTGAAAAAAATATACTATAAAAACCCCTATGATTTAATCACCTATGATTTTAGGCTGCAATTAAGATATTATTATGGCACATTATTCACAGTGATCACGTATCATATTAACAATGGTGTAGCACTCAGCTCAGCATTGAATTGGAGTGAGTCCTTACGCACCCGACGCTGTAGAATAGCTTGGTTCTCCATCGAAAACAACATATACTCCTGTGCAATGTGCAATAGACTGGCTTTCTTGTTAACAAGTCACAGTGTGTACGTGTGTGTATTTGGTGTGTGTGTGTGTGTTTGGTGTGTGTGTGTGTGTGTTTGGTGTGTGTGTGTGTGTGTGTTTGGTGTGTGTGTGTGTTTGGTGTGTGTGTGTGTGTTTGGTGTGTGTGTGTGTGTGTTTGGTGTGTGTGGTCCAGACTGACTGGATGCAACTCCTGGGTCGCACCTGTCCCCAAGCCCCCAGTCACAGAGTTCACAGTTCACATGAAATGTCCCTCCCCCTGTCTGTTGGTGGGCCACCACATCAGGCTTCACTGGATCCTGCCATTGGGCCCCTTCCCCACCTTTAACACCAACCTTATGGTGCCGATAAACATGACTGATCTGTGGAACTGTATGGCTCTCTGACCCGTGTAGGAAAATCACCTCTTACATGAGAAGCAACACGTCCTGTTAACTGTGCAACAGCATCAGCCTCACAGATAATAAGTGTCATTTAAATAGCACTTTCAGCATTTAAATCAATAGATAAACCTGGGGGATATGGAACAGATATAGCTCAGTGATAGAGCATTTGACTGAAGATCAAAGAGGTTGCAAGATCGCCCCCATTAGTTTCTTCTTATTTGCTAAATAAACTAATTATCATGAATGATAAGTCATTGAAATGGAAAATTCTCAAGTCTGTCTTTTAGTGATGACAGATTCAAGTAGCAGTAATAGTGCCAGGCTACTTGTGATCTAAACTGATCCTTTGCACAATAAACAGCACTAACACAGGTTATTTCTACTTTAACTTTTACAATTCCATAGTACTACACTAAAAACAAACCAAACTATACTCACTAATGAGTAAGTTTAGGTTGAACTTCTTTAGTTTGTCACTTGTCATTCATGTATCAAAAGACAAAAAACTGCATCCTCATTCTGAACTTAATGATAACCTTTAGTCATTTAGCAGACGCTCTTATCCAGAGTGACTAACAGTAAGTAGAGGGACATTCCCCCGAGGCAAGTAGGGTGAAGTGCCTTGCCTAAGGACACAACCTCATTTGGGTTTGCCAGAATTGAACCGGCAACCTTCTACGTAACACTATGTACCTCTGCCATTGTGTTTAAGTCAGTGCGGGAGTCGGTGAGCGGTGAAGGAATTGGGCTAGTAATCAGAAGGTTGCCAGTTCGATTCCCGGCTGTGCCAAATGACGTTGTGTCCTTGGGCAAGGCACTTCACCCTACTTGCCTCGGGGGGAATGTCCCTGTACATACTGTAAGTCGCTCTGGATAAGAGCGTCTGCTAAATGACTAAAATGCAAATGTAAATGTATAACGTAAGGGTAGTGATCCACAACGTAAGGGCAATGAAGTGATCCTTCATTGCCTTTCTGCACAATAAACGGAGGTCAACTACACCTGACTGGCAGAGGAAGCATATCTCTGGTTTAGACTGTAACTGACAGGAGACAGTCACAACGACATGCAGCAACCAACATATTGCTGTGATTAACAGACATCCGAGACCTATGTATGGAATCAGGTTATCCATCTCAGGTACCATTGGCCACTTACCATTACTTACCTTTCACTTTTGATTCTAGAATTCACAGCCTTCAACTTTGAACCGACAAACTACAGCACAAACCTCTCAACATCACCCTATAGCCACAACAACAGTCTAAAGACTAAACAAGCTAACAAAAATTCAAGTAGAAACACATCCAGTTTTAAGGTAAAAACAACCACAATCCTGAACAGTGTTGACTTTTGACTTGTGAATGGCACATGTCAAAACACGAACTAAGCTATCGCTCATGGTCCTAAATGTGATATGAAAAGCTGTTGGAACAAAACACATACTTCTTTTCTCTCCTGAGCTACAATAGGAGCTGCTTATTATGTGAAGCAACTAGCCTATATGGCCGAATGCCCCTTCTGAGCTGAGAAAAATGATCGATGTATTACCGACAATTACATGACAATTCTGTCACAGTATGCAACTGCATAACTCTTTTTAGTTGAGTTAAAATTAAACATTTTGCTCAATTCTGTTTTTTCTACTTCCTTGATGCTCGGTGGGTGTAAACTTGAGGAACACCCCCACATGTCCAAATCTGTTTCTCCCACACTCAACGTGGAAGCAAATTAATGTAGAATGAGGTGTGTGCATTTTGAAAATACTTAATACGTGTAGCCTAATCCATGCTATCAAAACATTCACCCCAGCGTTTGTATTTTCAATAGGCGACATTTGGAGTATTTTGCTGTCTGATGGTGGCAAGAGTGCGGTATGTGACACTACAGTAATAATAGGCTACTCCTAGCCTATTGCCTAATCAGTGTTTATTTTATATCATTGGTGTATTGCTTTGATTTAAATATTATTCAAGCGTTCTTTTGAAGATCAACCAGACGAATATGAACCTTACTGATTGTCCCGAACGTATTGTAACCAAAATGTCAACAAAATTGCAACTGAAGCATAGGCTACTCTTGCATTCGTTCACACACCGCTATAAAAGAAACAGCATCATGTCTATTTAGTTTCAAACGTTAAATAATGTCGGTTTAGCCTACCTCTTGAAATGTTTTCCCCACTTAGCATGCACAGCTCAAATAGTGCCAACGTTACAAAGTCCTACGCATTAAAGCTGATAAAAGTTGTGTCCCTCTATTTGGGCATTGTAACAACAGTGAATCAATACGTATTTTCATATGGGTTTGTTTGATAGTGTTCGAATGGGTATATAAACCATCCACGGCAAGTAATTATTTATCGAAAATGTTATGAGTAGCCTAACAGCCCTACTCTTCATTTGGAACTTCGAAACTGAACAATCTAGGCGGTTTATTTTGCAAGCGATATTTAAGTTTTACTACTTACTTTAACTCCCACGGCTTCCTCCACTTTTCTTTCTATTCTTGACACGCATATTCCCCTTAATTTTAGATTGTCTTTAACTTAAATAAGACAAACCCGTGGGTGTTTCAAATGACAATGCGTCTGAATCTGATCTCTCACTCCTCTGCGTGGCTAGCTGTGCAGCTGCAGTTTTCCCTTCTTGACACGAGCGCGCATTCCGCGCACATACGGGGTAGAGGCGGGCTCGAGCCGACAGTATAAGAAATGCACGCGCACAAAACAGTGAATCCAGAGCAATAGAGAGAATATAGATATTTCTCTGTGGTTCTGAGTGAATCTATTACGGGGATTCATTTACCGTTACTCAAAATATGATATGACCCTTTAACGCCAATATTTAAACAATCAATGATGAATATTCCCTATGAAAATCTACCAAAAACGGTGACGTGTTTCGTTTCACTATCATTTCGGTCCTACACGGCCTCTCTTAAAAAAAAAGATGTAATTACTCATTATCACCTCATCCGTACATAGGGCTGACATGCATTTTTATCATGCGTTAATAAATAATTTATAATCTGAGGGTAAGACTATTCAGGAGGAAACCATGTGTTGTGAAAATGTATTTTGTACCAGGTATGTGTTTTGATGACAGTAATTTAACAACTTTTTGTACTCGTTCATTGGGGCTAATAACAAATTAATCTCAACAGCTATGGAGAAGGAATTCCGGAACATTGGTATTGGGTGAATGAGGTGAGAGTCGAGAGTTGACGGTGAGGTGAGGGAGTGACTCGTGTTTTTACACATTCCTTGCATTCTTTCCGCCCTGCTCGATCCCCAGAACCAAGATTTCAGCTTGGGGTAGCACAAGATAAAGGTTAAGCTTCAGTCATTTGCACCCTCCTTTACAAATCTGTCTTGCTTGAAGATAAATAAATAGCATACGTAGGAATGTACACCTGTGTAATTCATGTCTTCCTCAGTCGTTGGAAAACCAACATGAAACCGATTTTAAACTATTTTGCATTTCAAAGTGAAAACTCGTACCAACATAAACGAATTAAAAACACAAAACAACTATTTCAAATTTCTTTTGAGCATTCTGTAGTAGAACAACACCAGACTTGGAGAATTGCAATTTCATGGTATTTTATTCATTTAGTCCAGTCAATCGATGATGATTTCTCATCAATGCAATCAAGCTCAATGCAAATTTGTGACAGTGTTTTTGTAAAGCTACTGAGTAAGCAGGAACCACACTGCTTGCTGCTGATGGAGGCTTCTAACGCTGATGAAAATCTAAATGTAACACATCTATCATATCTATCATAGCCTAGTTGAAAGTGCATTTCATCACAAACACTGAACATGAAGCAGTGTCTTCCCCAAAGATTAGCAGGAGGGGTGATTCACGTTTGATGTACATATGCTAAAACTGACGGGGTCAGCAGAGTAGCCTATAGCCTAGTTTGTCTAGTAAGCTTGGTAAATCAAGCACGGGAATCAAGTAAGGGAAGAATACATAATGAATAAGGGTTCATTCCTTTTTCAAAAATTGTCAAAGCATTAATATTAATGTGTATTAAGATCAACAAACATCTTTGGTACACAAACTGTATATTTAAAAGGGAAATAGTTTTGAGAAGTAGTCAAAATCCCCCACCAAAATCGTTCAAGTTGTGTTCTAATGAAGCTAGTTGCTAGCTCAGCATGTGATGCTTCCCCTCTCTGACTCACTCATTCCTGCTATATGGTTCAGGATCCATGACTCTCCTCGGGAAACCAGTATCTTTCCTGTCTGTCTTCCAAACCAATTATAATTCACCCTTAAAAACCCAAGCTTGCAGCAGCAACAGGAAGCAGGTTAAGGAAGCAAGCAAGCAAGGGGAGATTTGGGGGCAATGGTGGGGAAGTTTGTCATTGTACTTGAGTGATTAATTTGTGTGCCTATGTGTACTTTGTTTTCAGGAGGGGAATATTTTGGGCACAAAACAATACCAGGTCCCTAGCTCTTTTCACCAATTCATAGTTTTGAGTCACGAGACATGCTCGGTGACCTGGAAGGCAGAAAGCTGCTGGCGATATCGGCTCACACCGTTGAGACGCAGCAAAAGCCGGCAAATTATCTTCCTACGTTTCTTTGGATCACCTCTCAGCTAAAGAAAAATATATGGACACAAACTGCAAGTGTTGGCGTCTAACACAACAACACAACTATTTAGTTAGCAAACTTTATCTCACTACGACGCCTCGACACAACAAACAATGTCAAACCGATTACATAAAGATGTGTTTATGGCAAAAAATACGATGGTTAATATACTTGTGTTTGTTTTACTTGTGCTTAGCTTTGATGAAATGTTCGCCTGATGCAGTTATCCAAAGCACCGGATGTACCCGCCGGGTAGCCAGTAGCAGTTAGCTAGCCTAATATGTCCTCAGCTTTGTTTTCCCTGTATTTGCGCTGTTGAGCTAGAATTGTTTTGGGTCTAACAAACTAATAAACCACGAGAGAGGTATAAATTATGATCTTAAGTCCTGTAGAGCAATTAATGCCATTCAATATCAGAACCATTGGAGTGGTTAACAGTGGAAGTTAGGTTTTTCCTAATCGCACTAGCGCGGGTAACCGGTCACATGACCCCAATGACGAGACTTTAGGAAGCCAGTGACTAGTTACTGACAGGTAATGATGACTAAATGGCGTTTCTTGTATAGAGAAATGGCATGGTCGGGAAATGAGATTGCCTTGCAGAGTATAAGTCTAATAGGCAGTGGATAATATCATACTGGTTGGAGAATATCTATTGTGGTATTTATGTAGGCCATTACTGTCATATTGGGACTCCAGTTTTAAGTGTGGATAGTATATTACGCAAGAGCAGTATACTAAAAAGAACCAAAGAACTAGAACCCTGACTGGACTTGACCTGCATTCGAGTTTACAAGAGCAACAAACTCCTAAGGAAACATTAGAAAAGGAGCACCTGGGATGGTGAGAGCTGGGTTGGTTCCAGGGCACGCACAGGCCATTGTGGACAGGAAGTGAGCTGGCAAGGAGGAAATCAGCATTGGTAAACCAAAACAGGATGTAGTCCAGTGGTCCATCAACATGTCAGACGACTCATTGACCATCCGAGTAGCCAAAACAACTATTGTAACAGGAGTAAAGTGCTTGATATAAGAAGTGGAATGATGGAATAAGAAAGGATAAATGGAATAAGAAACTATTTTTTATTGATTATTGAAGATTTAGCTTAGGTACCTCTTAAAATGTCATCAGTGAGAAGAAAAAAATTACCATCCACAACTGACTTTTCAATACACTGTTCACCTATCATGTTTTACAAGTAAATTTCTGCACAACATGGTTGCACATTTGTAGACGCACTGCAGAGAAATGCAGTTCAAAGCCCTTCTCAAACATAATGCAAATCATGCTACACAATGAGCCATCACCTCATCTCTTTTGACTCAGAGCTTTGTAAGTAATTGGCCAGTATAGCACTGTGACCTAGCACAAAGTCGAACAGTGATGGTATTAGAAAGGATTAGCAATGCAGTTCAATTTGATCAAGCAATGTGGTATCTTTAAACTAGCTTGTTAAAAGAACCTTGTTGCATGCTGTGCAATGTCACAAGATGATGACACCACCTGCTGATAATCGTGAGGGGGCATGCTCTTCAAGCTGTGTAAGGCTGTTATAGTTTGATGTTGCACAATAGAGGGATCTCCTTTTCTGCCATACTAGCTATGGACTGTCATCAAATTGTTACTGAAAAATACCCTGTGGAATAATTCAGACCAGTCGCATGACAAATGGAATCTGAAGCAACAATATATACAAAGACATTTTGGAAGTGGAGAACATTAGCCAAAATTGCTAAAGGTCATAAAAGAAAATTTTTCTGTTAATCTGACACCAGATTATTCATGCATTTGTCAGATAGAAAATGTACTTTTATATTTTTTGAATTAAGTTATAAATCACTTCAAACTCTTATAACAGATAAACATCTATAGCATGTCATGCATAACTTGACAGTATATATAAATCGTCAATTTAAAAACATCAGCAAAGAATAGAGGTGGACTGTACTTTAGTGTGTGTGTCAACATACTGAATGTTGGTAAAATGAAAATGTATTAATTGACTCACAACTTTAACAAAACATTTATGGACTGGCACATTTTTTTTTATTAGGTTCAATAATTTTAACCCAATTACAATCAGGTTAATAAGGATATTGTTTGAAATGAGGTTTAATTAGGTTAATTGAGAAATACACAATTGCCTTAATGACATACGACTACACAAGACATGTAAAGATGACTAAAGAATACAACAAAAATCTTGGCTTAAAATAAATAAATTCTGACTTCAACACTCCTGCATACTATTATGTTGAATGGATGACATTATCGTGTCATATACTTGGATGGAACAAATATAGGATTCCATAGTCATACAAAACCATCAACTACAGCTATTTAAAAAATTGTAGACAGATAAAAAAATCGTTGTAAAAAAAGACAATAAATAGTCAACACTTATACCATGTTCTTAAAAGGCTTAAAAAAAAGCAAACGAGTGACTGTTTCCTCGTGGACCAGAAGTGTCAGTGATGGAGTAATGCTTTGTGTTCTCAGTTGGCATTGGCCCCCGCACACATCAACTATCCCACGATCCAAATATGTCAGATTACCTAGACGAGAAAATCATCACATGGATTTTAAGATGTATTCCTTTTTATTATTAAGATTAGTACGTTTCCTTGGCCGCTGGTATTCTCTACCTTTTTTTGGTTACGAGTTGATAAGGAGTAGGCCAGTTTATCCAACCCTGAATAGTTTGAACACCTTTTTGTTTCCAACCCAAAGCAATATAGTGCAAAAAAGCATTGGGAACATTAACTAACAAAGGGTGATGCAATGACCACAGCAGGTTTGACAAACACAGCCTCTGAGGCCTCAGAAACATTACCTGTCCAGACGGTTGACCACGTCCCGGACCGTGCTGATGAGGTGGTCGTGCTCCTGGGGGTTAGCGAGGATGAGGCCGTGGAGCCGCTTCATGTAGGAGTCGATGGTGTCCAGGGTGGGGGTCTCCCCACTGCCTGCAGGCGAAAACACAGCATCAGCACAACGGTGACCTGAAGGGGTAACCTTTTTTTTGTTTTGATTTTAATCATACCACAGTGCTATAGGTGAGTAACCTATACACTTTAGTTTTTGAAGTGTAATATCACAATTTTGAAAGTGATGTTTGTGTATGCAGCGGTGTGTGGGTAGGTGTCTGTTGACGTGTTAGTGTGTGTCTCACCAGGCAGAGCCACTGAGGAGAAACTGGAGGTCAATGCCTGGCGCAAGGTCTCCAGGTGCTGTTGCAGGAGGCCGTTGCGGCCCCTCTCCTGCATCACGTCGCCCTCCAGACGCTCCACGGCGCCGCGCATGCTCTCCACATGCTTCTGCAAGGCGGCGTTGCGCTCCTCGTACTCCATGTTAGTCTTGCGGAGCTGGCGCATCTCCGCTTCGCGCGCTGCAGGCCAACAGAAACACTAAAGTAAGATGCTGCAGGCCAACAGAAACACTACAGTCAGACGCTGCAGGCCAACAGAAACACTACAGTCAGACGCTGCAGGCCAACAGAAACACTACAGTCAGACGCTGCAGGCCAACAGAAACACTACAGTAAGATGCTGCAGGCCAACAGAAACACTACAGTCAGACGCTGCAGGCCAACAGAAACACTACAGTAAGATGCTGCAGGCCAACAAAAACACTACAGTCAGACGCTGCAGGCCAACAGAAACACTACAGTAAAATGCTGCAGGCCAACAAAAACACTACAGTAAGACGCTGCAGGCCAACAGAAACACTACAGTCAGACGCTGCAGGCCAACAGAAACACTACAGTAAGACGCTGCAGGCCAACAGAAACACTACAGTCAGACGCTTGCTTACAGACAGAGATGGGAGGAAGCAGTGCTGGCTGAGGCTATCAATAATTCACAAGAGCAAGGCACACTCAGCTAAACTTTGCAGTATACTATTTTAGGATGAAGTAGAGGTGCTAAAGCAGGATGAAGAAGAGGTGCTAACTAAAGTACTATGGGGTTGATTTAACTGTTACAGTACAGCAAAACTAAGATGGTTGAAACTGAAACCATGAAAGACTGTTTGGTACCTTTGCTGTGGTTGAGAAACTCCTCAGTGAAGATGGGAATGTCAAAAACAGACCGCTCTTTCCCATCTGTGTCCTTCTGGTCAGGTTCAAAGTAAGAAACAGAATAGACAAAGAGAAGAAAAGACAGTGGAAACTAAGATCAAACCCAATGGAACGTGCTGGTAGGGACCAATATAATACTGCTGTGACAGAGCCACATCGTCTGCTATTATAGAAAGGCATGGGGCACTGGGACAAGAATTCTTCATCTATCGTACACATTTTTACTCAAGCTTTAAGTGAGTGTGTGATGTGGACTATTGACAACCAAGAAAGGGGTCATTACTGTTGGATGTGGGAGGTAGCAGGCAGGGGTTGATACCCTGGCCAGAGCTAAAAATACAATGCAATTATACAATCCGCAATAATACAATGATTAACCTGATGCTAAGAAAAAGGACGGTTTGCACGCAGGGTAGAAAGTTGCAACAGGCCGCTCTAGTCCTAAAGATGAAAGCGTGCAGTGTAATCCATCCCTTACTGCCCCATTTCAATTGACAGTGAGTTGGATATGTTAGAGTAGCTTGGTACTGTGCTCCAGGGGGTATTGTGTGGTCCTAATGCTACCCCCTACACAGCAACGGGATTGAAGGATCGCTAAATACGGCTAAGTCACCTTGACTTTCACCCTCCCTGCTTGAAAGGGAGATTTACACTACAACCCTATAATCACATCTCTTTACTTCATCAAAAATGAATTAAACACTTACCAGAAGCGAGGGGTTTGGATGCCTAATATAAAGAGGGAGCCAAAGCAGCTTAATCTAGCTTTAGTGCCGCTAGACTTCACGTCCAGCAACCAATGATGGCCAAGCCTTTAGTTGAGCTCTTATGTGATAAAAAAGTCTGTCATTGGGTTCATCATTTAAGGTTGTAGAAGCACGCCAAAGTTTAAACTGGATGACAGTAGGATGTATTAGCCATACTCTTTCGAGGGAGGAAACATGCTTGGTAAGTGTACTGGCTTCAAACTGAGACAAAGTTCCATTATATATTTGTAAATAAGTGAGTTTAACACTCAGTCGAAAATTGAGTACAAAACATATTATTTTTTATGAAACACATTCACTGTCTGTGCCACTAGAAGTATCTGCCATAAATACTAATGCAACAACAAACTGGAAGTTGGGTGCAAGATCATTGATAAATGTGTGTGGTGCAGGACAACCTGGGCACAGAAGGGTTAACTGACCTCGTGAAGAGACTCACTGGCTACCTGGTGACCACCATCTGGAAGGAAAGAACAGAATAAGACAGGACAGGAGATGATTCATGCTTCCTCCACCCAGCATGCATCTTGCTACATCTTGAACCTATAAAGGAGGAGTTATCAGGGGTGCTTGCCAGCCTCTTTCCAAAAGAGAAAGTCTTAAAGAAATATCAACGACAGCCAATGGTAGGCGATATCTATCCAATACATGTCTCAGCTAACAGGTTAGTGACAGCTAACAGGTTAGTGAATACATGTCTCAGCTAACAGGTTAGTGATGTGCACCTCCAGTTTACAGTCAAAGGTGTTCAAGCTTCTCCGAATTAATGATGCTTTCAGTCAAACGTCTTCAAACGGCCAAACAGAGCAGCTAAAGCTGTGTATCTTACTGGACATGGGGGATGGGAACAGCTCAGCTGTAGAGCATTTGACTGAAGCTCAAGAGGTTGCAGCTTCAAATCCCCCTTTGTATGTCACTGAGACATTTACATTTAGTCATTTAGCAGACGCTCTTATCCAGAGCGACTTACAGTAAGTACAGGGACATTCCCCCCGAGGCAAGTAGGGTGAAGTGCCTTGCCCAAGGACACAACATCATGTGGCACGGGGAATCGATCCGGCAACCTTCTGATTACTAGCCCGACTCCCTCACCGCTCAGCCATCTGACTCCCGAGACCACATATAGTGGATTGCAGAGTAGAATAGCTTCATTTCCATCCAACCCAACTGATCCGTCCTGAGGGTTTTCTTACTCTGGGATATAGCAATGAAAACCTTCCTTTCCAAGTTGTGAGTGGTGTTTACCTCCACGATGCCTCTTGCCCTTCTGGTTCTCCTGGACCTTCCTGGTGAAGTGCTTGTAGGCCTCTGTCTTCTGGTATTTCTCCAGCTCCCGCATATAGCGTTCCTTATCCCTCTCTGCCTCGTCCAAGTAATGCTGTAACACAGGAGACATGGGCAGTGAGACAGACGGGCAGTGAGACAGACGGGCAGTGAGACAGACGGGCAGTGAGACAGACATGTGGTGTGGCCCTCGGACTCACCTGCTTGTCCTCTGGGGGCAGTTTGCTCCACTCGTTGCCCAGCATCCGCGTGATCTCTGGGAAGGGAACATCGGGCCTGTCTGCCCTCAGCTGTTCCCTGCGGTCATTCATGAAGCGAACATAGCCGGTCAGGGGAGCCTTGGGGGCGTTGCTGTCCTTCACAGGCTTCTTCCTCTTCCTTCCCTTAGTCCAGCTGCCTCGTCTGGACTTCTGACATCAGAACAGTGAGTACAGATCAGAACAGTGGGTACAGATCAGAACAGTGAGTACAGGTCAGAACAGTGAGCACAGGTCAGAACTATTTTTTAATGCTGACAGATCATTGAGGTGCACTTCTATTCTGATTACCCAGTAGAGTGGACTCTTTCCTCGCAAAGGAGAGCCCCTTACATTTACGCATTTAGCAGACGCTTTTATCCAAAGCGACTTCCAAGAGAGAGCTTTACAAAAGAGCATAGGTCACTGATCATAACAACGAGGTAGTCCCAAACATTGCAAGCAGCCAGAACATGAAGCATACATTGTAAAAACGAAACAAGTGCCAAAGGGAAGACCCATAAGAGCGTGCAGTTATACAAGTTACAAATTAAAACAACATGAACCTCAAAAAGTGCAAGACTGTACCTGTGGAAGAAAAATCTACAGTAAAATATTCTACAGCGAGTACAAGAGTTAACTTCGTTATAACTAACCTACAAGAGCAACAAGTCACTCAATAAGAGTCATTGTGATCCTGGAGGAAACTAACATCAGGTCCCTTCATCATCATCTTCAAGGAGAAGCTCCAGGGGGGTCATCTTACCTCATCTCCATTTCTCTGGCTGCTGTTGTCAGTGTTCCCTCCAGGTGAGCCTGTCTGCTCCTCCATGTCTCCTCAGACTATGACAACACAACAGGAACATGCTTAGGTGGCGGCAATCCAAATATCTGATCATTTTGGCTTCGCTTTATCAATGGCATAGGGTCAATGTTGCTAGGCCTAAAGGAAATGACATAGCCACAGAGACTGTTCAACAGAGAAACCATTCAGAGAGGGTCTGGGGTGAGGAATTGCACAAATACCAGTGGGGATGCTTCGGAAGGAAATGGTGCACAGACTGTCTCATTGATTACTCCTCAACACACCAAACTGTTTGTTTTCTCTCCTGCACCCTTTTTTTGGCCCAATAAATGTCTTGGTTAGAAAACGTTTCCGCTCATAGAAAAGTCTCACAACAATCAGTTTCTGAGGCTTGGGAAAACAAGAGCTCTACCTCTTCATGAGATTATCTCCATATTGTACCTAGTCGGATTTCAGCTGAAGGAAGTGTTGCAGTGGCATTGTGTGAAATAGCATGAAATGTCAGATAAGGCCTAGCCAGGTTGAACAAACTCTAGGCCCTTGATGTAATTAATTGGGTGAGGATGTTAAAAATAACCAAATGCTCAATGGACAAAATAGAAAGCTATGGCCTTGGAAAGCTTATCAAAACAGGCGTTCAGTTTAAATATTTGTATGGAAGCCTAATAAAAACTGTGACCCATTTTTTAGAACAGTTTGCCAATTTAGGCATATAATCTAAATAGTAGGCTAGTATACAATTAATCAATGACGAGGCCCAATGACTACATACGATAAATACCATTGTACATCCATATCAAACTATTTGCCTATCAAGCCTATTTAATAGTGGCACACATAAGTAGCACACACAGTTCGTAGCAAATAGACGACCCAAAAATCAGATTGCATTCAGGGTTTTTGTAGTGTTATATCGCTCTCTGCTGGACCGCGCGTGCTCCACACTGGACCTGTCATGCGCCAATGTAGTTTCCCCACCTACGACCAGTCAACCGCCTTTCTACAGGGTTCACTGAGAAGTGGGTTAACAATAGCTTTTTTCAGAGATAGACATCTTACAGACTTTCGGAAATTGCTTTGTGAGAGCCGGTCTGCAAAGACAGAGAGAATTGCTCATTTGCCGTTCTTTCTCGATTGTATAGCATATCAATATTATTTTAATATAAAAATATATTATATGTAACGCTACACTTTCCGCAAGGGAGAATTGTGAGCTTGGATGTCGTGGAAATACATATTCCAGGAGTTTGCTAAAAAATAAGAATGTAGTTTCAATAATAAAAAATGTTTAATTTCCCCGTGTGTTTGCATCGAGCAACATGTTTGCTGTAGACCTACTCTGCTCCATCCATTGTTCTTTTTATGCCAGTTCACTGGCATAGAACTTAAATTAATATTACTTAATTTTCTCAATTCAACAGTAAACGTTTTCATAAAACATCAGGGTGTGGCTAAATCTTGACTAGACAGCTGGCAAACTAACCTACTGCTGTCAAATCCAGTTAGCTAGCGCTACATAATTCATTTGTAACTATCTACCTAAATGATGTGGCTATAAATTGCATACAAGCACAGTCTATATTTAACAGTCTCTAAGACGCAACGTATAGTTTACGTAGCTTAAGTAAACAATGAATACAGTATTGCATTGCTAACCTAGTCTCTGGCTCTGTGCAGCTAGCTAGCTTTCAAGCTAGATTCAGCTAACTTGCATGAAACCTAAAACGCGCGACTGATATGGAAATGGGACCCAATTCGTATACGCTGTCTATTAAAAGTATAAAAATACACTAACCTGTGACGTAATGCTTTATGAACAAGTCTAGAAACGATTGCTAGCTGATGATTTACCTAATCAAAACAAAAGCTGCAGTCGTTTCCGCTACACATTACCATCACCGCGTCACTACCGGTCACCAATGTTACGTCAAATTTGTCACCAGGTGGCGACATTTCCTTTCTCTATGACTAACACAGGGAATAGCAATGCATCTCAATGCTATAATTATAATAACAAATGTTTCTAATGCATGACATATATGAGTGATACCAAATACTGCACCCACTGACACAAGGCCCCAGATAGGCACGGGTTCCAGACACATGCCTAGATCTGAAAGCACGAAATAAAACAATGCTATTGCCATTTTAAGAAGATATAAACAGAACGTTTTCCCTTGGCAGGCAAAGTTGACTGAGGGATTTTTCCCCGTGTTGATTTTTGGCACAGACATCTGAGAAAAACACCAAAAGACGAGATCGGAAAAGCCAATCCAGGTTTGTTATAAAACCTCCTTGCCACATTGACTGTAAACGTCCAGATCGGTCGATCTATTCTACACAGTAGGAGGACGTGCAGCAGCATCCAGTGAGCTGTAGCAACAGTGGCATTTGGCCTGGGTGTGCACAGTCCAGATGTGATCCATCATGGCATCCATTCGGGGCCTTGTAAGCAAATAACCCACTGTTATTATGGAGGTAGGGAGATGTGCACAGAATTTCAGCTAAGGTCCTGGATTTTGCAAGATCACAGCCACTCACGTCAATAAAGTATGTTGCACATGTTGATTTTTTTTTGCAAACGGTACCAACAATAACCCTTGAACGTGGCAGAGAGGGCAAAAAGTACACACATCCTACACGCAAGTAGAAGTACAGATACTCATGTTTAAAAAGATTCTGGTAGAAGTTGAAGTACTGACTACACACAGAGTTTCACTCAAGTTAAAGTAAAGAAGTGTGGGCTCTGACATGCAGGATAAGTAGCCATTACTATGTAAGGTAATATATGAAGAGGTGAAAAACACACAGTGAGAGGAGAGAGAGAGAATATGCCAAATACAGAATAAAACTAAAGTAACAAGTCTGGCTTGAAAATGTAAGAAGTAGAAAGTGAAGATATTTGTGTAAAAAATGTAAGGAGTGAAAGTAAAAAGTTGTAAAAAAAAAAAAAGAATAGTAAAGTAATGACACCAGAAAAATCTACTAAAGTACTTCCCATCTCTGGAAAGTGACATAAAGATCCAAAGCTTCTTCCACAAGGCTTAACGTGTTTTGTTTGTGCAAAGCACAAAGGAAGGCTGGTGGATGGTGAGCCTTGCTCAAAGTGACATCTTACAATGTTGTGGAACAGGAAGCCTACTGTTTGAGAGAGTAGACATTCGTTAGAGTGACTTACTGGACTTAACACTTCTGCAGTTCTGCAGTTTTCAAGGCCACACCCTCTGAAAAAGTTGTCCATTTGAACACATGATGGCACTGTTATAACAGGACAAACACTAACCCTTGAAAATGGTCATCTCTCTCACCTACCATGTGTCACCTAGGGTTGTCAAACTATGTAACCTAAATGCACCCTAGCCTCACTGATACTAGACACCCTCGGTGTGTCTTCATATGCAGCAGAAAGGTCCACCAGATTTGGTAATCCTTAATAAAAGGTTGTCGGCTCGAGACGCTAGAATTTCATCTGGTGGTGTGACTGGTGTGCCCATAAATAGAAATACAGACATCCAAGAGTATGCCCTAAATACTGTATTCCATTTCGAGGTCAGATTTTGTGGAGATTTCGTCCATGTGTTCTCTCCCGCTCTGTTTTCAGGATGTGACATATACATATCGGCAGTAAGGGCTGTAAACAAAAAGATACTATGAAAACATGCCAAGTTCAATTTACCTTAACCTTTCACATCCTTCACACTCCCAGGGTTGTTTGGGCACAGGAGGCAGTAGGTCGTTATGACCCCTCCCCCTCAGATCATGTCACTTTCACTCAGCTGGTCGTGACATGTGAGGCCCACTCTGCGAAGACAGTGAGGGGGCCATGCTAACTCCTGGTCCTTGGTGTGTCTCCATATGTGTCCTGACCTGTTTGTGACAGCAGCTGGGAAGCTAGAGGCTGGCCTCCACCGCCTACAGTCCCTGTCTTACTGAGCCACAGGACACCTAGAGTAACAAGTCATGTCTAGTAAGGATAGGGGATTCATATTCCAGCTACAGAGACAACAGACCAAACATGCACATGAGCACATAGTGGTATCGATCGTAAAAGATGGCCAGTAGGTCACTTCCTGTGTGGTTGCTCAACCTTGGGATCTGTTTTTTGTCAGTCTCCATCATCTTAAGTTGTAAGGACACTACCATAGCGTACTGCAGATCTGGTAGCCTATGTAACAGAAATTTAAAAAGAGCTGGAAAAAAACTGCTGAATGACACCAGGCAACACCTTATGGTGTGTCATTTTACTGGGGTTGTATTACATTTTGTGTCCGCATGATTTGCAATGATCTTGTGAAATACAGCACAGTGCTATTAAGTTTGTTTACCTGCAATAACTGGTTTTCTACATCACCATGTGAGCGTCCTAAAAATGGACTTGCATGACAACTGTGACAAAGACTTAATGAATTCAAGTGGTGCTCCTGAGGCATCTTTTTAATGATGTTCTAGAAACATCACAGCTGTTGCTGTCTTGGTGACAACTTTCAGACTAACTGTCATTTTGCCTGTAGCTATATGAACACACCTCACTTATATCGCATTACACCGAACATTTGTAGATAATTAAATGTAACAAATACAATACATGCATGATTGTAATAATTGCAATTATTAATTATTAGTTGCTATACTTTAAGATTTAATTTCAAATTAAACTTGTTATAAAGGCAATTACATACTGTATCTTTGTACACCAAATAAAAATACAGGGAGGCAGGTACATGCATGCACACATATCCCAGCTCCCCACCTCCATCAGGGACACTGACTGTCTCCCCAACTTCAAGGAAAGGCTCAAGACGCGCTTGTTCGGGAGTACAACGGCACTTAGGAATGCTTGGCTGGACCTGATGTTAGTTTCCTCAAGGATCACAATGATTCTTATTCAGAGACTTGTTGCTTTTGTAGGTTAGTTATAACGAAGTTAACTCTTGTACTCGCTGTGAAATGTTTTGACTGTTGATTGTTCTTCTACAGGTACAGTCTTGCACTTTTTGGGGTTCATGTTGTTTTAATTTGTAACTTGTATAACTGCATGCTCTTATGGGTCTTCCCTTGGCACTTGTTTAGTTTTTCACAATGTATGCTTCATGTTTTGGCTGCCTGCAATGTTTGGGACTACCTCGTTGTTATGATCAGTGACCTATGCTCTTTTGTAAAGCTTTCTCTTGGAAGTCGCTTTGGATAAAGCGTCTGCTAAATGCATAATGTAAATGTAAGTATGTACACATATTTCACACTGTCACCTCCCAAATAAACACAAACAAACATGGGATTTTCCATCTGGCCTAAATATGTACAATGTGTGAAACCATAACACACGGTCAAATAATGCAATTGTGTAACAATTGACAGTAAATGTCTACATTAACAACCCTCTCCTGGTCCCAGTTGAGGGGCTTCTATTCCAGACAGCTGAGCTAATGGAAGCCTGTGCGTGCTGCTTAAACTGGTGTACCTCCAGGCTCCTCCCGCGGGCCTTGCGTTTCCTGGATGCTCCCCGAGGATGCAGTGCTTCTCCATGTTTCCCCCCTCCGCTCACCATCTTGCACTTATTTCTAATGTCCATTTTGCACGTTCTCCCTTTATCTGCCTTGCTTCTCTTACTCTTCATCTCCATCGGCCCTGTTTCATGGCTCGCAGGCCTGGGGAAACTCTTCCACATTGCGGATGTCGGGAGGCCACTTTGGTTCAAGCCTGGCTGGAGACAGGATTTAATTAGCAAGTCAGGCGATAAATTACCACCACAATTAAGTAGACAGCCCCTTCTTTTTCTGTTTACGCCCAGGGAAAGTCAAACCAAAACAGAGAATCCCAGGCAAACACAGCAGTTTACTGTAGATGAGCACACAGGAGTTAAAGGCTGCCGAGGGCCTCCCTAAATGTAAATACAGTTGAGGGTGGTCGCCGCTCTCTGAAGGGACAAGCTTCCTCTCGTTTCGGGTGACAGATATGCATTTCTGTCCTTTTCACAGAGACTGTTTCTTGGCGCGGGCCCAGAACACACATTTTACTTTAACAGTCGACACACAGCGTGAGCTCAGTCCCCAGACTCGACGCTCAGACACTAAACACAGATGTCCCTCTTCTCTGTCTCTCTTCCTTGATCATTTTGAGAACAATTCTAATCAGTAAAATGCCTTGATGCTTGGTTGTTGCCATTTATCTGACTGATAGTTTTTCAGATGTGTAACAGGGACATGGAATTTGAGCATGCTCCCCATGCCTCTGTTACAGTATTTGCTTAATAATCATGGGGGGAAAGAATAGGGGTCATCATTATATCGTACACCAGTTTGTAACTCTGACTCATGCTTATTGCTCCAAAGATTTTATATTATCTATGTTGCAATATGTGTGACCAAGATTTGATTGCAAAAAAACTATTCCCTCAATGCATTCTCTTGTGTTGGACACCTGGAAATATATCTTGACTGATTTATTAGAGGGGAATAATGAGCAGTATTCAAGCTAATGGGATTTGAAGAGAGCAGCCATCGAAACACCACAAAAAGAGGGTAGGAGTGGAGAATCAAGGAGGGAGGAAAGTCGTGGCAGAATGAGCCTGGGTAATCCATCAGATGCCAGTCGTCATTATGGCTGTGGATGCGCCATGAAAAGAAGGCCTTTATCCCGCTTTCCTCCAGCCATTAGTGGCACTCAGGCGAGGGATGGCAGCAGCCCCTCTTGTGCCGAGGGACCCTTAGTGACTGATGGGAGCTGGGCACATCTTACTGAAGTCTGGCTACACGAGATGGCACCTAGGGCCAGGAAGTAGAAATATATGTGTGTTGGTCCAGGTTTATGTGGGTGGAAATCTGTCTGTGTGCATTCACTGGATAGAGTGTGTGTGTGTGTGTGTGCATACGCGTGCGAAGGTGTGCTGGACAACAACACATAAAGGTCCTAAAGAGATACAGTTAAATAGATACAGTTGGAGCCGACAGAATCAGTGCACTACTTTAACATAACATTGGAATAGTTTGGTAGTATTGTGGGGTTTTGCAGAATTGATTTCTCTCTAAACTCTTTACATCTGAAGTCATAGCAACAGAAGATACACAGATAACATAGATAAATCACATGTCATCTCCAGGAGAGGGCAGTGGTTAACAGTAGATACCTATCAGAAGCCCTCTGAGGAAACCAGGGGATCCTCAGGAGTCCTAAAGCGTGACAAGTCAAGAGGAGAAAACCTTTCAAAGAGGGAAAGAGTACAAAAAGGTACAAAGGGAGCAAGTCTGGAATCCCTGGGTGACAGTTGGCTCTTTAAAGGGCTGTCACGTTGAAGTTTACAGTGTTAGGGACACAGCATGAGACTGATTAATATGAGGGCTGAACGAATAGTGGCACATACGACCGAACACTTTGAATACTGTGCTCCAGTCATTCAATGGAGTAACCATAGACATAATCTAATATGTATGGCCTTGCACCCCTGTGTTTTCTTCCACTCAAACGTTACATTGAAAGTGCCAACATGTCAAATATTTGAATGGGTTATTTTAACCCTAACCATATGGTACATGTACATTTAGATTGTTATAGTGCAGCTGTCCACAAGCACCAGGCCACGGCACATTGTCTACGGACCGGGTAGCCTACAGTAATGAGTTTATCGCTATGGTCTGCGTGAGTGTTTCTTCAACTCTGCTAGCTAACTCTGCTAGCTAGCTGACACGAATAGCACAAACAAACATCGCTGGAGAGCTTCAGAAGGGGATGAGGATATGATAAATAAATAAAAATGGGCTATACTACATTTAACTAGTACTTAATTTTTGCTGTAATCTGTGTAACCCTTAATTTCAGGACATAAGATACCTTAAAAATGTCATACTATCTTTTCTATCATATAAGACAATTTATATATTTATCAGGGATCCGCTCAGTGCACAGAGAGAGATGTTTCAGATCATTGTGCAAATATGCTAGCTAGAGTGGTCAGCTTTTTGATTGATTTGATTTGATTTGCATGCCAAAGAGCGGGCCAACAGACTGCAGAGATCAAACATCAGAGACAGGGAGGCAAATCAGTGACTTTTCTCCAAGATGAGCATGACTGCTGACAGCAGCTCAGAGCCATACACACACACACACACACACACACTCACGCACACACACACACACATACATACATAAAATGCCAACCCCATCACATCCTCAGTCACATATCTATTTCATTGAGGTCCTGATGACGTGAAGCCGACCAGATGAGAGGAACAAAGAAATGGACCAGGATATCGCCTGCTCCCTAATGAAGTTCACTCGTGACAGGAAAACCCCCACAGACACAAAGTCTCTGGCTTCACTTCTGAATCCCCGAAGGACCCTATCTCTCCACCCACACATTTACCCTCAGGCACCCATGTGGACGCCATGAGGGGGCCTAATTAGGGGTCATTTCCATTGGAAACTAAGCCGACTGACTGCATGCTGTACAGTCCAATTCACAGGCAAGCAAGTATTGCAGGGCATACACCTCACTACCAGGTGCTGGCCAGAGAGAGGTGCACACAGGGCAGTGAGAACAGCGTGAGAACAGCGTGAGAACCCTCTCACTATATGTGGGGACTGTAGGGGGAGCTAGCTCGTCATCTTGAGCTTTGGAAGAATTTAATCTCAAGTGCCCTGACATCTGATTTTATAATAAAGAAGACCACAGTGATCAGAAAATGTCACGTTTTCATATGAACTTCTCTCTATATGGAGCATATTTTTCATATTTGAGATCCTCAAATAATAATGAATGGGATTATTATTCCATGT
Organism: Hypomesus transpacificus; assembly: GCF_021917145.1. Classification (NCBI taxonomy): domain Eukaryota; kingdom Metazoa; phylum Chordata; class Actinopteri; order Osmeriformes; family Osmeridae; genus Hypomesus; species Hypomesus transpacificus. The sequence continues at coordinate 17,173,775 of NC_061073.1, forward strand.
ATGACGTTCTTGAATTTGTCCATGGAATATGTAAAAAACAATTTTTTTTGCATGGTTATAGTTGGTTATGGAGGATGCTTATTTATTAGCATAATTCAACTCAATAGCAGGTAGTTGTGAGTTGTTGCTCCGTAGCTACATTGATTATATGTATAGTATATTCTGAACTATGGATCACTTTAACCCTGGCCCAGTGCCAAAGGTTGATTGTTGGGAAGAGAAAACATGTAGAAGACCTACAGGTCATTAATCAGAAGGTTGCCGGTTCAATTCCAGGCTGTGAAAATTACGTTGTGTCCTTGGGCAAGGCACTTCACCCTACTTGCGTCGGGGGGAACGTCCCTGTACTTACTGTAAGTCTCAATGACTACATGTACATCTCAATTGGGAACGTGTCCTCTACCATGATGTCATACTGTACTTCCATGATGTCATACTGTACTACCATGATGTCATACTGTACTACAATGATGTCATACTGTACTTCCATGATGTCATACTGTACTACAATGATGTCATACTGTACTTCCATGTCTTAGCTGAAAACTTAACAAAAAACAACAGTCAAAAACGTATTGTGAAAATCGTTAAAAATATTTTTTTTGCCAGCTTCATCTGTTGTGTTGTCAGCGTCTATCCTAATATGTATAACCCGCATCGCTGCTGATAAACGGCCCGGGACTTTGAAACGCAGACCGGCCCACATCCGTATATTATTATTGTATTTTTTTTATTTTGCATTATGCCGCGGCTGTTTGACCGGCCGTTCGGGAAATCTTCTGACGGCCAGTCGGACTCTGCCACTGACCAAGAGAAAGGGCTAGTGCGTGAGTAAGCATAAGCCTGTGTGTGTGTGTGTGTTTGTGTGTGTGTGTGGCCGTTGTGATGATAATAGACATGTGATCTCCTGTTTCTAACTCTGTTGGAGAACAACATCGCACATTAAGCCCCACAGTAATTGTCTGTAGAGGTCACCCTCCCAAACCCAAGAGGCAGCATTTACTGTGGCAATAGAATTTGTTTTTAGTTCTGTTGCTACACTGGACAGAGGCAGGCACTTTGGACCCTGCTGAAATGTGACACTCAGCCCCCTCTGTGCCAGCAATGGCTGCCCATCCGGAAATTGCTCTCTTACGTAAGGCTCCTTTAATGTGTTCCATTAATAACATCCCATTCTGCCTTTTGTGCATCCAAAGACTCACTTTCCTTCTTCAATATATTATTTGTGTGCACCAAGGCTTACAACCTGATATTGAGATACGCAGCTAGATTACTGCCCCTGGTCGTGTTCCCTGTTCTGTCCCTATTCAGCGCTGCTCTATGAACACACCTGGTCCAACAAGATTGAATGAGTCAGGTGTTTATGTCACTTTACCAGATCTGTCCAGTGGGATGCAAAGCCCTCTGCTGTATTCATCTGTGAAGGTCATACATTTCACATGTGTTAGGGAGGTAGCAATAATTCTAGCTTGTCCTCTAATTGGCTGGTAAATGCCACGCTATCGAGTTTGATCCAATCAGAACTCTGCGTAGGAAGGCAGAGGGGTAGAAAGGATGATTTGAGACAGGAATGAAGGCAAGTTGTTTCAAAACCCAGATCGTAGCCATTCCTCCAAAGTTGCCAATTTGTGAAATTGGGATTGTCTAATTAGTACATAAAGCTCTACCAAAAAAGCTGTCTCAAAAAATCATCACTCAACACTGTCATTCCCCAATGCTACAAAATACTAATACTTGCAATAGGCTTCTATACTTGCAACAATACATCTTGAAAGCTAACATTTTCTTTAGCTCAACTTAGTTTTAAAAAGCATGAACAAAACAAAGTCCTCCTTTCAATAACTAGTGGTTGAGAAAAGGGGTTGAATCTGATTAAATGGGTAGGCTATATAACCTAATTATTGTTACTACAGGGATCTTCAAATTAATTTTGATAAGTGTACATAATCATGTAGCCTTTACATTCTGGTACAAAGCTCCCTCCGGTTGTCATGTTGTTCCAGGCCCTCTGCTAGAAGTAATTCTGTCATGATATTTCATCCTACCACAAACAAGGAGTGGGCTGCTAATATATTAATGTTAAAACCATATCCTTAAGGCCATCAGAAGCCATTAGCATGCATACGCTGCTTGGAGGAACTATACTGTCATGCTAATGCAACAGAGGATGCGACCATCTCCTTGTACTACTATGTATTTATTTACAATGAAAGCCTGAGGCGCTGCTATGCTTCCGATGTAGCAGTATTCGATGAGAGTTGAAAGTCGCTCTTACTAACCTCCAGATTACCTCCACTCTACATTCGAAGCAACAGATAAATAATTGATAGATTGCTCATGCATGTGTGTGATGATAGGTGACTTTGTCTACCATGTAGTAGGAAAGTTGAGCCTCGCGGTGTGTGGTCATTGAGCCTCGCGGTGTGTGGTCAAGGTCTCTTAAATGCCCGAAGGATTGTTGTCCGTCTTCAGTTTGGGCTACAGGGATCAGTTCTAGTCTTCAATCATTTTTTGCGAATTGTTGGTGAGTATTCATTATGAACATTGAACAACAAAATGTTATAAATTACACAGTAATGCTTCTGGTGAAGTTTTGGTTCTGGTCACAGTTGCATGATGCATTAATGCCAAGAACAAACTATTATCCTAAGCTGCTGTACCTGTCATCATAAGTTAACAAGGATCGACTCTAGTTCACACAACAAATACCATCGAAGATGACAGTACAATGAAAGCAATTATTACATATTTCAGAACTACATAGTGAACCTTCAAACCTAATATTATTGCATTGTAAAAACAATACTATTGTTTCATAAGTGAACTTTATTCAATGCTTGTATTGTTATCAGAAAGAACACAAATGAACTAAACTAAACCTAATAAAACTTAATCTGAACTTCAGCCTCTAACCCTAAAATTAGCACCAACTCCTATCCCCCACCAACCTTCATGCCATTTTAACTCTATCCCTAAACCCCCCTCGAAAAGGACAATATCCTTGTGCAAAATATTGGTAGCTATCTGCACTTAGCATACCTATTTAAGGTCTAAATTTGACTGTGGTAATTCATTCACCAAGCTAAGAACATTTTAAACTTCATTGGAAGTGATAAAAACATATTGACAAATGCTATTTCTGCTCTCTGTCTTTAGGGTCCCATGACTGTGTTTCTCTCCATCTTGCAGGGACGGCTTTGTCGTTGTGTCTTGGCAGTTAGAAATGAGAAACAGACAACATTCTTGCAGCTAATTAAGACGGATCTGTTAGTACAGGAGGGAGGGACAACAGCGGATGGAAACTGACACTTTCGTTAGCAGCGCGTGTCTTCCCACCAACTGGGAGCATGCCTGGCAAGCCTTCAAACAGGGCCGTACGCAGGCCCCAAAAAATACTGAGGTCATGAGTCAGAACTTCTAGGCGGGTTCGGGGGCATGCTCCCCCGGATTTTTTTTAAATGACATTATTTAAATATGGCCATTTTCTCTTATTGAGTCTTAAGGAGCAAAAACATCATCATTATGACATTTGAATATGGGGCGGTGTGGAGCTTTTGAAATTTTGAGGTAAACATGGGGCATTCTGAGGCTTTTTGAAGGACCTTTATGGGACTCATGAAGTAAGGGCAAGTTACCACAATTTTTTTTAAATTATTATTATATGGCAACGACGGTACGAGCGTTTTGATTGGATAACGGGTAGTCACCCCAGCGTGTTGCCCTCCTCGCCGGTCAATACGGATCCGTATTGCCCTCTGACGTCAGCTTCAAAATGAGCGATATCGACGAGTCAGCTGCTGAGTTTTACTATCCAGATGATGCTGAAAAGCTTTGTCATCGAAAGTGAGGATGAAGACCAGACTCTTTGAATCACTTGTGTCGTTATTTTGTGATGAAATTAAAGCCATTTTAGCAGAACCATGTTGTCCGCTTTCTATCAAAAGTAATGAGTTGCTTGGCAACACATGAAACACACCGTGAGAAGACTTAAGAGCTAGCTACAATTAGCCTAAAGGTACCATTTATTTTCGTTTACAAAATGAAAAGAATCTAAAATTGCCATATAATAAACTACTTACTAACCTCGACCGTTCGGTCATGCCGGGAAATATCAAACTGAGGCTGGAACGTATCGACCGAGCGATAGCGAGTCAGTTTGATATTTCCCAATTGCCACTGAATTTCATTTTCAATCAATCACATCAATGACATATCATATCAATCGCAAAATGAATGTTGATTCAACCGGTGGAAATTGATTGACAACCGGTACAGTACTGACGGAGTTAACCAAACTTTGATTTGATGTTTCCTTATCTGAGTAGTACGCTGCTGCAATACAATATTTCCACATGAAAATGAATCTTTCTTCTCACAGTCATCTGCCACTTAAACTTCTCTTAACCTACATGTTTAGTTTGCTGCGCTCCTCTTCCAGTGACTGTAACTAACATAGGCTATTCACTAACAGTAGCGGTATGTCTATGGCGGTAACATCAGCGTCCGACTTGTGTTTGGTGGTTACCATAACGACAGTACGTTTTGTTGATGACGCGCAGCACATATGTCCAAACTCTTGAGCTACTCGGCTCTTCAAGTATAAAATCACGTTACGGTTTGTGGGAGACCAAGATCATCGTCCTGCAGTCAGTTTCACGTGTACTTTATTTTGAGTTTATATACCACGATTTAAGCAAAAAAAAAACAGAAATACGAAAAAAAATACCGAGGACACGACCTCGGTGTCCTCAATGGTAGTTACGGCCCTGCCTTCAAATATGCTGCTTATCTAATTAGATATTCTGTAAGTCGAGAGAATGTCAGACTTACATAAGAGAGGAACCAATACTATGAAAATAATTCGTTTGGATACATGCTCAGTCTAAATGTGAAGAGCTTTATTCTCCATTACTTATTCACTAGCTAGCTGTGCGACCCATAAAACAAGCTAATGAACACTTTATTTACACTTACATATACAGTATACATATTTAGCACCGTAATCATGTATTTTTTATAAATATGTGAAATAAACCTACAAGGACTTCTATTGCATATTTAACATTCAATACGAGACAGAGTTAAAATATTACTACTTTAATATTCACCCATGCTTATCTTACTATGTAAACTATGTAGTGTGTGGCAAACGTAAACACAACCTTCCCATACATCCATGTCAGTTCCTGCTATCTTCATATTGTACCAATTTAGAAATGTTATGACGTTTTGACTTTACATCATTTTAAAGAACCATGCCAACGGGACAACTTAAAATCAAACTGACAAAATTCAAGACGCCAGATTTTCTAACGTCCCCCTTCATCCTGGCCACTTTGACTCAGTGGAATTAGGCCCTGGCCATGTTCCAGATCTGAACACATCAACCTCCTCAACAGGCCTGTCCGGTCGTCCCAGCTGCACATCAGTCTAAGTCAATTAAAACTGGTCTGGAAGGCCGGTCCAGGGAGACCCAGAACCAGAGTGGCAGCTGGGGTAGAGCGGGGGAACAGGGTCGGAGGGATGAAAAGATGAGGTAGATGGGAGCTTGCAGCTGGGGGATGGAGGGGTACGAGGGGGAGAGGAAGCTGGAGAATGGGGGCATTGGGGTTGCAGCTGTAGGGAGAAAGGGCACATGGGTATACTGCAGGGGTTGTTCAACCGAGAGAGAAGGATGAAGAAGAAAAAAGGGAAACGAGAGTAGGCATCTTCAGAGGGGAGAGGATAGACTACAGGGAAAGGATGCTGCAGTTTCAGATGGGGTAGAAAGCTTGGGGCTTGGGTAAGAGAACCAAAGGGAGACCAATTCTGGAAAGGTTAATGGGGGCAAGAGGGGGTGGGGGCGCGGTTAACATAACAGCTGGGGGAGAAACACCTGAAGGGAGAAGGGGAACAATAATATTTAAAAGGGGGAGGAGGGGAGATGGTTGACGCAGACAGTGAGGTGAGGAGAGTTCAAGTCAGCAAGAGGCAAAGGGCAAAGCAAGAGAAGAGGGGGGAGAGGACAGGGAAGAGGGTAGTTGGGGTAGTGGCAGGGTGTGGAGGCAGAGGAAGAGAATTAAACAGTCTGAGAGCATTCTCTGTGTGGAAGCACACAAGGTGCTCTTTCTTTTTCCCCAGTCAGAGGCCCCTTTCTCTGGTCCCGACCTCGTCAGCTGCCGATGAGAAGAGGAGAAGAAGAGGGAGGAAGAGGATGAGGGAAGAGGAGGCCGTGGGGGAGGGGAGCTGGAGGGATGTGAGTTGGACGCCGAAGACGGAGCTGTGTGTGTGTGTGTGAGTGTGTGTGTGTGTGTGTGTGTGTGTGTGAGTGTGTGTGTGTGTGTGAGTGTGTGTCAAAAGAAATCCCCGTTCCCAGGCAGACATTGTTTTCCATCCCTGAGAAGGATCTGTGATGATGATGTCTGTTTGTATAAGTGTGTGTCTTTGTGTGTCTTTGTGTGACATGAGAAAGCCCCATCTCTCAGGTCACTACCTGCCAGTCCCTGTTTACCATCACTGAGGGGTAATCCAGAGGGACAGCCCGCTGGCTCTCCCTGGCATCGTGGATGCCACCGCCCATCACGGGAATCCCACAAGGGCCCCTCGCTCATCCTACAGGCTGGGCCTAGAATAACTGCTTTCCGCATCACACTCACTAATTTCCAATTACCAGATAGGTAGATGCTGTTCCAAAACCGCGTAGACTTTGTTGAAAACCCACAAAAAACTAGATTGCCTCCCCCTGTACAGGCTGCTGGAGAGCAGACAAACTGAAATATTGAACGTTCTAAGAAACCTTGGTGAATGAAAAAAAAAAGCGGTGATGCCTGGGACTATGTTTCTATGGTGACACGTGTGGGTACGCACGTGAACACACACGTGAACACTTGTACAACATGCAGGGATGGCCACAAGGCTAGGCTGAGGTCTGATATGTGTCAATGCTAATTATCGCAGACATCATCAACAACACCTTAAAGAGAAACACACTTGTACATATTCATTTATCCAAGGATGATACAGAGTTAGTGAAAGAGCATGAAGTTGAATCAAAGTGAAAGTAAGAAGCTATCATTCGTCGAGTACGTACAGGTGGACGTGCACATAGATGTCAGATGTGGCTCACTTCTCTGAAGTGCTGCATCCATTATTAACACCAGCAATTCCACATTGGTTTTGGAAAACACAAGCTCAAGGATATCCTGCCTCGCCACTCCCTGTGTTTCCACTTCATGTATCCATACACTCTTCATATGTGTACACACACAGAAGCCTTAATGTGCACACACACATACCGTACAAATCTCATCATTGCCATTTCAAACACAACCTCCCCATGTTCCACTAATCTCACAGATACTCACTGATACTTAGACCATTCACTTTTCAGGGAGAGAAATTTAACAAATTATCACCAGACTTGATTTCCCTTTCAAGGGGATTGCAGCCTGCCCAGAGGAACAGCTCTCAGTGCAGAACAGTCTGAGGTAGAATCCAGGAAGGTAGATTTAGAAAGGAAAAACTACAACTCCCTGCCGTAACAGTGTTTCTAAATTGCTGGTCACTGTCACCCTTTGAGCTAGATGATAATTTACCATCTTCCGTGTATCTTTGGCAAACCTGCAAATTTGGTTTTGAGAAAGGGGGGACTATAACTGACAAGAACTTTATAAAGAACATTCTGTTTTTTTCTAGACAAACACTCTTCTATGAACTGAAGTTCGAATATTCTTACTGAGTATAACAGGCTCTTACTAAATTGCTGACTCATATTGAGAATAAAGGGATAAATTGAAAAGCCAATGTTCTTATGTACACCTACAGGTTCTACAGTCGATACTAGTAAAAATACACACCAGAGAAGCAGCTTGTCTATAATTATTTTAGTTTTTTTGTCTCTTGTCTCTTGAAACACGTCCCCAGCTTGCAGGATGTGTCAGATGCACCCCACAGCTGATTGTCCTTCCCACTAACCCAACAGCATGCTTACTAACAGGCACACTCACAAGTGCTCACACTCTCACCCTCTTCCTCACTCTCCTTCTCCCTCTCACACACACACTCTCACCCTCTTCCTCACTCTTCCTCTCCTTCTCCCTCTCACTCACACACAGTTTACATCACATGTCAAGGCCCCATATGGTGCGGGGCGCACATATGGGCATGAGTCGACCTAGAAGCTTGTCGCGTCACAGTGGCACAGGCTCCAGAGACACCAGGCCCTGGGATACACCAGGGCACAATCAGGGCAGCAGATGCAGCCTGCAATGCCTTCCTCCTCTCTCTGCTTCTGTGTCTTCCACTAACTCAGTTTGCTTCAAGGGAAAGCTTAACATAAAAGCACATGAGACTTTGTCTTGATTTTCCCATACTTTAGAAAACAAATGCAGTCCATTGGGTCAGCAACTGGTTTCCCTAAATGCATGTACAGAATCCTCCACATAATGGCAAAAACGTATGTATGCTATAGCCTACCTAAATCTATAATTTTATGGTATCTTTGAGTTGGAGTGGTTGTTTCTGCCTGGGAGATGTTTGTATGTACAGCAACGCACTGCTCGGAAAAGTGCTGGAATCAAGAAGCATTTTGGTTTTAAAAACAATGAAAGACAGAATAGTACATGGAATATGGATGCTAATCTGTGAATCATAATATGGTATATTATTAGCAAGCAGAAAGAAACATAGTGTATTAAGTTCTTTATTAATTTAATTATAGTTGAAATGGACACATTGAAATGCTTAGCTAACACTTAACCTTAAGTGTACTCGCAGTTAATTAATATGTAACCAGCGTTAAGCACACTGTTGCAATACCTAAAGTAACATTGCAATTATGCACTTCCACGTAATTACACGGTATTATCATGCAGTGGTATGCTAATTACAAAGTGGAAAGAGAGGAGGGTTGCCAGTGATAAGAGGGGCAAAAGCTGAACTCTCAACGGAACCCTTTTGTACTACAGGTGTTGTTGTCTTGTCTCAAAGGCAAAACATAAAACATGCTAGTATAAAGCTAAATTAATTAATTAATTAGTGAAAGTAAAAAATAAATAAAAATGGGCTCAAATGTTTTACATGTTAAAAGTATAGGTCATCAATAAATGTGGAAAAGTTTGTCGTTCGGTTGAGAAAAAAATCCACCTGGCTTAAACTGGAGGAAGCAGTCAGTGTATTATAATAACCCCAAACACACATACTCCATATGGTGTCTCTTAGCTCCTTTCACTTACTCACTCACTCATACACACACACACACACACACAAAACAAAACAAACAGGTGAGCTATTAATATCTAGTGCACAGCTGGAGATTGAAATCAGACTCACATCTGTGATATGCTAAACACTGGTTTCTGATGTCAGCTGTTAGGATCTGCTACTGAAAGAGAGCTAGTGGGATTAGCAGTGTAAAACCAATGGAAAGATTAGTTATACTTGCACTCAAAGGAAACAGTGGTCAGTCTTACAGAATGTGTGTTAGTGTTGTACAGATCTGCCCAATGTAGGCTACTGTACATGCTCAGGTTTTGAGGCTTAAGATGAAAGGCAGTTTGCTGCATCAAGTTTGGTAGTCTGCTGTATTGTCAATGCATTTTACCATTGTACAACAAATCTGAAATCATAATGGATTAGCTGATATATTTTCTACAGATCCATCACTGCATCTGTGGTAAATAAAGTGGCCAAATATAAGACGTGTGTGCCTCTAGAATGTGGAGATCACAAACTGCTCTGAAACATGACCAAAAAACGGAACTGGGACAGTCTACCAAAATTACGATCTTAATCATTATTGGAATGACAGCTGTGTCAGGACCAGTATCCGTGGTAACAGCTGCAGCACGCCATCCAATCATGGCTTCAGTCAGAGTTGATCCCTCTCAACAGAAACATGATCTGGCTGAAAAATATCTAAACACAGAGTAAGACAGCAGTAGTTGTTGTTCATGGTGCTGAAGATGTAAACAGAACTTTTGGTATGAACAGCACTTGTCACAACAAATAGTGGTTCAGTCTATGATTGTCAATCTGCCTGCCTGTCTGCCTGCCCGCCCGACCGTCTGCCTGTCTAGGTTTGCAATAGCAGAGAATAGAGGACACAGGAGGGACTGAATAATATTTATATAAGTTACCCTGATCATCAAGTATAGGTTTGCATTCTGTCCTAGTTTCTGAAGATGCCTAGTTAGATCTGTGCAAGGTAGCTAGCGGAACATAATAAACAATGCCACCAGTAACTAGTCGTGTGCTCCATGGTAAACGGTACACAATACAAGCCATTCATCATACTCCACAAGCCTAACTCTTGTCACCTCATTGTGCTCTCCAAAACACTAGGGATTAGATTGTCACATAGCTGCCTCCCTGCTCAGACACACACACACCCGCATACACTATAAGCAAACACACAGACACAAATATAAGCAGGCAAGCGCACACAGACACACACACATATGTATGCACTGCAGATGTGCACCAAGAGAAACATATGTTAAACACACACAAAACAATGGGAACAGACTGATCTCCCTGAAACGACCTTCCTTTCCTATTTTGCGTCCAGAAGTCACAATCGATGTGTACATCTGTCAATCACGTACAACAAACGTGAGCTAGTCTACAAAGGCACACACACATACAGGGACACACACACATACAGGGACACACACACATACAGGGACACACACACAAAGGGACACACACACAGGGACACACACACATACAGGTCCACACACACACACACAGGGACACACACACATACAGGTCCACACACACATATAGGTCCACACACACATACAGGTCCACACACACATACAGGTCCACACACACACACAGGGACACACACACAAAGGGACACACACACAGGGACACACACACATACAGGGACACACACACAAAGGGACACACACACAGGGACACACACACATACAGGGACACACACACATACAGGTCCACACACACACACAGGGACACACACACACACAGGTCCACACACACATACAGGTCCACACACACATACAGGTCCACACACACATACAGGTCCACACACACACACAGGGACACACACGCATACAGGGACACACACACACATACAGGGACACACACACACACACAGGTCCACACACACACACAGGGACACACACACCCATATTTAATTCTCAAAGGTCATGCTTCCTGGCACCCCCCACCTCTGCATCTGTTTCCTTCAAACCTCAAGATCAAGAGGTCAAAGCAATCTCACACATTGTGCCCCCACATGTTGCGCTTGTATTTAACAGCGGTGTCAAGTCATTGACAAAGGTAATTGAAAAACCTGAAAGCAATACCAATGGGGGTGACTCTTGTTCCATATCTTTTGCTATGATGTGGAGGCCCACACCTTTTCTCCCCTGTGTTACAGTCAGTACCGGTCCTGGACAGTCTGCCTATGTCACCTATAGGAAGGACTGGCCCTGGGTACAGTCTGCCTATGTCACCTATAGGAAAGACCGGCCCTGGGTACAGTCTGCCTATGTCACCTATAGGAAGGACCGGCCCTGGGTACAGTCTGCCTATGTCGCCTATAGGAAGGACCGGCCCTGGGTACAGTCTGCCTATGTCGCCTACAGGAAGGACCGGCCCTGGGTACAGTCTGCCTATGTCGCCTATAGGAAAGACTGGCCCTGGGTACAGTCTGCCTATGTCGCCCATAGGAAGGACTGGCCCTGGGTACAGTCTCCTGTCTCCCTTTGGCCTTTCATTTAAACGCCTGAGACATCCTGAGAGGAAATTGTTGGAAATTGTCAAGCAAATAAATTGCGTCGTATCAGCGGTGCAGTGATATGTTTCTAATGACTGGAATGAGGAAATTCTCCCATATTAACCAAGGTAATTAATAACAAGAAACCTGACAATAAGGCTCAAACAATATGAAGCGTCTCATGTTTACTAATCCTTTGTATGGATTTATGCTGATGTCTTCCTGTGACAGCTACCAAAGCATTGACAAGAGACTCCCAAGTTGCAGATAATACATTATTTAACACACAGATGTGCTAAATATATTCAAACTATTTCCTGTAAACAAGGTTATGCTGTTTCCTGTAAACAAGGTTATGCTATGTTTTCTGCCTTCTCGGGCAAGAGTTTTTCATCGAGTGACACCAGGTGCAATATTCAACCAACTAAGAAACATCTCCAAATGTTTATAAATAAATGATGCTAAAGGTGCTTGCTGTTCAAGTGCTATTAATGCTAGGCAGGGGTGAAACTGGTTTCTAGATAAGCTACTCCCATATCAGAATTAGAATCACTTTATTTGTTTAGTAAATTTACACAAACAATGAATGTAATGTGGCAGGAAGGTGCCTATGATATGGTGTTATATGCATAATATGTATGATGTGTACATGAGTATCTGTTAGATCTCAATCTTTGCAATCTCTAAGATGGTCTTGGTAAGACACATTTACCCAATTTACACTAGAGCTGTAACACCATCATGCGTCACATGGCATGCTAAAAGAAGATAAATCAACACCTGTCGAATGATCCTTTCATGCAGACGCTTCCACCTCTCAGAAACAGCACTCTGGGGACCATGGTTAAAAGGTAACCCATGGAAGGACTGACACATGTGATCTACATTACATCTCCCTCATTTCCCCTCTCCCACATTCACAGAAACAATTCCCTGTGAGGCAACAAAAAGAAATAGCTGAAATTGATCAAATGTAATTCACATCTTTATCAAAAATGAGTTGTGTAAGTTTGTGCCCCCCTCAGTTGTATGTGTAAGGGTGCAGGATCTGGCCACGATGAGTCCTCATCAGCTTCTGTCAAAGCTTATCTGGGTACAATTGTCACCTGGTCACCAGCTCTGAGTAAACAAATCGTTTCATCAAACAGATGGCTCGCACACAGACATACACACACACTTTACAAACACACGATCCATTGAGTCATCAGGCCCTTGGGGGTGGCACTGAGTAGGTTCATGAAGGGTTAGGAGGACGTGATTGAGCGAATGGGAGATCCACTTTCTCTTTCCCAAGAATGTGACTGAGCTGGCTGGAGTACAAACCCAAGTTGAATGGAAATACTTCAGAGTGGAAGGCATGAGATTATCCCTGCAAGGATTTACTGCGACTCGATGAATCCTGTAGGTGGGAATGAGTGCCAGATTCAAACTAAGCTCCGAACTAAGGATGTAGAGACTGCCCGGTGAAGAGAGAGGGTTCCCAGACGGAGGTGGTTGCCTGAATGTGTGTGTGAGAGAAAACGAGGAGGAAACATGAAGTTTAAAGTTTAAAGCATATTTCCCCCCCTGCCTCTACTCTGCTTTAAGGACATTAGACAAAGTCACGACATGTGCGTCGAGGTGGAAATGTCCATCAAGGGTTTTATTTTTGGCATTTGAATCACACGCTTATGGGTAATAAAGTTCCAAAAGGCATTAAAAGTTGCTTCAAATATTTAACATTTCAGGAAGCCAGCGGTGGTCCATTTGATCTTAAATTGGACCACTCACAACTTCACCCTCATCTGAGCCAAATCTCTTGACAGAAATTAGCAAGAGACAAAAGGCGACGCAAGAAGAAGCAGAGGTGGCCTCTTAATTAGCAAAAAGGAATGGATATTTCATGGCTGTCTTTAAAGATTTATAATTTGTAAGTCCAACGGAGACAGCTAGAACAAGGAAAATTAATTATGCAATAAGAGTGAAATGAGCGGGGGTTTCCTGGTTGTTCCTTGGCTAAAAGATTCAACTTATTCCAGAACAAATCAAATATACACAGATGCTCTGGTTAGACTTCTTGGAAGATCCCAAAGGTATTTTCATGACACTCAATATCCATTTATTTTTTATCTCGGACACAGAGAACTCTGAATGAACTTGTTGAATTGCACTTGCATTGTAAATGCAAACAAATAAACGCATTTCATGAATTATGTATTTGAACAAGACAAAAGTAATTAAATGCATTATCACAAAATCTTTTAAATTATTCATTGTCGCTCGTTTTTAGAAAGAGAGTGGTGTACTTTTTGAATAAAGTGCCGCTTAGTGTGCAGTAGAAAAGCAACATTTCCATATTAATTTTAAAATGAGATGATAAGTGCAGAGTTGAAAAAAAAAAACACCAACCGCATTTCTATTTACAACCAGACTTGAATTGAAAACAAACACACTTGACCCATAACTGTAGAGAGACACTGCTGGCTGTTGTGTACAACTCTCTTTTATTGAATTTATTGTACAAAATGGGCTGGATTGAACAAAAACATTTAGTTGTATAAGATTAACGATGACCACATACCGACTGCTTAAATACTATAAGGTAACTTAAATACTATAAGGTAACTTAAATACTATAAGGTAACTTAAATACTATAAGGTAACTTAAATACTGACATGCAGCCAAGTCATTCCAATAAATCCGATCACGTACGCAGTGTATAAACCCTGCCCTGTCAGGTGGGAAGTCTTGATGGACAGGTCTGGACCCACACTGAAGGTGTTCCACATCAGACAGCAAGACAAATAGTGCTCTTCACAAGCTGGCAGCAACCATTGAATCACATCCTCCCTTGCCAAGGAGATTTGTGCTTTAAATTAATGAACAATAAAATCAATTAGATAGATCAGAACATTTAATCAATGGCCTAATTACAGATAATTTAATGCCTCAGCTGGAATTGATTCTATTTATTATGCTGCTGTGAATTAATCATGTCTTGACGTGTTTGAAAGTGGCTGTGATATGAGATTGTGTCTAGAACTTTCTCAAACTAAAGTTTTTGATTTGTCGCCATTTTCTTTTTTACACTATTAACTTCAGCCTCAATGGCAAAATCAGTCCATTCTATGCATTTTTACCTTTTGAAACATCTCTGTGTTCTGTCGGAATGCTGAAAAGTTACTTAAATGGGCCTCATGTTTGAAGATATACAAACTGGGGAAAAAAGTTTGAAAGAAGGTTCCATAATAATGTATTTTTTTAAGGGACGAAGATTTGTTCTTACCTGAAAATTGTTGTTTGGAACATTGCAGACATGTGATCTGAAATGTTCTATATGGACAGAATTAACAGAATGTTATTTTTTAAAGTGATTTACGAAACCTTCCTAGAGCCTGTTTTCAGATTTTGTTAATTCTGAAACATACTATATAACATGAGACTTAGTTTCTGAGAAAGGGAAATTGAGCCTGCTGTACATCTTATGTCTTTGAGACAATAGCTTTTAGATGTTCAGTTTAGTGCTTAATCGACTACATTCTGGACGAGCCTCAGTAACCCAGTGGTGCTTGAAAGCTTAACTTTGAAAAGAAGCACATCAAAAAGTTAAAATGATAGAAACAAAGTCATTTGAGATTTTAGTTAAGAGTGAGTGAACCGAATCCATGACTTATTTGTGCTACTTTTACAAAACCTCTCAGTTGAACCTGGGGTGCGGTGCCAGAGAAAGGCTTGGGGGAGCGCAAGGTGATGGAAGAAAGTGGGGAAAAAAATCAATATTTGCTCGACAGATGAAATTCCCTCACCTCCTCCTAAGCAGTTGTCTAGTAGTTTTGAAACTCCCCCCTGCCACACACACACACACACACACACTCACACACACACACTCACACACACAAACACACTATGATGTTTGATCCTTTTTCCAATCCTCTCTTTATCATTCTGACTGAAACCAGAGAGGATCATTTGGGGCTTTACTGCTCAGGACTAGGACATCTACTCTTTTGTTTATCACATAATTTAACCTTAAGAATTGACCTTTTGTATTGTATCTTATTAGCATTTCTCTTTGTGTGTATGTGTGTGTAGGGGTGTGTGTATGTCCAGTATAGGTGTATGTTTGTGTGTGTATATGTGTTTGTGTGTGTGTGGAGGGCGGTGTATGTTCTTTATGTGTGTATGTGTGTGTGTGTGTGTGTGTGTATGTGTGTGTGTGTGTTGGGGGGGGTGTGTCCAGTACACGTGTATGTTATTGATGTATTGGTGTCCCAGTAGCTGCTGCTGTTAACCTGGAGCTGATGAATGGCAGCAGAGTCTTTCTCCTCCCAAGCTCGTTTACAGCCTCTGGCTGCTCTCTCTGGTGTGTCTCTCTGGTGTGTATCGATGTGCAGACCTCAAACTAGTGTCGCTCATGCCCTTTAACCCCACCCCCCAGTCTGCCAGTAGTACAGGTCTGTTGAGACTACAATGCTCAAAGCATGTGTGCAGACACACACACCCTCTCTGCATGACCTTGCCTTTTCTTTGACAAAATGTCCAAATAAATCAACCCACCCACTGCAAAAGCCACAACACAAATACATTATTTAACCCCCACATATAAACCTGATACAAAATACAAACCTAAACTTCATCCACAGTCCCTTTAGAAACATCAGTGTGCTACTGTATGGACCCCCATGTCCCATCAATCATGACTGCAGGCTTCGTAGGAGATGAGGCAATCAGTCAAGATGTCACAGTAAGCATGTGTCAACACATGGCAGTGATGGAGAAGGAAGAGGGGAAGGCATTCCGGGTCTGGATCCCACTCCCCATGCAGGCTCCAAGCAGTCACCAGCAGTGTTTTTGATTGGTCAGTGACAAGATTTAGCCTGCTCCTTCTTGGTATAGAGGGAAGTCAGATGGCTGAGCGGTGAGGGAGTCGGGCTAGTAATCAGAAGGTTACCAGATCGATTCCCCGCCGTGCCAAATGACGTTGTGTCCTTGGGCAAGGCACTTCACCGTACTTGCCTCGGGGGGAATGTCCCTGTACTTACTGTAAGTCGCTCTGGATAAGAGCGTCTGCTAAATGACTAAATGTAAATGTATAGCTGATGTCAAAGAGAGAAGCACATTTTGTTACACCTGCTAGTATAAAGACTCAACAAAACAACTGAAGGAAGTTTTGATGTACTTCTTCTTTATTAGAAGTGTCAACTCAACAAATCCTACTTGACCATGACTACATATGATCCTAGAGGAAGATGTTTCAGGATTCCAACATGCTGGAAGCCATTGCTATTATTTTTTTATCAGTTTTTTTTCTTTTTTAAGTACTTGTGGGCAGAGCAGTCCTTATTCACTGAAACAGGGAGGCGTGTGGTGTTTAACATATTGCTAAAGGTTAATGAAAGCAAAACACAAACCACCCACCTATTGTTTTAAGCAAGTAGTGATAAAATTACAGAGAATGAAATCATAGGCTAAGCATGATAAACTTACTCTAATGAAATGTCTATCACTCGAGGTTATTCTGGCAATCTTTCTGAATAACTGGCAGAAGACATTCAATTAAGATTGATGCTAGACATCACAAGACTGTTGTCCACATATTTACTTGAACCTAAGACAATCTGTCAAGATGTCATCACACCAACACCACACACCAGTATGATGTCACCACGCAAGCTTTTGCTAAAAACAATAAGTTAAGTTCATGAAACTGTGCAAACTAAATGCAGGATCTGTATCGTGTAAAGATGACGACACCTGGGACACCTTGGTTGTGCTCTGGCTCAGAAACATACTCAGGTCACCAACTGAACACTTTACAAACCTGCTCATCCTCCTTCACAAGCCACACCCATTTTCCTAAACTCATTCCTAGAAGGAAGAAATTCAAGAATTCCCAAAAACACAACTGACCCTGAAAAGCCAGTGTGTATTGGCTGGTTTAACACACTGACCAGTTGAACGGGTGTTTCCCAGGTAAAACCCCTGCTATCATGGTACTGAGCTGGTATTAAGAGACTGAAAACCAAGATGTGTGTTAGAGAAAAGCATTTTTCAGTTTGAATCCGTGAAGGCAGACATGTCTTCCCTCAAAAGGGGCTGAGGCTAGCCTCAGCTGAGTGAGTGAGGCTAGCCTCAGCAGCAGCCTCAGCAGGTGAACTCCTTTTTGGCAGTGAATCATGTGACCTCTGCCCCGCCGCTCGTGAAAGATCACCTGACTCACCGCACACACCCCTTTCACACCTTGCCCTTTTCCGTGGGGTGGATGTCGTTCTCGGCATTCGTGTCTCCCCAGCTGGTGCATGTACCACCTACCAGATGGCTTGGTTTGCCTGTGAATAAATCCTTTGCCTGCTCAGAATGTGCTGGAGTTTTTGCCAAAAAAATACCCCTTGTCTTTGTAGGGATGGAGAAGCTGTGAGTTGAGTAGAGGATTGAAGTGAACTACAGTTCAGTGAACATGTATCAGTGTTCCAGACATGTTTCATTTGATTTGAGATTATAGTTGTAAACGACTAGTGAGGAAGATATTGGAGGTTTAATGTGGTGCAGCTTTGATGAGTAAGCTGTTTGAAGAGTATAGCACTTCCATACACAAAACCCTACTCTCACACAAAGTGTTGAGTATGGTCCCCCCTTCTATTAATGGTACCGAATAAAACACCAGAGAAGCCAGAAATCAAGATTTTCAGTGAAGTGAACACATTCCAAACGCCATCTTGTAACTCACACAAAGTGACCTAGAACTCCATTTTGGCAGCACCTCTCCCACACTACATTAAAAAAAATGGATGAAACTCAAACGTCTCCGAAGGCTCTATTTTCTATCAGTTTACTGTTGAGGAACCCAAACAGGCCTGTCGCTTGACAACGTCTCAGGTGGAGATGAGTGTGTGAACTAATGGAGCCACATACTCTGGAGCATGGCAGATACCTCCAGCTGTGGGGCATGGCAGATACCTCCAGCTGTGGGGCATGGCAGATACCTCCAGCTGTGGGGCATGGCAGATACCTCCAGCTGTGGGGCATGGCAGATACCTCCAGCTGTGGAGCATGGCAGATACCTCCAGCTGTGGGGCATGGCAGATACCTCCAGCTGTGGGGCATGGCAGATACCTCCAGCTGTGGAGCATGGCAGATACCTCCAGCTGTGGAGCATGGCAGATACCTCCAGCTGTGGGGCATGGCAGATACCTCCAGCTGTGGAGCATGGCAGAAGACTAGGGGGAGGAATGTGATCATGTGTTCATTAAGACATTCCAGAAACGCTCTGGATGCAGATGGAGCTTGTGACACTGATGGAAAAGTTGTGACACCAAATCTGATGACTCATCACTCTCAATAGACTGAGGCAGAGGAGGAACATTTTTGAACTGTTGCCTTGTAAGTGTTTTGCCGACTCATTGTCAGTTGGACACGATTCCTGCATTGGTCAGATTGATTTCCCAGATAGATTTTCCCATATTGATTCTACAACCAAAACCAAACTGTCCATCAGAGTGGTTATCTACACGCCCATACAAATCTACGCACCCATACAAATCTACACACCCATACAAATCTACACACCCATACAAATCTACACATTTCTACATTCACAACCAGATATGTAAAACCAAAACACCCCCTGTGTTTAACCTCAGGACTCTAACAGAAACGTATTGCAGGTTGCTGACTCAGTTCACCACTATTTTACTCCAATCACCTCACCAATCACAACAAGAAGACAGGAAGACAGGAAGACAAGGTCTGACAAGATCAAACCGGACAGCTGCTGGGGAGGGCTGCAGCATGACAGTGCACAGAGAGTACTATTAAGCATTAATCCAATTCCACAGCAGTTGTGTGGAAACTTACACAGTAAGTTTCCACACAACTTACACTGTCTGAGTCTTAGAGCCTGGGGCATAAAACATCCAGCTGTGAGTCAAATGGCAGAGAGTCCCAGGGCCTGAAAAACGTCACTCTTCTACCAGTACATAGATTCCCTCTCAGTCCTATTCTTGGTCCAACTCTCTTAATCAAGCACACCCTTTTCTCTTTGCGAGCGCTTTCTCTTACTTTTCTTGTTTCTCTTGAATTACTGTCAAAATGACAGTAATTCTCTTTCTCACACACACACAAACACTCAGGAAACATTATTGTCATTTCGTTTATGTGCCTTATTTTTATACATTTTATTCTTATTGTATATTTATATATTTTCTGTCTTTTCAGTGTTTTTATTGTAATTATGTGGAAGGAAGACATTGCACTATAAAAATGTCATTGTATCGTACACATGACAATAAACACTTGAATCTTGAACACAAACACACATTTAAATGTTAGGCTGGACCTGATGTTTCCTCCAGGATAACAATGACTCTTACTGAGAGACTTTTTGCTCTTGTTGGTTAGTTGTAACTGCCTTAAAACTATTGTACTCGCTGTGAAATATATATATTTTTTGTTGCTTCCTTTTTTCCACAGGTACACCCTTGCACTTTGAGGTTCATGTCTTTTAATTATATCTTGTTTAACTACATGCTCTTATGGTTCTTCCCTTCTGGAATTTATTTAGTTTTCACAATGTATGTTTCATGTTTTGGCTACCCACAATGTTTGGGGTCATCTCATTGTCATGATCAGTGACCTGTGCACTTTTGTAAAGCTCTCTTTTGGAAGTCGCTTTGGATAAAAGCGTCTGCTAAATGCATAAATGTAATGTAAATGTAAACTCTCACATCCATTCCTACAGTCCCTCTGTTGCAGTCCTCCTCCTTCATACTCAATCACTGCTCTTTTGACGGTTGTTACAGCTCATTGTCTTACTATATGTCAGAAGTACCTTTGAAAGTTTGAAGCACCTCCTTTCCTCCCCAGAGCTACGTCGCTTCTCTCCTGAGCAAACAACTGTGACCTTTAATCTTTACTATACAGATAATTACAGTGCCTCAGGAGCAAGAAGCTCTGACAGAGACAGAGGGAGACAAATAAATAAAGAAGGGGCAGAGAAAGATGGAAAGAGGAGAAAAGAAGAAAAAGCTGTTACCTGCTTCTTGAATAGACTCTGCCACCACTCTGCCTCTGCTGTCTGTTCTTCCTCCTTCCAATCTTTTCTCATCTATTGAAGGCTAATGCTTGGACCTGGTGAGCCAGTGGTGAACAGGGCCTCCGTTCCACCCTGCAGCGGAAAGCCTCCCCCTCATTTTGCGAGTGAACAAAAGGGAGCACAGAAAACAAATGAAGAAAAGGTTAATGTATTCCACCAGTCTTATCTGCCGTGAGAGACGAGTCATCGTCGGACCCACAGCATTGGAGTTCATTGCGTCCTGGTGCTGTGGGACAAAACACCAACTCCCCTCTCTTGCTTCATCAAGCATTTGGAAGATAACTTCAATGAGCTGAAACTGGCTAATTGACTGACTTTTTACCTAATTGCTTTCAATGCACAAGGCACAAGGTGTTTTTAAGGTCTGTGGTGACACTAAATTAATTGTATTCAGGATGCTAACATTGATTTTGTATTTGTAACACAATCTTCAACTGCCCCTTTATAACATCCACTTACCTCTGACCTCTGAGTGACATCATACATTGTTGCAAGACATTGCAGCTCCAGTGTGGGTATGTGCAGTCTGCCCCAGGCAGGACTGTGCAGAATGCTCCAGGCAGGACTGTGCAGAATGCTCCAGGCAGGACTGTGCAGAATGCCAAGGTCTTGGGATAGGCGGTTGCCAGGTGGGTCCAGAGCTATAATAGAGATAGAACTGTAAAGAATAGTGCATTTGATGTTATACAAAATGGAGATAGATATGTAATCCGGGTCATTTTCAATGGACCAGAGAGAATTATAAACTGAATGAATGGACAATGTATAGACATAAAATGTATGTATTCTATGTAGACTGTTGTAGTAAGTTGACATTTTTACTTGACAATCTTGTTAAATCATTAATGTAGGCATGGTACATACATACAGAATAGGTTTTTCCGTATTCCATCTCCCAAGAGAGGGTTCTCTTACTTAGCAGAAACTGGAGATGTCATTAAGATTCTCACACTTTTAAATCTCTGCCTACTTTTAATCCTGCATGGAAATGATGGGCTTAATTTTCTGAGCATTATCCTGGCCTTGGAGCTTATTAGGTATTAAACAGGAGTTATGTTCTCAACAAGATATGACTCTGCATATTTCATTTGTTGTCAGATACATCTAATACAACATTTGTTTGCCACCTAAAAAAAAAGGAATTGTTCCACAATGTTACGCGATTAACTTTTAATTATGTCTGTATCCAAGATGTGCAGACTTACTGTACTCTTAACAAAAACAAAAAGTGATAAATTGATTTGTATTTGCATGACCAAACCTTCCCAGGAAGACTAATCCCTTAAAGTTGAGTCATTGCACCCAATATATAATTGTATTGACGGTGTCATTTAAAACCACTGTATAACAACGATTTCTTCAACAGTGTAGGTATAACCAACCTGTTCCAGTCACATTTTACATATAAATGATTAACAATATCATCCTCTAGTGATTTCATCTAGACTGGAGGGGGCGACCATGTTGGATTTCTTCAAGTGGGTGGACATCAATACAGCAAACTAAGGTGCACAAGAAAGAAGGAGGCAATTCTGGAGCCTCATTGAGGATGTCATTGACCTTATGAAAAACAGATACACAAATAAATATTTCACTCGACAGTTAACCGAGCTCATTTGCAACTCCCACTAGAGCAATCTTGGCTGTGATACAAATGTAGAGCGTGTGACGATGGAGGTGATTAAGAAGACAATGTCTCTGCAGTACCCTAGGTAGAGAGGCATCCAGTGTACCAGAAAATACATTTTCTATTCAGTTTCATGACCTTCTAAGGATCTCTAACCCTCAGACAGAAAGCACATTTTTAGAACACATCATAGATGTTCTTTGAGAATATCAGACAACCTCCATGTCTGTATATTGTGCTGTCCTGGGTCCTTCACCACGTGTCGTGAGGGATTTAATGGTGGCTTGTCATTACATTTTATGTCAAACACAACAGAAAACAGGGCCTCTGAAGAGACAGGAGGAAATGCAGATATCTAGCGTTGTAAATGGTCTTGAGTCTTAAGTGAAGGAAAAAGTCATTCAATTATCATAATCACTTCTCAGGAGGATAGACACATGATGGAAGACGTGTTAAAGGGACACACAGTCTGGAGGGCCGAGCCAGCTGGCTGTGCAGCAGAACATGAACCATCCTGAACATGGAGGAGGAGAAGGATCGCTGGATGCATGTCCCTGTGCCAGCTAACCACATGGGCTACAAGGGACATCTGAAAGCCTGATTAAGTTCTGTATATAATCAGGGTATGGTGTTTACACTAACATACTTTATCTCAGCAGTGTTGAATGGATACAATGACTTTGAAATCTTTAGTTTGTTTTAATATGATCCTTTGGTACTCACTATTGAAAACAATTATGAAAACGACCCTCGTTATCTTGGATCTGCTCCAAGTAATTGATCAAACCTGACAGGTACGACTCAATGCTTGAACGTTCTAGATCTGAAGATGTGGACCAAAGGGGCTCTTTTGGGTAACGTTTGGTCACGTGTGTAAAAGATCTGTCCCTCAACATGGAAGACTTGTCAACATTCTACCAAACATGATTTGGACTGATTGAATAACTCTCAGCTGTGTGTGTCTAAGATGTTCAAAGGGATTCTGACTGCCAACACAGTGCAAACACTTGGCTTCTAATATGTGGCTGCACCTTTCATTTGGTTATTTCAGATTTGACCATTGAATCATTATTTGTTCAGACTCAAGCTGTGAAGGCAAGTAAAATATAACACATTTGATTTGCATAGTTCACCTCCTAACTCTCTAAATGATTAATATTCGGAAGAGAGTAAAATATAAGACATTTAAATGCTCTGGGTGGTTAAAGAAAATTAATTAACCACCTTGGAGACAAAACTGGAGAGATCTCCTTAGAATTGAATAAAGAAAGGCAGGTTTATTCCTGGTGTCAATTTATTAAATAGAATATATTTAATGATTGTAGAAACTATTGAGGATCAATGTTTGGAATAACTTTGTTTAGAGTAGTTAGGTAGAAACTATTAAGGATCCATGTTTAGAAAGACTTGGATTGAAAATATTCAACAAAGGAAGAGGATCCATTTGAAAATCACCACAAAAACATGTGGCAGTTTGACCTTTAACCCTCTGATTGTGATGGTCTGACTTCAGCTGGAACCAAGAAATTCAATATAGAAACAAAAGAAAATGCCTACCTCCCTGACAAACCTCTGGTCAAATTTCTAGAGCCGGACCAAGTAACAGCTAAAAAACAAAGGAAGGGATTTGGTTGTGGCAATAATGCGCTTATGTCAAGTCATGTTTGGCAGTCTAATAAAGACATTTTAATTGTGCCTCGCTTTATTGTTTCCTCCAAAGTTAAATCCTCTTTGACAAATCCTGAGGAACCAGATATTTCCCCAGATGAAGGAAAGCATTGTCTCCCAGCTAGAACCACCAATAAGGACAGACGTCCCCAAAGTGGTGCACTTGTTGTCATACCAACCGACATGGCAGATGCTGAACTTTCCCAACATGGCCGCTGAGAAGGGAGAGAGATGGCTGCCGCTGTTTCTCTGACCCACTGTGGTGTTTTGAGTGTGAGCCATGTTGAGTCTAATAAAACACACACACATGCAGTGTACGCGTGTGACATCACTCTGTAGACTCCAAATTGGAAAGCATAGTCTATGCTATAATTTTTACGTAACACTATCCACCCACCCTTCTATCAATCCACATCCTCCATATCCCCATGCTGCCCCCCCCCTTCCTCCCTTGGCATCTGTCATAATTAAAGAGTTTCCCTGACAGGCTCACAGATTAAAGTCGAGTTGGCCTCATATAAATGTACACCTCACCTTCAGTAAAGGGTAGTTCACTGACGTGGGAGGGGGAGCAAGCAAGGGAGACAGAATTCCCAAATTCCCTCAACCTCCCTCCCCTCCTTACCTGATCTCCACCCCCCCTCCTCCCCACAACAGTCAGATCCCTGAGTCGTTACACCCAGAGGATTCACTGATGTTAATGAACAAGAGATGCTAGTTTGCTCTCTCTCTCCCTCCCGCCCTCTTGCTCTCCATCTCGCTCTCCTGCTGATCTTGTTCTTACTCTATCTCTCTCTATCTCTCTCTTGCTCTCCATCTCGCTCTCCTGCTCTCACTCTCTTTCTCCTTGCTCTGTGTGCCTGATATCCACATGAGGGCTCTTCAGAGGGAATCATTAGTGGAGGGGTGGAGGGGTGGACCACGCAAGCACTTTTAATGAGTGCTCGATTCTACGCTGGGGGTTACAGTGGGACTTGACAGTTGCTCGCTGCAACGGTGTTGAAGGCTGACCAAGGTCAATGCAATCAACCTTTGACCCCAGGTTTCCCTCATGTGTTTCACATGAAGATGAAGAGAGACATTTTACACATTTTTTGTCAAGATATTTCATCCTGTCGAAGTTCCAGTGTGTAATACCTATTATTATTACCTGCTGTAATCATCTAGGTGTTTAAGCTTATGTACTCTGTGGTGGAAGGTGACTTGATAATCATCAAAGTTCAACATCTGATTTAAATGTTTATATATTTATATTTATATACTTTCAAACATTCCTTGTTTGAAGCATCATGAATTATTGGCTCAATGATTCCAAACGAAGCCAGCTACATTTGCTTGGCATTCTGTTGAGCGCATATATGAATGCATTAACAAACCAGAAACATATATTTTATGTGACCTCAGGCCAGCTCAGGACATTTCTTCTAATTATTACTTTGATCTAGAGCGAAGTTTAGTCTTTATTCTTTTGTCAGCAAAAGCTTGTCCAAGGTGTCATTTGTCAAACTAGACAGCTGGATATTTTCTGTTTGTTTAGAGTCAGGGGAATGATACCATGCAAAATTATAAATGCTGACGTAACCCCTTTTTGTTTTAAATTTTCAGGCAACACAAAAAAGATAATGTACTGTGTAAAAACAAATATATTTGTCTATTTTCATTCTAAATTTGAGTAAATTATTAAAATTATTAAAATTATTTGCATTATTAAAGCAAAAGATGGTTGAAAGTCACAAACAAATACGTTTGTTGTAGTACATATTCATTTAGTGTTAGTATTTTATTTGACCCTGCCATACCGGTGTCAAAAATCAGACCTTGGGTGAATTTTAAACGTGCAACCTCCATTCACCACCAAATGGGTTTGAACTAGCCATGGCTAATTTGGCGAGGATTCAGTTCAGTAAATGCTGATGAGAACTGACTCGTCCTTAACAGTGTGCCGTACAGCTATAGGGGTCGGTCACAAAGGCCATGTGACTCACCATCCTAGGGAGGAGCCAATTACGGTGCTGAATAGCTGTCCAAACAAATGCCCGTGGGACCCACACCAGCTTTGGATAACTCAAAGGGAACACTGAAAGAGAGATAGAGACAGAACAGAGAAAGAGGAGAAGCGGTAGAGATGGGCATGGTCAAGAATGCGGATATTGCTATATTTTAGGAAACAGCAGTTATTATTGAATCAGGAAAAATATATCCATTATTTACAATCTACTGTCCATTTCCCCAATAGAAAACAATAAAAACACGACTGAGATGGAAACTCTTATATTCATGGTTTCCTCTGAGAGTTCCACTCCATATTAAATCAGAGCTGCATTCAACAAGCAGGGGTAGTCTTGACTGATTTGTGATACATCACTGTATTACTCAGGATCTTACATAACCACTGCACAGTTCACTCTGGATTCACTGAAACTTCAAAGAAACTACTTTTAATCACATCATACAAATCATGATTCTGTTTTCCTATTGGAGGAGTTGGTAGGATCAATGATGCTAGCATTGGTAGAGCATGCTTCTTATGGAATTGGGTTCTCAGTAGCAATGTATATAATATGTATAGTGTACAAGACAATATTGAGAGATGGGGTAAGGACAGGTGGTGGGTTGGGGAGGATGTAAAGGATTAGCCTCCTTAGCCAGTATTCCAAGTTTACTCCCCACACACTCACAACACAACAACACTTTCACCAGCAAGATTTCAGTTTTAACACCAGTTATAGGCACTAGCTTTAGCTAATGGTTATCAGTTGTTTTGGAACCTTGTTAAAAAAGAGATTTAGGCAGGAATCAAAGGCAGGGCATTGGATACATATTTCCTGCTATGAAGGCAGAGAGTACAAAGGGTCTTAAATATAAAATGTTCTTTTATTAAGCTTAACATTTGTCACTCCTACATGCCCTCTCTACCGTACTGACCATGTATATGACCTTCCCACTCTCATACAGAGAGCACAGTTGTCCTACTGTTCAGTGTACCAAGCAACCCTTGTCTAATATGGCTGTCCCACCAGCTGTGACACCCTACGGCCTCTGCTCCCAACCTCAGCTGTGTAGCTTGGCCTCAGAACCAGCGGCCCATGAACAGGGACATTCCTGTGTTCTTCGTTCTTGTTACCCTGGTTTTATCACAAAACGAGCCAAAGTTGTCTCATGCAGAGAACCATCACCATTGGTGCATGAGAACGATCATGCAACTAAATAAATACACATGTAGGAACAAGGACAACACAGTAGTAACAGTACGAACAGTCAAGGAAGAACCGATGCAATTACAGTTCAGCAGTGTACTGTAGGTTATTACAAATGTATGAAAAGGTACAATATGAGGGTTAACTGTAACGGCATATTAGTGCTTTGAGCCCTACAACCATGCTGGCAGTATTAGCCTGGCAATCTTAGACCAAATCCTGTAATCGTCAAATCTTTTTGATGGGAAGGTGTCATGTGTCACCTGCAGATGATGGACAGATGTGATGGCACTGGTCTCAAAATCAATATAGCAAGTTTTGATGAGACAAGAAGGAAAGCTAAAATGAAGGAGAAGGAGTCATCATGCCCCTCCTGGATGATGCCTTGTCGCTCCTCTTCTCTTCTTGGACATTAGCTGTAGCTGCAAGGCTGGGTTAGAGTCACGTTCACCAGCGGAGTGCCACTGCAGAGCTGCAGAGCTGCAGAGCTGCAGAGCTGCAGAGCAGCAGAGCAGGAGAGCAGCAGAGCTGCAGAGCAGCAGAGCAGCAGAGCAGGAGAGCAGCAGAGCAGCAGAGCTGCAGAGCTGCAGAGCAGCAGAGCTGCAGAGCAGCAGAGCAGCAGAGCAGCAGAGCAGGAGAGCAGGAGAGCAGCAGAGCTGAGTGTCAGCATGTGACCTGACCTGCAGCCAGAGTCCCCTGCACAAACTAGCTTAGCTTTTTTCTACAGTTTGACTCTGGTTAGCTACACAGTGTGACTTCATGGTTAATAATTCGGCTACTTCAACATGAATCAGAAACACAACAAAATTAGTTGTTTATAAAAATCCCTCACTGTTATTTTGAGGTCAGAGAGGTCAAGAAAATTGATCCACAGACTCTTCCCTCTCTAAGCTAGTTGTGAGGTTCTACAATGTGTTCAGGACATGACTAGCTGGTGGGAATTCATTCTGACAAGTCAGATCATCCTTAGTAGACACAAGCCCTATCCCGTAGGGGAGCGAGAGGCAAGCTTCGCTAGCTGCTTCTACTTTGCCGTTATTATGACCTCAGGCCAGTGTGTGTGTGTGTGTGTGTGTGTGACCTCAGGCCAGTGTGTGTGTGTGTGTGTGTGTGACCTCAGGCCAGTGTGTGTGTGTGTGTGTGACCTCAGGCCAGTGTGTGTGTGTGTGTTTGTGTGACCTCAGGCCAGTGTGTGTGTGTGTGTGTGTGTGTGTGTGACCTCAGGCCAGTGTGTGTGTGCGTGACCTCAGCAAGGTGCATGTGGTATGGGGTGAGAGAGCGACGGTGTAATATGTGGCTGCTCAGCCTATTGGTCTTGTTTATAAAATATTTTTCAACCTTTCAAAACTTTATTTCAAAACAATAAAAAAAAATATAATAATAATTAAACCTGTTCTTGATTAGGACCTTGTCCTGTTCAACCTGTTCTTGATTAGGACTTTTTGTCAATCTTTCAAAACCTCTTTTTCGAAACTTTTTATCAAAACCTTTTTTTCTCCCCAAAATGTTTTTTCTAAACGTTTTTTTAAGCAGAAAATTGTAACCTGTTACAAACTTTGCAGGTAAACCTTCAACGCACGTGAGAAAAATTTTATAAAGGTGAAGAGTGAGAGGAACTGGGTTGGGATGCTCATACCTACAGGTTTACCATATATAATATACTATATAAACATACTGGTTCATGTCCTTTCATATGGCAAAACGCATTTAAATGTACGTTTAAATCAATGTTTAAATGCTCATTGAGAAAATTCTATTTTGATGTCATTTTTGATGTAGAACTTCCAATTGCTGAAGAGGTACTGTCATTTTATAGGGGAATTAAATCAATCTGGAGACTTAACGAAATAATTCACAGCTAGAATTTTAAACAAATAAATAAAGAAATTACAATAGCAGTTGTACTGCTGCTACATAATTGTATATTTCATTTAGAATTCCCTTTAGATGTTTGTTGACTCCCAAATAGGTTGTGTCCCTGAAGTGTAGTCCTGTCTACCACTGCCTCAACATCCAGCAGCAGGGCTGCTTTGATATGCCGGCCCCTGTCTTTCAAGTTTCCACCTTGTGTAAAATGTGTCTTATCACAAAAAGAGAGACAGAGACAGAGAGAGACAGGCACCATTGAGTTTGTGCTTGGACAGCATATTTCAAGCTAATCTCTTGAACCCTGCAGACAGCTATGCTCTGCCTCATTACTGTTTCATGGGTTTGACAACGGCTTAGGTGTCACTGCCAAAAAACGAGTGTCATTGTATGTTTCAAACTATTCATCAATAATTTAAGATGATGTAAAAAGTAGTTGATATCATGAACTTTAAAATGGCGAAAGTTTAAGCCGTAAAGCATTCTTAGGCTTTGAAAGGAAAGCACCTTCATACTGTACTATGCCTTCTTCCAGGAAGTCCCTTGGGGATAAACTTACTTACAAAACAACTGAATGCATGCATTCTGGAGTGAAAAAATAAATATGCCAGTTGTGGTCCTGTTTTCATACTGTGACGTTGGTTCCCAAAGTGTGGTTCAAGAGGAAAGGATGGGCTTGATTTCAGAAAAAGTCTGTCCTACCTGTGTATATACAGTCTGTCCTACCTGTGTATATAAAGTCTGTCCTACCTGTGTATATACAGTCTGTCCTACCCGTGTATATACAGTCTGTCCTACCTGTGTATAAACAGTCTGTCCTACCTGTGTATATACAGTCTGTCCTACCTGTGTATATACAGTCTGTCCTACCTGTGTATATACAGTCTATCTAATGTCACATTGCTGTGAGACTGACACCATGTCACTAGCTCTATACCGAAAGAAATAGTGTGTTAGGTTTTAGACTTCCACCGATTGAAAAATTATACTAAATTTCAAACCGTTACTTACAACCTGTGAGATGAATATCAGCTAGCAGGACCTCCTTCCATTCCATTATACCCTCCCACCATGGTACACAAGAAGATCCTTGCATTTCTCTGTTCTAGCACCAATGAGACAAATAGTACACTGCGTGATTTATAGTAGTAATCATTAGCAGCAGAGAGGAGGATGTTGGAGAAGGGGGCAAAGAGCTGCTTGGCTTGATGGAGTGTGTCTGGAAATGGACGCCAGTTCTCTGTGGAGCAGCAGAGATTTTTATCAGCTTGTCCCCTCTTCCCTCTGCCTGTGCCAAGCCTTGGTCCCTGAGCAATGAGCCAGCGAGCTGGTGGTGTCAAATGGAGAGCGTGAAAGGAGAAGATAGGTGCTTTTGCTGACTGAAAGAAACGTGTGCCCTGTACTTAATGTGTTGAATAGACATTTCTTGAGGGAATTTAACATACGAGACATGCACAGTCATGAGAATAGTGTTAAATGAAAATGGAAAATACTTAATTAAACAATTATTATTTATCTCTGAATTACATAAAATGAGTAAAACAATGTAAATACACATACTATACATCAACGAGTGTCTAAAGTCTGCGTTTATGTCCCCCTGCGAACACAGAAGCACACACAACCACAGGGCTGACGGTTAACAGTGAGACAAAAATGCCTACCGTAAAACACACGTGCCAGAACTACGATTTTTACATTGTAAGGCTTAGAGAAGAGACACTATCACATTGTGACTATTTCTCACCAGGTTTCCCACACCCGCGAGGGAGAGCACAGTCTTCTCCCTCATCCTGATGTCTACAGCCATCTGTCTCAGTCCAGTACCCACCTGCCAATTCCTTAATAGCAAAAAATCTACAGTGCACTAAGTCCTTACAACAGTGCTCTCTCCATCTTGAGAATCCCACCTTCTTTTTCCCCGTCATGTACAGGGAAGGATAAGCCTTCAGGATGGAGAACTGAGCCGTCTTGTGTGTCTTGACAAAGAGCAGTGAGTGGAAGGAGCAGAGGTAGTGGGGTGGGCTTCACATTGCAAAGAGCTGTCAGAGGGGGTTCAAAAGAGGGTTCAAAAGAGAAGTCAGACTTCACCTGGATCGGAAGCTCTGGTGAAAACAGACCGCAGTCTCCGCCTGACCTTTCAGATATGCCAATGTTCCCCGCCAGTCTCTCTGACTGGCAGGCCAGACCGCCCAAAATCTTTCCATGGGATGACAAGTTTGTGTTTTCTCTCAGACACCTTTGGCTTCTTCGATCAATGGTAATGTGCCACCCCCGACTCCTGTCTGAAAGGATATAGTGTTTCATGAGGGAGGGCGTCTGAGCTCTAAGTAGGGTCTATGCAGTATGAATGATAGTTTTACATGGCCAAGCTGTGCTGTCACCATTAACCTGAGGATAGTGTCTTCCACAACGACACAAAGTTTATTCAAAATAACAGATTTTATAGATGTGTAGATTCTTATTTTTTATTGGAAATCTTGATCAAGGAACTCAAATGTATACAATTGGCATAGGATTTTTCTTCCAACAAGAATTATTTTCAATGTTGTACCAACACTGTCAAGTGTCATGCCAATGTTGAATGTTCATATGCCTAGCTGATGTTGACACATTCAACAGTGGGTTTGATGTAAAAAAAAAAAAATGATCAACATGTTTCTATTGTGTATCAGAGAGAAATGACTGGCATGTTTAGTAATAGGCCACGATAAACAAGTCAGTCACAGTCAACTGACATGTTTGAACAGGAAAGCATATTAACACAAACACAGGACTGACTCGTCAGCATCTCCCCTGGTGTTTCTGACCGGGTCAGTGAGGAGACCAGAGCCACAGGGTCAGTGAGACCAGAGCCAGAGGGTCAGTGAGACCAGAGCCAGAGGGTCAGTGAGACCAGAACCAGAGGGTCAGTGAGACCAGAGCCACAGGGTCAGTGAGACCAGAGCCAGAGGGTCAGTGAGACCAGAGCCACAGGGTCAGTGAGACCAGAGCCAGAGGGTCAGTGAGACCAGAGCCACAGGGTCAGTGAGAAGACCAGAGCCAGAGGGTCAGTGAGACCAGAGCCACAGGGTCAGTGAGACCAGAGCCAGAGGGTCAGTGAGACCAGAGCCACAGGGTCAGTGAGACCAGAGCCAGAGGGTCAGTGAGACCAGAGCCAGAGGGTCAGTGAGACCAGAGCCACAGGGTCAGTGAGACCAGAGCCACAGGGTCAGTGAGAAGACCAGAGCCACAGGGTCAGTGAGACCAGAGCCACAGGGTCAGTGTGGAGACCAGAGCCACAGGGTCAGTGAGACCAGAGCCACAGGGTCAGTGAGGAGACCAGAGCCACAGGGTCAGTGAGACCAGAGCCACAGGGTCAGTGAGGAGTATACCCCCCAGGTCTTTTTTAATGACGCCCACACAGAGACAATCATGATGGGCAACTCATTCTTCTACGGCTCAGCTTCATAGCATAACAGGAAGCAACGATGCCCGAGAGGTGCTTATCTTGAGATTAGCACTACCACTTTGAGATTTAGCTCAATATAAAGTGCATTACAAATAACATTATCATTATTATTATTATCTCTCTGTAAAGAGACAATTTACTTTCAAATTCAATCAATGGAATTGTATCGAAGAGTATCCATCAATATTCATATCAATGTTGTGTTATTGGTGATGTTACCAAAAGCTACAGTGCCATCGTTTTCCAGATGTATTTCACATGGCATTGCCAGCATTAAGTGTTAAGTATTTAATATACTGTATTAAAAAGCATTATTTAAATAACATACTACTGATGAGTTGAGAGTGAAATAAAGGTTTTCTGTAACAGAGTGGAGTTCAGTCACTAGTGGGGATATCCTACCACCTGAAGAGAAACATGATTTTGCAAGCTTGATTGCCAATTACAGCTTGATTAGGAAGTGCAGAAGAAATCTCATGATGATGTGTGTGGGCATGCGTGTGTGCATATGAGGTGGAGTGTGTCTTGGCAATTGGCTATGGCACTGTCTGTTGTACGATCTCAAAGCCAAGCTGCCCAATTCAGGGCTTCCCACAGGTTGGCAGACAGGCTGTCAGCTCCAGACACCGGCAGTCATGACAGGCACTAGGTAGTTTCAGTTGTAGCGATATGTCAGGAACAGGCATTCTCTAATCGGACACCAGCCACTCTGGATGACTGTGGATAAGAACTGTTGTTCAGTTCACCTTAGGATTCAACATAATAAAAGGGAATTAGTTGGCCAGAGGCTGGGTTTGGATGAATGTAAAAAGTCAACAAAGGAACAGAACGGCTAAAAAGAAGGGTGTTCAAACGACATGTGCAGTCACACACATCCACAACAATACCCGTGTTCATGATGCACTGCTGCACTGCCTCCAGGCAGGAAAGAGGACTACTTGCCTGTATGTTTACAAACTGAGATTTGATGTCAGTTTCACCTTCAGGGCTAGATTAGGGGAATTGACCCGGTGGAATTGGACAGGGTGCAGTATCTTTAAACTCTGTATGACCTCAAATGAGTGCACTTGACATGAAACCTTCCCTCAATAGCATAGTACCTGACCTTATACTAAGGGGATATAGTATAAAATAGTTTTCCTTCACATTCAATGAGCAAAAGCTCTGTCCCTTAGGGCATGTGAGCAATTGATTCAGTTTTGTCAAATACACCCCTAGCAAGGTCCAGCAACAGCCTTATGCATGAAACAGGATAAAAAAGTTCTACTTAGAATAGGACTTCATCAAATTTTCATGAGCTGCATGCTTTCCTGGCCAATCCACAGTTGCCATTTTGTTTGAACAGGAAATGGAGCCTACCCTGTCCCCAGAGTGATATCCTGTTTGAGTCATCTCCTCAACAAGATAAGAGAACAAACAGCACAGATCCATCTGCCAATCAAGGGCCCACCCGGGTGTGTTCTATTATATAGGCTACTTGTCATTTCCAGGCCTGGGAACTGCACAGTTCTCCACTGAGTTGTGCTTTCTTTGCTATTCCTGTCCCAGTTCACATGTTGTCATTAGTTATTCTTCTACAGATCTGTTGTTCACTTAGGGTTTGGCTGTCATGTCTCACAGACACATACTAACACAAATGTGTGACAAAGACGAGGCCACCAATGTTATGACCATCAACTTAACGCCATGGGGAGGCAGAATGTGCTTCCATCAGAATGTCCACGCCTGATGTTCAGATGCCAGGATGATGTTAGGATTGTATCGTGTGACAAAATTGTTTTCTTGAACATTTGTATTTTTTGTAATATTTGTATTTTTGTGTTTTTATATTGTAAATGACGGCAACTTATATTTTATTGTATATTTAATTTTAATTCAAATTCCACTTAGTATTGCTAGTTTATGTACCCTAGGTATAGACCACATACTTAAATGTAATGTTCCTAAATGTTTATTGTATGCACCTTCCTGCCAAAGCAAATTCCTTGTCTGTGCAATCTTCCATGGCAAACAAATCCCATTCAGATTTTGATTCTGATCGGATGATGCTAGGATGACGCTAGTATGATGCTAGGATGATGCTAGGATGACGCTAGGATGATGCTAGCATGACGCTAGGATGACGTGAGCATGACGCTAGGATGATGCTAGGATGATGCTAGGATGATGCTAGGATGATGCTAGGATGATGCTAGGATGATGCTAGGATGACGCCTGATGCTAGGAAACATCTGGAGATATTTGCGTAAGCACTTGAATTCCACTGTCTGAAGCCCTTTAGTCACAAGTAACTAAGTGCCTCAGAGAGTCAGAGATAGTTTGTCATCTTTGCTAGCTAGCATAATATAGACATATGTTGTGATTTAAATAATTCAGTTGTTTTTCCGTGTTATATATTTTGTCTGAATTCAATAGGTGTGGAGAAAACTTCCATGACATATTACAGTTTTGATTCGGTAGTTATAGTTTAGATATTAGGTAGAAAAGTCAATAGGGTTATTTCTCGGGTGACATTAAATTATTCTAGAGAAAGAGTGTCTTAATTCAGACTGAATCAACCTGTTCCTACTCCTACAAACATACTAGGGAGGATTAATGACTGGCTCCAGAAATAAGGTGAATAAGGTGACAAAAAAAGAGTAACGACCCTTCGCTTAGTATTCTGCAGATATTGATTCACAGGGCCGAGGTGGGGAATGCTGTCTTTGCAGAGTTTGCTTTTATGTGCTTGCCCAGACCCCTCCCCTATGGAGCACCACTGGCTTTAACCACGTTAGGTTTTGACAGTGAGGTTTTAATAGCACATTTTTCTATAACAACTAAATCCATTCTAGAGTTGTGTGAGAATTGAAGTTATTGTGGATGGGTAAAGATTTTTTAAAGGGCAGGAGCAGCTATTTCAATGGAATATAACACCACCAACTGGCAGCAAACATTAGGATCAACACAGGTCTTGGGGGGAAAAAAAAGTATTTGGTCTGCAGCCAACTGAAAATACCAGTAAGACTGGACTACAAAGTACTACTGACAAATCCCCAAATAATATTAACTATTTTAACTATCCAGTAATGTGCGGTCGGCAGTCAAGTTTATTCTGAAGTGTCACAAAGACTTGTTGGAGGTTGGTCAATAATATCAATAACATTTTTGGTTTACCAAAAATTGTATTGATATTATTGACCAAATAATCATTTTTTTGTAATTTATAGATTAGTGTGTTTTCTCACCAAATTAGCAGCACTGACCTTTAAAATTGCGTTAGGCAAAGCCAGTTCTGCAACATGCAGACACAGGTGTCACCTTGTCAAGGTGTCCAACTTGAATTGTATTCACATGTGCATTCTGTTTATCCATTCTACAGGATGTTCCCCTGGAGCTGTGTGCTATAGAAAGAGGCCATTTTAAATGTCTGCATTCCTTAGACTTGTTTCAGCTGAGAAATGAGGGGTCCTCTTTAGAGTCATTATGCAAAAAGCCCCTAATAAAGTCTGTGTCCGTTACCTATCCTCTGGCAAATGGGTGATAATGCTCATTACTGCTCAAAGACCCGGAGGCCAAGCCACAACTGTGAAATGCCTGGCTCTCTGGACACACGGAGGGAACTATGAACCCGATACCTACTATATCATGTTAAAAAAAGAAACACAATGCTGTGTCTGACAAGCCAGCTGGGAGACAAAATTATGACCCACGGATAATTTGATACTGAAACTGAATTACGCGTTCAGGTCCCTTGGGTAAGGGACACACTTTCAAAATGAACAGGCCAGAGTTTGGGTCTCTTCGATCTGTAGATCGAAGGTCTTTCTCAATTCTCAATTCTGTTTCTTATTCTTTTTATTCAGCAGTAACCCCTTTTGACGTATCTATTGAACCAAAACTGCAGATTGCAAATCTGATGCCTTTATCAGAACCTGTGAAGTAAGCTATTTCCACACCGCTGACATGATCGTCCATGTTTGAAATATCTATGTAAAATCCCCAGAGGTAAATATAGACAGTTATGCCATTTTCAATGGCCAAAATATTGATGGATTAAAAACAATGATATACTTTTATTTGGAACACTCAACTTTATTTCTCAACACTACTCAAACAACCATTGACACAAAGAGTTGTTTAGATGAGCTTAGTGCCAAAAAAGCAAAGCTTCAGTTGCCTGATGGGCTGAAAGCCCCCGAGGGCTCTTCACCTCCTGGTGGTGAGTTGTTACACCCCCCCTGTGTGTATTTGCCCAAATGGATCTGAAACAACAAGAAGATGGGAACGCCAATGAAGCAACACCATAATACACTGAGGAACTACAACCTCATACACTGAGGAACTACAACCTCATACACTGAGGAACTACAACCTCGGGCTGTTCTATGATTCTTAATATTTCTCAAAGCTGCAAAAACAAAGCCTTTGATTTTATTGTGTGTGGATGCGTTTCCAACATGAGATTTCAAACAAGAACCCTCACCATGGTGATTCTCTAACAATAACCAGTTCACTGAGGCAATCAATATATCTTTTTTTAGATAAAAGGGAGGGATACATAGGTCAAATAAAATGCTTTTGAGGCAAATGCTTTAGAACATTTCGACAGGTAAATGTATGTTTTGACGTGCCCATCTGCTTTGTTGGTGATGACTTCTATAGCATTTAGGTACAAGTACAGCCTTTCGGCCAAATGGTTCCTATTTGCCTGGGCTGTGGGTGCAATTAATGTATTGGCCAAGGTGTTAATGTATCATTAGGCAGTTTGCTTCTGCACTCACTAATTTACGCTAGGCTTTATTAATTCTC
Organism: Hypomesus transpacificus; assembly: GCF_021917145.1. NCBI lineage: Eukaryota > Metazoa > Chordata > Actinopteri > Osmeriformes > Osmeridae > Hypomesus > Hypomesus transpacificus. Next base: position 17,211,168 of record NC_061073.1, read on the forward strand.
TCAAGGCTCTAGGTTACTGAGTCCTTGGAATAACACTACACTGATTCTTGTGTCCTCTGACTCACATTAACAGCTAACTGCCACTAACAAACGTCAGTTAATCTAGATATGCCACCAAAAATAAAGCAATTGGATTGTGCAGGTAGTTGGCATGAGTTTGTGTCATGGCTACGGTCATGTCCTGGTGTTTCCCTGGTGTTTTCCTTGGTGTTTCCCTGTTGATTGTCTGTGTTGGTGGCGTGTCTGTCTCTTTCCTTGTGCTTTTCCCTGCAAGCGCAGCAGGTGTTCTCGTGTGTCTTCCTCATACAGTCCAATCCTCCCATCTGGGTCTCACTGTAATCCACCCAGCAGTCGTCAGTTGTCATTAACCCCACATGCTGCCTTGGTTGGTGTTTGTGTGATGGTTAGTCTGTTGTCTTTTCCTGAGGGTTCCTGAACTTATGTGCTTCCTGTGGATTTTTGCCAGCTTTTTCCGGTCTTGATTCATAGTACACGAGTAGCCAAGTTTATGAATCTTTTGGGTAACTTATTGATAAAGTTCATTATTTTGATCCTGTCTGCCTGTGTTCTCCTGCATTTGTCCACTTGCTCTACTACCCATGACAGTTTGACCAATCAACAACATTTTGTTACATTACTTAGTATGTCACAATTGATTTAATTCCCCCTGCTTTTTAATAATTATGTTTACATATAATTCAGAATTGGCAGAAATATCTGTCTGTCTGTACAGTAATTTACACTTGTGTTGGGAAATTGACACGAATCAAATCAACACTGGACTCCCATAAGACACAATAAAATGAGCAGCAGATGTCAACACCAATTTTGTAAATCTGCTGCCCTATGTGGGCATGCTCAGTGAGGACTAGTTGGGCCGCTGCCTGCTTCATGGCTTTTGATTGGCCAGGCGATGACAAACAGCTGTGTCTTTTGTCTCAGCTGGTTGCCACTGTCACCTCTGACAGCGAGGGTATGGAGTGCCCGCTTATGTGCCCTTTTTTACCTTTACCAGTGACAAGGTAACTGCTCACATAACCGATGTGGACTAGTAAACTCTCTCCTCAAGTATGTATACAGGCCACCCGCACCGGCAATTAGCTAGCCTTTCGTTATCGTAGCTGATAAGGAGTCCCGCTCGCAAGTGATCCGTTTCGAGAGACATATGTACGGTGGCCCTGAAGTGCAAATGACACCCCCTAATATGAGTACATCCCCCAAATGAAAATACCCCCCCCCCCAATACGAGTCAACTCCCCCCAAATCGGATGACTTGTTCACCTCCCCCCAAAAATGAAAATACTCCCCCCAATACGAGTCAACTCCCCCCAAATCAGATGACTTGTTCACCTCCCCCCAATACAAAAACGCCCCCCCCCCCCCCCCCCCCCCCAATACGAGTCAACTCCCCCCAAATCGGATGACTTGTTCACCTCCCCCCAATACAAAAACGCGCTCCCCCAAATGGAAAACGACATTACATTAACTCAAAAACACATTACATTAACTCTGAACGGAAAGGGTAGGTACTACACTTTAGCGCTGATTGGATGCAGTAGGCTAACTGACAAGAAATAAGAAATTGATTGACAGAAGTACAAAATGCAATAGCCTGACAGAGTTACGTGCACCAGGACATTTATTTGGGTATCGAAGCATGTAGCATAGGCTATGTATGCAAAAGCATAAATTGCAATGTTAAACGTAAACATCGATAGCCAAACAACTAGTCCACGTAACTCTGTCATTATCATGAAATTAATCGTTTTGATTTGAAGGAAAGAGGAAACATTAATGTTTACAATTCAGAGTCATTACACTACTCTTTATTTTAATCAGGGTCATTCCTATGAAATAATCTTAGATCTGCTGTTAACGTTTCACAATATAAGTAGCCTATGCGCACGCTAATAACGCAGTTGAAGGAATCAGGACTTTTCAGAAGAAAAAACTGATAGTCCACTACAGAAGAATGAAATGCCACAATGACAGAGTAACGTGGACCAGGATAGTTGTTTGGCTATCGATTTTTACATTTAACTCGAAATACTTTTGCCTAAGAAGCCTACTATTTGCTACATTCTTCGATAGCCAAACAAATGTTCTGGTGCACGTAACTCTGCCAGGCTATTGCATTTTGTACTTCTGTCGATCAATTTCTTATTTCTTGTTAGTTAGCCTACTGCATCCAATCAGCGCTAAAGTGTAGTACCTACCCTTTCCGTTCAGAGTTAATGTAATGTGTTTTTGAGTTAATGTAATGTCGTTTTCCATTTGGGGGAGCGCGTTTTTGTATTGGGGGGAGGTTAACAAGTCATCCGATTTGGGGGGAGTTGACTCGTATTGGGGGGGGGAGCGCGTTTTTGTATTGGGGGGAGGTGAACAAGTCATCCGATTTGGGGGGAGTTGGCTCGTATTGGGGGGGGAGTATTTTCATTTTTGGGGGGAGGTGAACAAGTCATCCGATTTGGGGGGAGTTGACTCGTATTGGGGGGGAGTATTTTCATTTGGGGGATGTACTCATATTAGGGGGTGTCATTTGCACTTCAGGGCCACCGTACATATGTGGGGAAAATACCGCAAGGGACCGAACATTGACGTGAAGCTTCCTTTTAAGAGGAATGGGTTTGTCTTGTAGAACGAGATCAAAATCTAATGAATAAAATGAATTCCAATCAGTGATCAGGGCAATTACAAGAACTACATGGACTTCAGGGTTGTCTGTGGTTACAGATTTACTTTTGGATTTGTTTCATAAAGATATGAACCCAGATTTAAAACTAATTCTAGATGACATTTGCAAATCAACATTAAATGAAATACCTGATTCCAAACATATTTGGATATTTGATTTGACATTGAAAAAACAGGCATAAATCATTGCAAATGTGTATCTACTTGATTACAATGTAATTATTCACCTAAGCACAGTATGCATGTAAAATGACACTAGCTGTTTCCATAGCGACAGAGAGTGCTTTTCCTTCTTGCTAAACAAGATGCATAAGCTATTCAGGGGCTAATGACAAGAACAGGGTGCCAGCAAGGTTCCACATGCATGTACGAGTTCTTTCCAAAAGCAATTTATCATGAACTGCAAATATTTCCTTTAGTGTCATGAGAGCAATTAAGATGATGAGTTCAATTAGGCCATAATTTAAAATAAATTATAGAAACACTGTATGTACATTATATGCCAAATTCACACTTAGGAGAGGAAAAAAAGCACTAAAATTCTGTATAGGAAATGTGCTTTACTGCAGGCATTTTGAACAATATTGCCCATTTGAATTCTTTATCTGTGAGTAGGCACAACTTATGTTCCTCAACAGTCATTTGACTGCTCCTGGTTTCTTTTATGTAAATGCTGTAAAAAAGAAGACCCGGATGCTGCGGAAAAAAATGTATGCATGGATTTATTTAGTCACAATTTTATTATGTACTTTTATCCATCTCCTTCATCTGAGTAAATAATTTGCAATTGGTGCAAAATGCTACCACTGGAGCAAAGATAACATTGACTGCATTTCCTGTTTGTCCCTGGAGACTCAGGTTATATTCATAGAGTATTTAAAAGAGTTTCTTTAGGTCTTACAACCCTTTAAGGACTCAAAGAACATGGTATTTGGGTGTTTTCTAAATCAGCAAGAAAATTGGAAATCCCACCATGTTTTAATTTTCAGAGCAGATAGTCTTTGTGCTTGGATTAGGACATAAAATGCATCTCCGGAGGCATTCGTATGGTGTCATGTCCTCTGGCACATTCAAATCCATAGCTGGATAACCCTTGGTCAAGGGCCGGCAACCTTTCTGATGTTGTGTTCTAACAAAAATCGTAAAATTGCATGAGAGCCACACAAGTGGCCGACTCCCCCCCCCTCCTCCACCCAGGTATCATCTCTTACACGGCGACAGCTCCTCCTACCCTCGGTCCACCCTTCTTCTTGCACTGCTCACTCCCATCTGGTCTGGGGGGCAGAGCTCTCCGTTCCAAGATCCACCAGAAGCGCGTGACGCATCCCAATGCATCGTGTCATCAGGCTGCTGATAGGCCCGGCACTTTTCATGCCAGACGGAAATCTGTTTTGATGGGATTGGGAGTGGCCGGACACATCTGTCAAGGAATATAATCCCTATATTGCAGGTTGGTTGGGTTCCCAGGCAACAGAATTTGACTGCTTGCTATAGAAAATGCCACAAAACACACCTCATGATCTGGAATTATGCAACTGGATATTCCAACATGTTAGAGTTTGTGATTGTTATGATCTTAAAGGGATCGGCATACAGACAAAAAGAAAGTCTAGAAACCTATTTGTGGGTGTAGAAACAGCTAGAGCTGTTACTATAAAGTCAGTGTCCAATGACCCCGATAGAATTGCACGAGCCAGCGCCAAGCTATTGGAGAAATGTCAGTGAGAACAGAAACCGCTTTGGAGAAGTGTGGCCTGGGGGCCAGCTGTGTGGCTTCATTAAAAGTTACCATTTATTTCTCTGATTCTTGTGCTTGGAGGGAAGAGTCATAACCTAAGTTGGGCAGGGAACCCTTTTATTCCTTCCCCCAGGATTCTTAACTTGGGGACCTGTCAGACAGCAGGGGAAGACATATAGCGCAGCACCCTGCCTGGTGTTCTATAGAAGTCTTAACCACATCTGAAGTACTCCATGTTACTCCACGTGTTTGCTTGGCAACATCACCCAGTTCTTACATAAATATACTTAAACAAGAAAATGTATGTAAAGTGTTACCTATGAATTATGACCGAGGGTAACACACTTGCTTTGTTTAGCCTTGTGTCTACTGGTTTCACAGTGTAATACTATTTTAATTCATGATATGAAACAGAGCTGAGATGATTAGGAGCCAGCTGTCCTTTTAATGTTTTAATCAGCAGCTTACTATTTTTCATTGACTTAAGTCAATCAATCATTTAAATTGATTAATTAAGTCCCAAGGACACTCAAAAACTAGGTGACAATGTGGCCCTTGGGGTACATTGTCTGATGACCCTGAAAGAAGGGGTTGTCATGTATTCTGCTGGTGTAGCGCTGCCCTTATGTTAACCATTCACATCTACAGCATAAAATCTAATAATCTCCCCCCTCAAAATCCATACCCTGTCATTCAGGCAGATGTTCAACAGAGATAAATAAATCAAATATCTCTTTGGTGGGGGTTTATGGCAGACACTCCGGTCTGTCTGTCGGCAGGGGGGGGGGTCGGAATATGATTTGGGCTCGCTGGAGAAAAGCCTGTAACGTCAGCTAATCCCACTCCTCTCACTGTGGTTAGGAACACGAAGGGAGTCTGGCTTGCTTCAACCTTAACAGCTGGCTAAATAAGCACCAGCGCAATGCTGGCTATTTACACAGACTTATTTAATAGCATTGAAACCAACTGGAGGAGCTGTCTCTGCTTTGTCCTCTAAATTGTTGACATTGTGATGATATTTAATCTTCTTGTGTGTTGAGGCGTCAGGAACTAGGAATGTGTAGCCGTTTCCTTAACTCTAATTCAGCTCTTGAACATATATAGAAATCACCTTGTTTAAGGAGATCAACTGGGGGTGCATTTGGAGTTTAAAGTGGAGAGTGTAGATAGAGAAGTGTTTAAATGTATTGATTTTAAAGAGGTTCTTATGTCATTGAAGCAATAGATGTTGAAACTGGGTTGGTAGTCTAATTTGAAACTCATAGAAAGAGTGGAAATAGAATACTTTCATAATTTTGGACACTTTGTTTCAATCTTTGTCAGATTTTTGTCCACAATATTTATAAGTTATTCACAATTACTTCCTTTCACCATTACAAAAACCACATCAGGTAAAAACAGGGTATCATCAATTCCCCAATCGTGTAGGTTAAGAATGATAACAGTCCAACATGGACAACATGGAAATAACAGGTGGGTGGATTAGAGATGGCTGGTGTATGTGAGCACAGCCTCGGTGTGTTCTGCATCCAACTTCAACTGGGAGCACAGCTGTTTACCTGCTCCCCTGCGGTTTGGCTGGATTAAGATTAGTAACATGGTCAGTCAGCATGAAGATGATTCCACTGGTGTGGCTCCGCTAGCAATCTCATTAAAACACTTCACACTTCTCCTCCTCCTCCTGCTTGACCACAAAACATTATTTGGTTTGAGACTGTTGTGGCCAAATTATCACAAAGGTCCATTTAGTGACAAACCCTTACAGTGGAGAGAAATGGGGAGAACCTATGCAATATGCAAAAACTACTAGAGACATGTACATTTTGTTGTAGTTCTAAGGAGTAAATATGACCTTAATTTACACAGTGCTTTTCATGCTATTGTAATGTAGATACAATGTACATAAAGAGACTTATATGATTGAACATAGTATTTGCTACTAGTCTGGATTGCATGTTTACCCTGAAAGGATTATGTTGTTTTTTACATGCTAGAATGTCAACGCATTAGAACATTTATTCACATGATTCTCAGAGGCAGATGGTCTGTACTCATCACTGATGTTCAACCTGCTTAACTTCCCCACTGGCCTTTTAAGAGACGATGTCATCAATAACTCTGTTCTGTGCTTAGTTACCTCAACATGAGAGAAACTTGCCCATCTTGGCCGTCATACAGGATCATCCTGCTCCCCTTGCACTCCAGTCTTACCTCCCTCATGGCCTGACTACCTTGAAGCACCATTAAGGCTCTGAAGCTCATCCACAACATGCAGCCATCCTGATGTTCCTCCTTCTACTATCTTACTATCTACTATCTGAGTCCAGCAGGGACTTCACTAAGATCCATAGTATTTAATGGAGCAGTTATGTTACCATTCATGCTACATGGATAAAACCCCAGAGGTGGGCAAACTCAAGGGCCCACACTAGAGGCCCACAATAGACGCCCACACTAGAGGCCCACACTAGAGGCCCACAATAGACGCCCACACTAGAGGCCCACAATAGAGGCCCACAATAGAGGCCCACATTAGAGGCCCACACTAGAGGCCCACACTAGAGGCCCACAATAGAGGCCCACACTAGAGGCCCACACTAGAGGCCCACACTAAAGGCCCACAATAGAGGCCCACACTAGAGGCCCACACCAGAGGCCAACTCTACAGTTTTGCTCTGAGCTGAACCTAAGTCATGTGAGAGCATGATCATCAAATTACTTTATTACTCAGTCCAACTATGTAATCCTTATTTTAAGTGGAGCCAAGACAGCCATTTACCATATGGACACCACACACTATCCTGCTCGCATGTCCGGGAGAGAGGGGGGCGGGGAGGTGATTCATTCAACAGAGACAAAACAAAGAATTAATGAGATGTTTTCTCAAGCTTGATTGTGCTAGAGTCAGACTACAGATCAGGTGCAGACCATGATTTGTTAATGAAACGCACACAGATCATACTGACAGTGTTTTACCAGTTTTTATTACATCACGCTTGAAGTACTTAACTGTAAATCTACGCTAAGGATGTATAAAGTTTTTGACATACTATTTTTTTGAGAGCTTTATATTACGGACCTCCTACAGATCTGATATTAGATTAAGTTGCACAGGCTTTGCAGGGTAATAGGTTGCCAATTTTTGCTGTTGATTCACTGCCTAGGGAACCAGAAAAGCACGATGCACATCACTCTATATCTTCCAACATCAAACAGACTGGGCCCTTAAATGTGAGCCCAACACACAGTTTCCTGATGCATTTGATCTTGTCTCAGCAGCTGGGAACTGCTGGAGGTGCCTCCATTGCTGAACTCACATGTCAAATTAAAGCAACCAAGAGACCGGGCTCACAAGCACGTGCAATCACACACAATGGCAAGCCCTCCATCAGAGTGACTCAGATGGCAGAGTGGCCCTGAAACGGAGGGCCCAGACTCCCTCCTTGGGCCGGGTTTCCGCAGACTTTCTGGTAGGTCACAGATACCAAAGCTATAGCTGGAAACTCTTTGGTTACTTGGACCGATGACAGGAAATGAATGATAAATGTAAAAGCATATTCGTTTCATGCATCCAAACTCTGTACTGTGTGCACAGTACTGTCTAAATCTCACAAACATGATTGGATGTGACAGACACGATAAAGCGTGCCTGTTTCACACCTCCAGTGTCAGACATCCCCTTCTTAAGGATTCTCTTTGGCTTACATTCAGAAGTGCCTAACCCAGCAATCTACTTGGCCCAAGGTTCCATCGGTACTTAATCTATTTAAGCTCTTTGAGGCGCTAATCTTTATCTGTCAGAATAGTTTTGTTGGTCAACCTCCACTTTGGTTATCTATCTCTGGACTATAAACTTACTGAGACAAGCTTATGGTGTCTACTAGGGAAGCACTGGGGTGGTGGGATCTATAATGCACATCAAAAACAATAGTTTCACTAACACAATATCTTATTGCTGAATATTGAGGATCCCTTGAGGGATGTTGAATTTTGCATGTATGCACATTCTGACTAACATCCATTTACTGTATTTATTCATGATAACACAGTCTTGGACAGCAGCGACCTGCCAACCAGTAGCCATCTGTGGCTGCTCTCCACCCCTTGCAAAGTGAGTAAAGCCCAGCTGCTTAGTTGGCGGACACCCTGCTCACCAGGAAAGGTATTTAAAAATCCCTAATCTATCACTCTCCTCAGCCAACCCCATGGCTGGCACAGACCCTCCACTGATCTGCACTGTCCATCCCTCCAGACGCTCGCCTCTCTCACCAAGTTTATCTATCACTGTGAAGGAGCAGCAGAGAGAGAGGGAGAGGAGGAGGGGTCATCCATAATGATGTTCCTCTTGAAGCCTCACCAGCACCATACAGTATGTAAACAGGCCGTGTGGACTAGTGAAAGACTTGTATTGGCATTTTTCTTTTAATTGTTAAGAATCTGCATCTTTAGAGATCCATTGTATATCCTCAGGTGACAAATGATCTAATAGTTCACCTGACATACAAATAATTGAATAACTGATGGATATCAATGTACTTTCAGTAAAGCAAGAGTTTGTTGATGTACATTTGATGTTTTAGTGGTTAAGCTTGGTTCAATTATCTTAATAAAAGTGCTTAACTGCAGATTCAATCCTGTCACAACCTGATTTTGTGTTCTATTCTTTTAACCAAGAGACAGAAATGGCAATACTACCAACCGATACTACCAACCGATTCTACCAACCGATACTACCAACCGATAATACCAACACTAAAAGTGGGTTATCAATATTTTGTAAGTAATCTAACCAGCCAAACCATTCACATCAGCTCTGAAAAGTAATGACAAAACATGTGTAGTTTGGTTTGGGCTGTTAGCCGCTTGCCCTCGGGCCTTGGCTTGTTTGAGTAAAACATCTTCACAGCCCCCCCCCCCCCCCCTCCACAATGGGAGGATACAGTAACAGTAGTAGAGTAGTAGAAGAGTAGTCTTTGTTTTCACAAGCAGAAACTGGATCCATTTTATGCCCCCGACTCATTGTAATTCTCAACCACCAGCTTAGCCAGCTGTGGTGCTCCACATTATGTACAGGTGCATCCTATTTGCTTTACTTATTCTTGAGATGTGTCTAGAACTTGAAGAGTCCACCTGTGGCAAACTGAATTGATTGGACATGACTGAGGCTACACCTGTGTTAGGTCCCGTAATTCACACTACTTGTCAAGTTGTCCAACGAGTCCAAAGGAACTATCTCTAGATCTCTGTTATATAATGGTAGCATAGGTCTATATTTGTTTTTTTAAGGTTTTTCAAAAAAAAGTTTCTAATGGGTTGAAAGAAACGTTTGGAAGGGTTGAATTTTTTTTTAGGGTTGAAAGGGTTGATTTTTTTTTAAGGTAAAAATGTTGTTAAGTTCCTCGTCTTGTAAACGTGGTGTTCTGTCTTCTTGTCCATGTCTCTTCCTCTCACCAGGTGTCCGTCCCCGACCGGCCCATCGTTCTCATCTGATCTCATCTCAATGATTGTCCTCCATCTCCCAATTTATGATTTCATGGGGCTGTACTGATCTTATAATTACATATTTTTGTGATGTCTTGTGTCATGTGACTTGGATTGCAATTGTACATCAGTTACTTGACATCTCTTTTGTGTACACTCCCACAAGTACTTGGATTTGTTCAGTAATATCAGTATCACCTGACAGCAATCAACATTGAATATATTTAAGAAATTAACACTCCTATCTAACGCTCCTTGTGGTTCCAGTACTTGCAGTGTAGATCATTAGGCAGGCAATGAATGCATCTCGCTTACGGGAGTGGGCCGGTAATTGCTAGTGATTCCCAGAAGTTCCCTTGTCCTTTATTTTCAGCATCAATGCATTATTTTCTAATTATCTCCGTTTGCGCTTGATAGAGTATTTGGACATGAGTCTGCCCTCAGGCAGGAGTGTTTCAGTCACTGTTTTTCTTTGTTTCTGAAGAAGAGGCGTCGTGAAAGAACCACCACCTGGGTGGACCAGGTGGTGTGACTCCTCCTCACCTGGGTGGACCAGGTGGTGTGACTCCTCCTCACCTGGGTGGACCAGGTGGTGTGACTCCTCCTCACCTGGGTGGACCAGGTGGTGTGACTCCTCCACACCTGGGTGGACCAGGTGGTGTGACTCCTCCTCACCTGGGTGGACCAGGTGGTGTGACTCCTCCACACCCGGGTGGACCAGGTGGTGTGACTCCTCCACACCTGGGTGGACCAGGTGGTGGGACTCCTCCACACCTGGGTGGGCCAGGTGGTGGGACTCCTCCTCACTCAAGAGGCTGCTGTGACATCATTTTCCAGTTCTACACAACTTAGTCTTGACTACAGGCCACTGATGACTGTGTGATATGTAAACAAATGCTTCCTCACATCTGAAGATGTGTCAGTCCTTTGAAGAGTCCTAGAGTATGCTCATATTTCCAAGTGAAAAATAAGAAATAAAAAAACACAGTTTTAAGAGCACATTTTTAAGGCGATAGGGAAACCTTTCAGAATCTTGAAATCAAGAGATCACAAGTTAAAATTAGTAAATACCCAAGATTACCTGTATGAGGCGTTTTCAAAAGTCTATTTTCTTGTTTTTTTTAAGCAATGGGAAATTATCTGCTCTTAAAATATTTTTCTCCTTCATCATTTTGACAAAATGCTCAACTCCATATACATTTAAATGCATGTTTAGCAATGATAGCAGTGACTAAAACAGTCTTTCAAACAGTGAATGTGACCTCCTTCAGGAGAGAGCTATCCAGCTTAGTTGTGCACATGCGTCATCTCAAAAGCACCATATTACATCAGAACATTTTCCCTAGAAGTCCCATCTGCTTGTATCATGGCGAAGCATTTATTTTCTTTAGAAAATAAGTATGCATTATTTACTACAAAGGCTTCTCTTGTAGATGCTCTATGCACAACATGTTATTGACAGAATAGTCCTCTTCACATAAATAGGTTTTAATGGTCTTAAAATGTTGCCAGTTCATAATGAGCATCACAATGAGCATTAGGTGCTGCTCGTAATGTACTCATGAAATAACAAGCTTGGTGCAGGTCTTTTTGGAGCTAACAGAATCATGTGACTGAACATTGTTAATTTTATTAATCTTACATAAATTTGACATCCCCCACTGCTGCCATGCAACTTCTAATCTCAAGTTTATTTGACTATATTAAAATATTATAATGTGTATTTGGGCAGTGCTTTGAAACAACACAGAATACAGATGCTCATACTATCTTAAGAACACAAGACCTCTTTTACTTATGAATATTTTAATTGTAATATTGAAGTCCATCCCACCAATACAAAAGTGAAATGTTCATATTAATAAAGCCACCAGAGCAGTAACAAGAGTTATGTTCAAAATCATCTTGGCTGGAATCTGTAAATGGGATTTTACAGTACAATTCTCCCCCCTTATCAGATACTGGTCCACTCATCTTTCTTTACCATCCCATCCTGTTATCCTAATCAAACTATAATATGCTCCCCTATCTCTGGTACATCACACTCTCACATCTTCCCCACTCGGAGCACACTGTGTAGTAACTTGCTTGTGTTAGTTGAGAAATATAATTCACAACACACACTTTTTAAAACGAATCTCATTACATATTTTCTAAATGATCACTATTACTATTACATTATCACTAGACCATAGCCCTTTTATCTCCCAATTTTCAGTGGGTGAACCTACAAGGCTGGCAAGGGAAAACCCCAGTGTGTCTCAAGGACAGAGGACCATAGGTGCTGTGTGATGGTATAGCCCAGTGTGTCTCAAGGACCATGGGTGCTGTGTGATGGTATAGCCCAGTGTGTCTCAAGGACAGAGGACCATGGGTGCTGTGTGATGGTATAGCCCAGTGTGTCTCAAGGGCCATGGGTGCTGTGTGATGGTATAGCCCAGTGTGTCTCAAGGACCATGGGTGCTGTGTGATGGTATAGCCCAGTGTGTCTCAAGGACCATGGGTGCTGTGTGATGGTATAGCCCAGTGTGTCTCAAGGACCATGGGTGCTGTGTGATGGTATAGCCCAGTGTGTCTCAAGGACCATGGGTGCTGTGTGATGGTATAGCCCAGTGTGTCTCAAGGACCATGGGTGCTGTGTGATGGTATAGCCCAGTGTGTCTCAAGGGCCATGGATGCTGTGTGATGGTATAGCCCAGTGTGTCTCAAGGACCATAGGTGCTGTGTGATGGTATAGCCCAGTGTGTCTCAAGGACAGAGGACCATGGGTGCTGTGTGATGGTATAGCCCAGTGTGTCTCAAGGACAGAGGACCATGGGTGCTGTGTGATGGTATAGCCCAGTGTGTCTCAAGGACCATGGGTGCTGTGTGATGGTATAGCCCAGTGTGTCTCAAGGACCATGGGTGCTGTGTGATGGTATAGCCCAGTGTGTCTCAAGGACCATGGGTGCTGTGTGATGGTATAGCCCAGTGTGTCTCAAGGACCATGGGTGCTGTGTGATGGTATAGCCCAGTGTGTCTCAAGGACCATGGGTGCTGTGTGATGGTATAGCCCAGTGTGTCTCAAGGGCCATGGGTGCTGTGTGATGGTATAGCCCAGTGTGTCTCAAGGACCATAGGTGCTGTGTGATGGTATAGCCCAGTGTGTCTCAAGGACCATGGGTGCAGTGATGGTGTATGATGACTAAGCAGGAGCTACGTTGACACATTACTCTAGTGAAGTAGCTCCACAGAGACACAAACACAACTGGCTCATCTAATTATTCATTGTTGTTTTGAATACCCATGGTAATAAGTGCAAAAATCTTATAACATAAAAACTTGATCATACAAAGTTAATGTGTAATTATTATAATTGTCAATATAAATATTTGTATGTATATACACGTTACTAAACTGATAGTGATGCCATATTAATAACAATAAGGAGATGAACAGATATGTACAACATTCTACAAACACAAAGTATTGAATAGGTTGGAGGATTATTTCAAGCTAAACGTCTTCACAGAGTTAGGTTAACTGGCCTAGTTAAAAACAAACTATCTGTGATATAATGTTAATCCATCCCTTTACTAAAATCCATATATAATCTACATTGCATGTCTTTGAGCACTCATACAGTTCAAGGGTTGTTTTTGTTGCTTGGTTAGATAGACTTGATAGAAGAGGGGTTAAGGGGTTATTTTGATTTGATGTGTTACGGAAGTGACTGAATTGTCACTCATTATTGTAGCAAAAGCTTCATAGTTCAAAATGAAACATATTTACGTTACAAAACCCTTTTGTATGTCAGAGAACAAGACAAACTAAGGCAAGGTGAAATAGCTTTTCTTAGACTGTGCAGGAAAGAAAATCGTGTTTTCATGTCAATAAGAGCATAAAAAGACAATAGCAGGAAGAGTGCGTAAGTAGTCTCTAATAGAAGTGCCTAAGGGCGACTGGCACATTAGACCTTGCCAGTTGCTATGACTACAGGCTGAATTCCAGGCGTTGCAAGTAAGTGCAGTGTTGTCTCATCCTCTGCAGACTGACGATCTGAACTCTCAATTTCACCAAGCATGTTCAACAGGACTCAATGCAAAAACAGCTAAGGCCTCAGTGGTCCATATGGCTTCTTATGGAAACACCAGCTGCTCAGGGGTTTCAAGGCCATCATCTTTATTTCACATCCTCAGCAAGCAGGGAGAGTAGTAAAGGCTAACCACCTGTGCTCCCAAGAATAAAACTTCACAATCTGTCTTTGAAATGTTCAAGGTAATATGGATTATGTGTTGGCAATAGAGGGAAAGTGTGATTGGCCTGCTGGACACCATCCTGGTGAAATACTTGTGGTTCTTGTGCACTGTGCTTAAGATTGCCTCAGCATCAAGAGAAGGGTTGGCTACATTCTTATTAATTAATAACTGTAAGAAAGTGAAGTGCACCTTTACATGCACCAGCACTGTATATTTAGTAGGCTACTACTCTGCAGTCTCAGTGGCAGAATGGATGATCTTAATTTGTTTGTTATTGCATTGATGTAGTTCTTTCTAGCAGTTGCTCCATGACAGTCAAAGTGCTATTCTACAACATAATGAAATACAATAATCCAATCAAATAAAAGAATAAAACTGTAAGCTCTGTAGTAAGCTTTGCAATGATCACTTCTCAGTGTTCAGGTCATAAATCAGCAATCTTGTAATTTAGCAGGACCAGGAAATTACAGATTTTGGAACCACTAGAAATGCATGGTCTTTTACAGATGTCATAAGAGGTTCGGGGGAACTTCCAGGACAAGTTAATCCAGGGCATAACTTAAATAATTAGTTCCGTGAGTCTGCATTTCACAAAAAATGTGAGATACTTTTGGAGGTTCTGGATGATTCATTTACATGTGACATGAAACCCCTGGTGGGTTCTCCTGAAGCTGAAGGCCAGTTACTCCACGGATAACTAATACATTAGCTTTGTCGCTAGCGTTAACCAACTGCCTGCTCATCTGAAAACTGGAGTGCATTTCCATCCGAACCTTAGGCTTGGGTTTGGAAACATGATCTTTACTTTGAAATATTGTACAATTCTGTAAACCTGCAGTTATGCTCAAATGTCTTGATCGGACCAATGTGAATATGTTGGGTGTATACATGCTTGGATAACAAGGAATATTCCGCAGTTACTTTAGATGTCTAAGTAGCCAATGTTGAACCAAAAACATTCTGCAACAAAGCTAATTAGCCTCTTCACTGCCATGCATTTCAAATGTACTGTGCACAAATGTTTACAAAATGTACAATGTAGTTAAGTCTTCAACATTTGCTCTCCCCACAGAGCACATCTCTATGGTTCTTGTGGCTTCACCCGCCATCCATGCCCACATTCTTCCATTATTTTAACGAACAGGCCCTGCTATTGTAGCACAGAGTCAAACCTTCAACAGAACTATAATCTGATCACCTTTTGTTTCATTTGTTAGCCCATCAAACTCTTACTAAATACCAATAACAAATATATCCAGTACTGTTCAATATATTTACATTTAAATAATCAATAAATCGTTGTTTATAATTTTAACTTGCGTAATAAATATCCTCATGTTATCTGATCCGCTCTACGCTTAGAACCAAGTAATTCCTTTGTGATACTGATAAGATGCATAATAACTGTTTCCTCGATCTCCCTAAACCAATATCGAGGTGGTGCCCCGATTACGTAATAAATACTTGATTAGAAATTGAGTATATCTATTCTTCAACGACCACACCCAGCTACAGTATCCTTGGTTTTGTAGAGGCACCCTCAGCACTGCAAACAAGATTGAAGTAGTTATGTGCTCAGCGGGGAAAATGATGATTGGTGCTTTTCTAAAAGGAACAATAGCCAATCAGATACATGGAAGAGACCCTTCCACCGGCAGCTCTGAGTAAGATCAAAGGGTGGTGTAGTAATCTTGATCTTCTCAGTCATTATTCAATTTGGTGCCCATTCTCTTGCTAATACAAGAAAAAAAATTGTGGAAGGAAAATTGCAGTGTTTAATAGTGCAATTAATCTGTCTTTTGCTGATGGCTTCCCTTGGGACCCTTCTACAGCACAGCAGGGGGGCTGTAGGATGCAGCGCTGAGTGAATTAGCCCCATCCTGATTCATCTCCATCGACCTTCACCTTCAATAGCATTTTTCTGTTGCTATTTCATTTGATGTTCAACTTATTCCCAACTAGTGACTGCGGTACTTATTGTTTGTTTATGTGGATGCAGTAGATGTGCTAAAAAACTAAATTAATGAATAAGATTATCTGAATGAACTGAATAGTTTGCTGTTGGTGGAACCCCCAAATGCAAAGTGCAATCATATGAATTATGTTCAATGTAGGTTACAGAAACACACACACACACAACGCAGTGTTCTATGTAGCCAAGCAGGTCCTACACATACATACAGTACAGTATGACCCAGTCAGACACACAAGCATTGAAGCTTTGTCTCCCAAGTTGTACATTCTAATGATGCCATAACAGGCAATCCACTGATGCTATTGTGAGAGAAAGAATATTCTCCTTCTTCTAATGGAATGCCACACAAACACACAGGAAGAATCCTTCTGCTTATTAGTGACAGGTTTCTGCTCTCCAGTGGGAAAATGTTGTTTTGCTGTCAAGACATTCTTCTTCTCCTGTCTTAAATGTGTGGAGACAGCTCCAATTAAACACAGTAGCCAATGACACATATCAAAATCCTTTGCAGAGAACTTCAAATATAAATATATAGCTTGACTTGAAACAAAATCTTTCATTTTGCCTGTTATGTGAACAAAATGGCATACGGAGGAAGGGAAAACCCATCAGTCAGATCAGTCAAATCTGAAGAGATGCAAAGCCTGAAAGAGATTATGTGAATATAGTTAATGCATAGTTGTAGCCTTATGCCTTTAGAGGGGAGCACAACATTTTGGCACACTTACCTTTTTAATTAATTAGGCCTACATACCAAAATGGTTATGGCTCCATTGCTCAGGTTTGTCGATCAATTTCTTTTAAATTATTTACATGTAATACAATTATTAAATGTTTTTAAACAATTCATACATGCAGGCCAATGAGTATTTCATGGGAGACTAATACAATACATGTAATTATTAATTATTTTCAATATTGGTTTTACATTAGTATCAAAGCTCAGACTTTCCACCCCTCACTAATCAACTGTAAATAAATGATCAAAAAGTGCCATCTCAGAACCATGGCAGGATTTTGTAGATGTAGTTTGGCACTTTAGATTCAGTTAGGCTTGGTGTGTCCCTCCAGACACAGTACATTAAAGGGACACACTTTGGATGGGGGGTGGCTGGGAAGGAGGGAGAATTAAACATTTTCACAATGTAAAATCCAATAAATAAAAATATTAAGAATTATTCATGTAAAGGGAACAATTGCTGTTGGGTTTTTCACCATCAGTGGCTGGTTCAAATCAAGTCACTTACAAAAATACCTCCATAGAAATCTTCCAGCCCAGATTCTTGGGGGAAAAAAGAGACCAAAGTATAATTTGCCTGAAAACTGATTTGCAATTCATGGAAAATAAAATGTTTTTCCCATGGTAAGCATGATGAAGACTACGAAATTGAAAGCAAGCTTCATGTACTGGAAGGAAAAATATCTTTTAACCGATCTGCTGGGAAATGTGTGCTACCGTGGACAGACAGAATCTAGTAAAACTCTCAAATCTATGTGTACCATTATTTGCAATCATTCATCCTGTGGTAATTTTGGATCAAGGAGTTCTATGACAGGCACAAATAACAGTGGTCTGACTTTAGTCAATCCTGCAAATTCACCCAACACAAAGGTTTAATTTTGTAAAAAAAAAAAAATGTTATTAAGTGTATTAAGTAGCTTACATAACTACCAAACCTACCCTGTTAGCCAACCAATGACTTTTGCTGTGATCTATGGAATTTGGCACTGCCTTTATTAGTTGCGTTAATCTTGACATTTACATGTAATAAGTCAACATTAACAATGTTCTTCTAACCAATGTAGCAGAGCTGTGGGTCTATGTTCTTGCATCTGAGAAAGCTTCTTGAAAATATGAACAGCATCTCAAAGCTATTAATAAAACCTACATTTCCGGTCCTGCTTCACTTGCTAAATCATCCTTCACTTTTTCTTTTCTTTCAGGTCATGGCTGCTACCTTGGGCTTTCATAGCCATTTCAATGGCATTATGTACACCCATTGTTAATATCCTCAAAGCTATTGGACCATATTTATTTCGAAAATGTGTGTTTCTCAAGAGTCCGAAGGGGGTTGAGTGACAGCCTTTTCCTGTTTGAAATTGTGCATAAGAATTGTATGTGAAATGTAGTAAAGCATCAACTGATCTAACTTAATTGTAGGTGTTGTGGAAAAATTGCTTTGCTGAGCATTTATCAACAAAGAGCCGTGTGCATAATTGAAGAAGAAATGGAGTTTGGTAGTCTTGTAATGTATGGTACCATGTTTAATCCCAGTAATGTGCAGGTCTTAAAGTAAACATTTTCATACAAACTTAGGTAATAAAAAAAAATACAAATATCAAACGCTTACAAACAGCTGCATTAAACAAAAGCGGGAGATACCATTTTAGTATTTAATAGCTAAACATTTTAGGTAATGGAACGTCAGTTCAACTGATACATCAATTAGCCAAAGTTAGATGATTCATTATCCATAGCATGATGTATGGAATTATTGATGCAATGTAAACTTAAAGGAGTAGTAGCAGATGTCAGGTCTGATGGGTGTCATGGGAGATGTAAATGTCCGAGGGATGTGATTCTGCTCCTCTGATGTTACTGAGATAAAGTACATGAGCAGGAAATTATCAAGTCACATTCTGTCTCACAGGGGCCTGGATGCCAGTCATATATCCCAGATTTGTTCACTTGAAAAAAGTCTGGGAATGACAATTAACAACACCATATTATATTGTCTTGCTCAACCTTGTAAGATTTATAATGTACGGTATACTTTTAGTGTTTGGATTGAAACTATTTGGGAATTAATACTTATTTAATACTTGTTTTGGAATCCCCTGGGTTAGGCAACAGGCATTCAACTATACGTGTTACAGTCGACGACGCACGCACATCTACTACGTGTGGTGTAGTGGCACCACATAGTCAACTTTTCAGTCCAAAATTATCAAAGGACATCAAAGGACAAACACATCACTACAGACACCATGGCCCGAGGGGAGTCGTGTGTTACACAGAGATAATACATTTATTCTGCTTTCGTTTTTTTTTGCCAGCAAAAGAAGTTGTGACAATAACTCACAGTTCCAAGCATGTAAAGCTTATACTGAGGTTCTCTCAGTAGCAAGATACTGTAAGCTGTTTGGAAAAGGTCTGGCTTGTAAAGACCTCAAAAAACAAACAAACACAAGACATATGTACAGTATATGATGAAAGGAGTGTCTTTTGCTGTTGTGATAGTAACTAAACAGCCAGTGCAAATCTTAAGTGTTTTATAGTTTTAGGGTTGGCAATCTTTCTGCTGCCTGGCTGTTTGTACACCAGGCATCCGTCTTTTCAATTAACGATACAACAATTTTGACACGGACCTCACAGGAAATACAATATTCTACAAATAAAAAAACTGCTTCCGTCCTGCAGGGTGAAGGGTTCCACAGTGGGCTTGGCAGGTAGCCACAGGCTAGTCAGGTGTTGCCCTCCTTTCCTGTGGCCTGTTTTCCACTTGGGATGGGGGGGTCCTGGGGCGCTCAAACTCTATTCCAATATGGTTCTGCTTCAGTGCCCACGCCTCACACCTCTTAATGTGGAGCTGTGGCTGTAGCTACATGCGACAAAGCACTTTTCAAAGGCACTGCAGATCTGTCATAGCTGTGATGCCATGCAGGGATCTGCTGGAATAAAGCCGGTCCTATTTTGGTTAGTGCCACAGTGTAACCTGAAACCTGAAACCTGAATCTCCGGCCAAGCAACATGAGAGGTGTTGATTAGGTGTTACGTATTTCTGAATGGCACATTAGTGTTACTACAATTATAAATTATTGGAAGAAATCTTTCTTTTTAAACATGATGGTCACTTACTGTCTCTGGGCACACATACAGAATATACAGCTTTGGAAAAAATATATAATTTTTTATGTGGGCAACGTATGCATTTTCAGACCCATCCTCTCCATACCTTTCTACTACTATCGATAGAGGACAAGTATTACATTTCCCTCACAAATACTTAGTCAATTTGCTTCTCAACTTTGGAAAGCATACCTATGCCTCCATTTAAGGGGGTAAAAAAGAAAAAAAACGATCCTTCACCTTGGAGTGAAATTGGCAACAATGTCGGTCTGCAGTCAATCATACAGTATCAGCTCACTCTGCAAACCATGCTTGCCACTAATAAACACTCACCAAAAAAATCAGTGAATCATTTCTAAGTGGAAATATTTTGCTGCAAAGCTGGATGATTGCCACCCCAATAACCATACAATGAATATTTTCCAAACCTTTTTGGCGGATGAAGAATTTAATCAATTGTGAAAGGGTTGGGGTACATCTGAGAGCTAGCAAGCAAAGCCCCAGTGGTAATGACCCGATTTTTCAGTTCAGTCAGGAATTCATAAATTGAGTAGCCTAAAACTGACAGGCCCTTTGAAATAAGATGCCAACTTTTCAAAAAAAATAAAAAAGCTATTGAAGACTGAGCACCACATTAACATGCTCACTGTGTTGATCCTGGAGAGCTTCAGGTCTTCAAACTTATATGAATCGTTCTATCAATTCAAAGTATAACAAACTTCAATGTCTCAAACTCTGTCATTTTTTTTTACAATATAGCGTAAGTGTTTTGGGAAAATAATTGCTAAACTAAAATTAAGTAATCTCTATCTATGATAGAGATTAATATACAACAGGTGATGTGTATTGTAAGATGCAAAGAAAGTTCATGTCTGTTATTCTTTGACCACATTCTTCCTATGGAAGCAAGAGCTTATAACATTCTTTGGCGATAAAACCTAAAGTTTGCTAACATGCATTTCCATTCCAATACCTTGCTACATCAAATTTGGCGTGTACCTCTAATAAAATTTTTTTTTTTTTGCAAACTGACAGTATAAAGTAAAACATGTATAAGGATTAACTTATTTATGTAGTGCAGAAAAGGTCATTTTAAACATGCTCCTGTTGTTTGGTAACTTCAATTGATCCACCGATTAAAAAAAAAACAGCTTCTTAAAAAAAAAATGTTTTTATTGAAATAAAGCTCTGGGACTGGAACTTTTAGGATTCTTTAGAAAAACACAAGTAAATAGTCTGTCCTAACTCCATTCTCTATTTGCTGGTAATTACACAACTGTTTCATGGAGGCAAGTTAGGACAGCAGGAAACCATTTTTCCAAGTGCACACTGAAGGCAAAGTTGTGTATTATTCCCCCTTATCATGTGAATCATCTAATAAGGGAGAAAAGTGATTGTAACGTGCAACAGCCTGCAGCGTAGGCCATTTACATTTCATAGTCGGGCTAATATCCCTATAGCCTGGTCTCCAATTGAATAATACAATACCACTCATTATAAACATAACATTCATAATGCTTAATTTAGCTTGAAGAGAATTTTGAGAAACTGTTGAGTCATAGAGAATGAATTATACTAATGAAACAAGCATCACAGAGCTTAAGATTCTTTTTTCCCGAAATCTTGGTGTGCATTTTATAATCCTCTAAGTGAACCGAAGAGTACCAAGTATTTGCATGTAAATTACAAATGCATTGACTGTATTGCAGAACACTTTACAGGGGCACCAAATCCATGATTTAGCAATTATGAGTAAACTCTGGGATTATTTCCTTTGTGTCTTTGTAGTCTTATACCAGTCACAAGGAAACCAGGACTTATGGGTTTTAAAGCATGCTTTTCAGGTTTCCTCGCAACGAAGTACAACCATCTTTGTTGTGCTAATGTTGTCATCTCTGTTAGTTTTTAGTCGTTTTTAGTAGTTTTGTGTCAGAAATATTCTCTATATTTTCAAACCTAAGAGTTTGATTCAGTTTGAAATTATGCACTCTTTGGCATCCAATGCATGTTTATTTTAAATGATCTCAAACTGCTACTGCGACGGTTAATACAGCAGATGAGCTGTGACGTGGTGGCGCTCTCAACATGGGGCCGTCACCATTTCAAAGAGCTGGTGGCTATGTTTAGAATTTCCCGTTGGATTTGAGCCAACGACACAACGAGGATCCTCAACATGAATATTACAAGAATTAATATGAATCATCAAACTGGCCTCAATCTGAAAGAAAATGTAATCATCCTTAACATTGATTCAGAATGTTCTGTCATGTTGAGGGACATACAAACCAGGAGACCAACTGCAGAGAAATGCTATCAAAAGCCAAGTTACATGAAGACACACACCAGTAGCCACACACGTGCACACACACATCCTAGCACAAGCGCACACTTACTCTGACACAGCGATTGTTCCTCGCTACCATCACAGACTGAATTGATGAAGCATGAATGCTGAGATGGAATCTATGATCCAGAAGTTCCTGACAGAAAATCAGCTGAAGCTACCTGGAACCCTCTCTTCCTGAGTACAGTAATTGCATCCCAGTTGCCCTCTATTAGCAGGTCTTTGACAGCAAGCGGCCTGATTGCACAGATACTTTCAGGAGCTCATGGAGGGCAGCAGTCTTTAATAAATAATGAAAACTGACACAAGCCTGATCTAAAGGCCAGTCAAAGAAAATGTAATGTACTTTTAATTATTGACTAATTTAAATAGAGGAGCTGTATCTTCATGTCATGGTTACATTCTTTTCAAAAATATTTTAAGGAGCAGGACACTGTCTTGCGGAAAAAAGCATACAGAATGCAGGTGCATTGAAGCCTTTGTGAAGGCCATATTTGGGGTTTCAAATTACATTCATTTTTAAACTTGATATAAAACCAGACCCATACTGAATAAGCAACACACGTTCACAGAATCTCAGACACTATCTCAGAATGCTAAGTGAGGCATTGCAAGGCCCAACGGTTTTTTAAATGTCAAGCTAATTTAAATGGACCTTGAAGCAGTTTAAGAACAAAATTTCTCGGGCCAATCTTTTTGTATATCTTTAAGTACAATTACCCTCAAGGATTATTATGCTGTAAAAGTAACATTTAAAAATGTACACATTATCCCAGGGTTCAATAAACTTTCTGACTATTATCCCTATCCAGCACCTGTGGTTAAATAGCAGAAAATTCCCCACAGGGACAATCCCACATCCCAACTGGTTATCTGTGTTACTATAGTTAAGTAGCTACTAAGTCAATCTATAAAATATTATTGCATTTATACAGTAATGGATTGCTATAGCAGTCAGCCAGCAAGCCATGAAAGTTGAATCAAATGGAAAACCAACATGTCCTCCTTTCAGCTAACATCACAGAGGATATCTGGGATAACTACCACAGAGTGATACCCCCTATCCCAAGAACAGCAGTTGACTCACATACTATCTTATTACCCAGTGAGGCAGCTATAGCTATTCCCATTCAACAGTGGGGCTCAATTGACTTTTGCTTATTATCCCTTTCCCTAGAAACATCTCACGTCTCCCCTGACTGACCTCCATTCGATCACTTACTCATGGTTGATGGGGTAGAGGAACAAGCTGACTCATTTATGGATGTCAATGGTTTTTGAAAACGCCATGCATCTTACAAGAGGACCTCAAAATCATGTCAATGACCTTGTCTTGCTAGACAACACAAAGATGTTCAAAGATGTTCCTGTTTTAGGACAGGAACATCTTTAAAGGAACATCTTTAAAATGGGGAGAGTGACTGGGCGTGCCTAGGGATGTTTTGTTATTGGATTTCATTTCTGAGATAGAGGACTGTCCTATCAATTCATGATTGCAGAGCAAAGGTCAGTGGTCTGATTGATATTTGTCAGCTAATCAATATTGAACCTACCCACCTTAGACTCCATTTAAACTCTGACCAGCACAATATTATAATATATTATAATATAACTGATCCTGTATTCCTAGTAGCCGGTGGCTCTTGTCTGGTCTGCATGATAAGACATGATGGGAGAATGTAATTCCAGGGATCTATCTCTTCTATTGACCTTCTATATTCTACAGTAGGCTGTGTAAGCATGTGCTGCACGCTGTCAAAAGGTTTAAAAGGGTTAATTTTCTTTTCTGCTGTCCTCTACCAAGGCCACTTCTCCCTACTAAGAAGAGAGAGGAGGATTTATTAATGTTAACAAAAAGGAGAAGGAGAAGAATCCTTTGTTTTTGAAGCATCCCTTCCACCTACCTCCGTCCTGTGTTTATTGAATCAGAGAAGGAATGTTTTATTAAATGGAAAAATAGAGATATTCCAACATTTCTGTTTCTCCAATCCTCTGCTCTTAAATTGATTTCATGCTGTGTAGCTATCTACATGGAAAGTTATGTGAATTATTAACTGGACATCAGGAGAGGTGGATTGAGGGATAGGACAAGGGGTTTGGAATAAGAATCATTGCCCATGTATCAACGTATCGAACGAACACAATCTAAAACAACGAGGCATGCTGACAAAGAGCCCATCCCAATCCAACTGTATCATTCATAGATAATAGAACCACTTTAGAAAGATTTTCTCTCTTTAGTCAATTGTATTCTTCCCTATGTTATGCGTCTGGAAGGCTTTGGGTTAAGTATTCCACGTGTGTTTAGGGTTAGGTTCACACAAAAACATAGTAGCACTCCAAAGTTTAACCTTAATCAACCCATGGTGGGTTGAAAGACCCAAAAAATTAATTTACCACTCATTTGCTTTGCAGAAATTACCTCTAAAGATATCACTCAGTCTCGTAGGTTACAGACCCATGTCATGTCTCGAGAATCAGATTGTGTCCATGTGTTCAGGATCTCCTCTGGCTGCCACATACAAAAATGAGCAACAATGACGAGATTAAACTATGACTCATGATTATGTTGATTGCATAACATAACCCATTATTGACTGTTGGGTTTATTTAATCAACAATTTTGAGTGCAGTCTGTGCGGCTGAGGGCATGCTTTGTCATAGAGGACTTGTTTTTAAATCTTCAGACACAGCTGAGATACACTTTGAAGCTGACTGATTCACCGACAGAAAACAAGATGGAGTCTCAAACAACAGGGCACTGAATTTGTTAAGATTAAATAAAGTAATAAATTATATCATGATAAACGTGCAGCTTGTCATTGCTTTGTGAGGTTATATTAGTAAAATACTATTATTAACTATATACTATTTACTATATGAGTAAAATACTATTATTAATAGTTATAATTATTTTATTTATTTATTCATATTAATAAAAATGAATACATAAGTAATACACATGTAAATACTACTTTCCACCCAGCATTCTTTGACACCACAGAATCCGAGATAAATCTATTTGTGATAAACTGTTGGCTGACCCCTTATACACACAGATGCAATGTTAACAGTGGAGGCTTGAAAGGGTTTCTTCATTGAAGAGCTTTCAATCTGGCTGGCAATGACACAGAGAGCGTTTTTTTAATCTAATAGAGAGCGTTTGAGCTGTGAATTAGCGTGTTTATGTAAAGGAGGCAGTAATCCCCAGCCTGGCATGAGCGGTGCAATGACTCCCCTCCTACACAGCAGTCCACATGGCCATCTCTTTTCCTCTCAAGCCCACAACACCGCTGCCTAGCTCACTCAGCAGTGTTACAGAACGGCACCAAACAAGTATTGAAAACAGCATTTTTCTTTCACTTGGCCTTGTTAGTGTGTAGATTGGCATGTCTCAGTACCCCACAGTTGATTTTTATTTTTGAAAGTATCATGTTCAACCAGGTAAACCCTGCAAAAAGCAGACAACCACACAAGCAGGAAATGTTCCACATACACCCGACGAGCTAACATATCATGTTTGTCATGGCTTAACTATATTTTCTCCCTGTTACTGAGTAACAGCTGTTCTTTCAACCTTCCGGGTTGGAGGTGAGGGTGGTCGGGGGGTTGGGGTGGAGGTGAGGGTGGAAGTGAGGGTGGTTGGGGTGGAGGTGAGGTGGTTGGGGTGGAGGTGAGGGTGGTTGGGGTGGAGGTGAGGGTGGAAGTTAGGATCATCCATGGACTAAATTCATGGGTTTCTGACCAGACTTCTGTGACCAGCATGATAATAACTCCCTTCTAGTGAAGCATTTATATGTTTACTGTGGTTACTTACCCTTTTATTCATGATGTGAATATGTTAGTCACTCTCTTTCCAGTTCAAATCTGAGTAAAAAAAACTTTGATGAAAACCACCAAAAAGGTTGGTGGTTGTGTATGGGAAATAACAATACCTATCGTATGGCAGAGAAGAAATGTATACACATACAGTACAGAATAATATCCTAAACACTTACTTTTCTTTTCAACCTTTCCTATCCCTCCTAGAAATGCTTTCAATTTGAATGCCACAGGCCAACTAACCTTTCTTCCAATCGTTTGAAGGTTATTTAGTTCCTCGGAGAAACATCATCAAGTATTCACGGCGGAATAAACATTCTGCCTGCTGAGAGGAACATTTGAATCTGTAAAAAACAAAAACTATATTTAGGTCCTCAGTGGCTGATTTGCTGTGTTTTATTAAGTTCCTCAAGGCTGCATTCCAAACAGCAGCATAGGCAACTAATGGAGTGATATTTTACCTTAATGTATTCGAATAGGTAACTTTGTGACATTTGATTATGACCATAGCCTAAAGGTGAAAGATTATTGTTTAACGTTGTAAATAAATGGTTTATTTCCATAAGTTGAGTCTGTTTACCAAATATGATTCATATTTATAATAATACTTGAATATGAATATGGTATTGAGTAGGCCTATACCTAGGCCTATATGTATGATTCAAGCCATCTATAAAATCTTATATTTAATGCGAAGTTTGACAAGACTTGCAGTGCCCAGGTGGATGGTCCGTTGCTTGTCTGCAGCTCAGTCGATCATCCTCCTTTGTCCCCCATGTTGCCCTCATTTCACAGAGATTATTATTTTATTTTATTCTCCCTTTCTTGTTTTTAACCTGTAGCACTAAGATTTTAGTTAATATAAAGTACATTATAAATATTATTATTATTATTATGTGAGGAATAAAATGTCGAATTAGAGTCTATGACAGTTTGTTCCTTGTCAAATCCGTTCTGTGTAATAGAGCAGCAGTTTCTGAGTAAAGAACATTTTTATAGTAATATTTTGATCTAATGCATCTTTAGTTTTACACACATATGCACTACTGCTCTTGCATAACCCGCCATCACACTTACAACTGGAGTCCCAATGTTTGCTGAATGATTAAAGGGCTAGACAACAAACGTGCTCATGAAATAATCTATCAACTATCAACACCAAAATGAATGACAGATCGACGAAGGCAATACAATTTTCCAACCATGCCATTTCTCTCTGCAAGAAGTGCCATCTAGCGATCATGGTCAATAACAACATTCCTGTCTGAAGACTCGGGGGTCATTTAACCAGCTATCCGCGCTGTAAGTAGGGAAATTAAGGACCGGTAAGAAACTTGTACAGCTGAGCTAACTAGAGCTACTGCTGTGAGGGATTTCTAGAGTTAACCAGTACAAAGAGTGATATCCAGGGTGCTGGTATCACAACCTGGAATCACATCTAGCTACATAAGATGATGTCATCACCCTAGCCTGTACCAGCCGATACAAGAAACATAATCGGGACCAAGATCGCACCGACATCTATGTAGTGCAAAAATGGAGAGTGGGAAAATAATAATGAATAAAGAATAATTACATTTACATCATAAAACATATGAGAGAGTATATGGGTTGAACCTTGCCAAAGGCAGAAACACCCAATACAGGCTAGCCTTACAGGAATCCAGCTTTATGAAAGTCAAGGCTCTTACAACAGCCAATATAACTCTTTATAGCCGTAACCATCTGAAAGGGAAAGCCAGTAGCTTTCAGCAGAGTTTGGGGTAAAAGTTTTCAATAGATGCAAATGGGAAAAGTTTCTTTTTTCACATACAGGATGTTTTTCTATCTGACACAGGCAGAGCCCAGAGCTAGGGACAGATGTAAAAGGTGTAAACAAGATCTTTAAAATGTCGGTAAAGTTAAGGACGCAAGCAGATGGTTGGGAACACGTTTTCTCTCTTTATGTTCTGTCAGACATTATCATTTATCTTGAGGCAATGTACAGAAGACTTAAATTGCAAATCAAGGAAATCCAGATCTCTAGCCAGTACTTATCTATTTACTAAGCTCAGGAAAAATCTTTCCTTTTAAAGGCGAAAAACACAGTCCAGGTTTGGCTTCTTCATTCAGTTCATAATTGTATTAGATTTTGAAGTTAATCCTTCCCTACTCTGCAACCATGTTAAAGAATGGCCTCATGGCCCCCTGGATTGTTGACTGGGAACTTTCTCACAACCCTCTTTTTGTCCTGGTTTTGACTCTGTAAAAGAGATGATTCATATGACTATGAAACATAATAGCTTATTTGCTGTGTTTGGGTAGCTACTTCAATTTGTGTGTCATAATCACTGCAGCGCTATACTATTATGAACAATTCTATAACAATATGAGCCTTTCAAATTGAGATTTGTTATGCTACAGTGCACAGCAGTTCACACAAACCAGTATTTTTCCTTCAATGGGTTAATTGTAAACAAAAAGGCAATAAATGAAACACAGGTTTTTAGGAGCTGAAGAATGGTCGTAAGTAGATCATGTATATCTTCTGTGCAGCAACACCAAATACATTGATTCAATTTGGAAGATTTGAAATCTAAGGATTTGCAAGTAGACCAAGAAGAGAATCTTTCAAACAGACTGCTCTGGATGTGATGAAGATCTCTTGCTTTTACCACATGCAGCACAGCTATTTATCTTGCTTGTCTATATCCAACCATTTATTTACTCCCACAATGAATGTAATAATGCACATCCATCTACAGTGTAGCCGTTTTTTTAATGTAATCACCGACCCACACAAGAGTTTGTCGTTGAAAGGTCTATAATTTTCTCTGACACATCTCATTGACTTGCACATATAAACGAACCTTGATTAAAAAGTCCAGGTTTAAAGAAGCAGCTGCCCAAGATGGATTCTGTTTGAACTGAAAGATAAATTGGTCTCTTAGGACAGGTCAAGGTTACCTTGTGCATTCTCTATATGAATTATGCATCGGGTTATGTTGGACACAGCACTTTTTAGTATAGATGCAGTATCTGTGCTAATCTACCATAAACTATATCAGTGCAATGTTTGCATTTAACATATATTTGTGAACATGCATTTGTCATTGATATTGTGAAGATATGTGTGCAATTTTGTGAAGCTGATGAAAGGCTCATTGATAAAATAAAACAACCCTTTGCTTTGTCCCGAATTACCAACATGGTGGAATCCAACATTTATCTTGAGCAGTACTGTTCAGTTTTATAGATGGAGGTAGTTAAAGGCAAAGTTTTTCTCAAGAAACATACTATTGCATGCAGTACAACTCTACCTCCATATTTTAATGTGCCATTGGTGATCTCTAACACATTCAACCCCCAACCCAACCAATCTATACATGAAGCAAAAACCTTTTCCCTCCACCGGCCTCTGACTCACCTAGAGAGGAAGGACTCCTATGACAGAATGCTGTTTGCTGTTGACTTGAACTCAGCAATCAACTCAATCATTTCTTCAATGTTCAAGTTATTCAAGTTACATGCGCAGCCATACTGGGTGGGAAAATGTGTATCTTGGTGCAGTTATTTATAACGTTCTCTGTCCAACTGCAGCTGCACACACGCTGCTCTCTACAGGCTGCTGATGAACTATTGTTGCAAATTCCATGAAGACTTTGAAGAAAGGACATTTGTTTTGTCTTTGCAGAAGTCAACTGGTACAAAATGTGATTTACCTGAGACCAATGAAAAGGCCAGTAATTTCTGTCATGCCTCTGTATTTCACCACAAACTGAATATAAACTAAGATTAAATAAAGGGCAGTTAAAAGTCTTCACTTGGGATGAGTACTGAATCTGTAGAACCTGGAAACTGTGTGAGGTTGATATGTAAATCCCTATTTACTTCTTCAAGAACTTACTATCAGGGTTATCAAAGAGTACCAGACAAGGTGGAGGTAAAAAGCGAAACAAACAGGATGTGAGATATTTAGTTAGTTACAATGTTTAATGACAATGAATGCAATGTTACTAACAAAAAACGATTTAAGCTAAAGCTGCTCCTAATGTTACATATTCATAATACTGTAATGGCCTTTTCTATTCATAATGGGCTGATAAAGAAATAGTATGCCTGCATAATCATAAAATATTTCATTTATTTCTATAACAATTACAATAAAAACGTTGTCTGATAAGACAGACAGCCTTGCCCAGAGTTAGTCATGATTCATTGACAATTATAGCTCAGACAGTAATTCACACTGGATTTTCCAGTACTCTCTTTTTGTACTATTTTGTGGGACAACTGAGACATTTCAAAAGTTTCTTTCTCTGCAGAGAGTAAATTGAAGAGATTCTCTCACCCCAGTTTCTCTCTATATCTGACTTCTTTTTAAATAATTGAGACCCTACAGTACTAAATCTAGACAATTGCACAACATTGAATGTGTGAGATTATTCAGAACCCAGGCAGAGCGATTGATGAAAAAGCCAAAACAGCTTAGAGTTGTAATATCTGTAGTGGTGCCTTGCTATGGTAATGCAGAGAAGGCAAAAGTACACACATCCTTCACTCAAGTAGAAGTATAGACACATGTTTAAAAAGACTCTGGTAAAAGTTGAAGTACTGCCAATTTTTTGTCACTCAAGTTAAAGTAATGTGGGCTCTGACATATACTAAAAGTATATATAAAAAGTAGCCATTACCTGTTTTAGTTTCACGCTGGTAACTGGACCTCACATCATATTAATACATTAATACAAAAAGTATAGTATTTTTTGTTGACAGGTAAGACTCTGTTTAGCCTGTGTTCTGCACCCGTGTTCTGTACCTTTCTCTCACCAACCGTCTCTGGAGGAGGGGATCTCTCACTGAATTGCTCCTCCCAAAGTTTCTTAGATTTTTTCTCCTCTAGTTAATTTTTCTGGGTGTTTTTCCTTGTCTTCCTTGACGGTTTAGGTTGGTTGAGGGGCAGTTCTGTGGGTGTATGTGAAGCCCTCTGTGACATTGCTTGTAAAAGGGCGAGACAAATACATTTAGATTTGAAGATTTTCCCCGCCGTGCCACATGATGTTGTGTCCTTGGGCAAGGCACTTCACCCTACTTGCCTCGGGGGGAATGTCCCTGTACTTACTGTAAGTCGCTCTGGATAAGAGCGTCTGCTAAATGACTAAATGTAAATGTAAATGCAGAACAGGTCAAATGTTTGTCATAACATATGTTTCGAAAAAAAGTCTCAGGATGGAAAACTTAGTTTGAAAGGATGAAAAAGTATTTAGGAAAAAAGTTTAGAAAAAAAAGTTTCGAAAGGTCCAATTCTTAAAAATTCAAGGTCGACTTCTTTAGAATTCAAGGTCGAATTCTTTAAAATTCTTTTTTGTACATTTCAATGCTTTTTTTTTTTACTTTCTTTTCACCCACACAGTGAAAGGAGAAAGAAGCTCAAGTCAGAGAAGCCTAAAACAGAGTAGATTACAGCAGAGCAGAGTACAATAGAGTACAGTATAGTCCTCATCATGTACTCATCAATACTTTTTTAGAAACGTTCAAAAAAAAAACTTTTGAAACCTTTTGGAGAAAAATGATCTAACCTTTTTTCCGATGTCTTAAAAAAAAAGACAGACACACAAACAGTGTTTTTTTCACACATACACAGTGAAAGGAGAGGAAAAAGATCATGCCACTAAATACAGATTAAAACTAAAATAACGAGTCTTGCTTGATAATGTAAGAAGTAGAAAGTACAGATATTTAAATATAGTGAAGTACTGATACCAGAAAAATCTACTCAAGTAATTCCCATCTCCGTGGTATTGTTTGTTCCTGGTGGTGTCTGCATAACAACATATTTCAGTGTCATTCAACTATCTTGACATAATACTTTTTAGAGAGATTTCTGTCTCATAGAACAAGATGTTTAATCTCAGGAACTTTTTGTAATCCTGGCCCAGTTCCATTCATCTTATTTCAAAAGCTTCATGATTTGCAAAAGCTACATTATGATGTCTTCTAGGAAATTAGTGACTGTTTTATAATTTTGTCACGTGTTTCATTCAGTGATTATAAGATAAAGCAAACTGCATATGATGATTATGGTGTATCTAATTCGACTTGTATGGGTTCAATGCACAGTTCTTTTTAGAGGATGAGATGCAATTAACATGATATTTCCAATTCCCTTGGTTTTCTGCTCTGGTTATATTGACAAATAAAGACACCTTACTTGCCGAGCGTGAGAAGAGTATAATCATTTCTACAACAGTGACAGCTTTCCATTCCAGTGCTGCCGATCATGTTTCTTACATTAAGTATATATATTACTAACCTATTGCTGAACTAAATCAAAATAAAAGACGCCTCTGGAAAGTAGTCTGGAATACAAAAGCTAAATATCTGCTGTCAGATGGCAAACAAAATGAAAAAAGAAATTCACACTCACCTGCAAAACTCTTGGTATAGTTCTTACAAATGGGGCCAGCCTTGCTCGGCTGTTTGGCCAAATCACATGGTACAGCGCTGTGCCGGCATCCCTCTCTGCTGCCTAGTCAAGTTCATTGGCCTTGTTGTCCTTGAGGCAATTGGGCTGAAGCCAAATAATTTGGACAGCCGTAATTTACTTCAAGGTGAAATAGTTAAATAAAATAGCACTCAATTATTTTGGTATGACATATTCAGGCCGTACATAAAGCAACTGGAAACAGAGAAAGCTGAGATGTTACCTTGACAGTTAACATTCAAATCCCCTTCCCAACATGTTTGTAATGAATCTGTTGAAGGAACATACAGAGTTGTTCATTCACCATTAGGACCTCTTTCATGTCAGCGTGCAGCCAATGACAAGGTTTTAATAATAAAAAAATAAATTGATATCTCATGACATCTTTTATTGTGATGTTGAATAAATAAAGAGTTTAGTTTACAGTGCAGAAAAGCTGGGGGCCTTGGCTCAGCCAAGAGAAGTGCAGATTGACTTCTTAAAAGAGACACCACTGCAGGCTGTTGGCCAATAGAGCAAACACAGAAGGCAGTGAAAATATATTGCGCAAGAGGCAATGGATTTTGCATTATAGTTTTTTTTCATGGACCATGTACCGCTGTACATGAGACAACGAGACAGCAGAAGCAGCAGCTACATTTCCCTTCCATCTACAATACACATGAAATCCTAAATCCAGCACAATAAAATACTTTGACAGATGGATTTTTTGGTCCCACCTCTCAGACTAAATGCCTACAAAAGAAAAAAACATTGGGACTTGATGGTATTTCTTGAAAGTGTAATATTTACGTACGAGTTTCTGGTACATACAATCTAGTTTTAGTGTTAATATTGGCACTAGTTTTGTTGGGAGTGATAAAAAAAAAATTGTTATTATGATTCCTCATCATAGGTTCCAATTAACATTCCCTCATTAAATAACTACTGTGTAATGTACATTGTTTTGGTTTTCACAGACTTGTCTTGTAACAAGCCTTAGTTAGAGGTGAGATAAAAAAAAAAAAAAAATCTGGATAGCCTCCAACAAATGTACCACAGGGCTTTGAGTGAGGTCAGGGAGGTAATTGGGGTCTTGAACAGATATCTGTGAAACAATACCCAGGCTAAATTATTTAACAAAGGCACTCACCTTGCACGGTCTTTCTGTCTAGACTGTTTTGTATACCGTCATACCAAGGGTAATTTGACGTCATTCCAAAATTACCTGACAAGCTAGAGCATAAAAAGGTAGATTTTTATGAGGGGGTGGTGCATCCACCTCTTGGCACAATGATATTCATTACATTCAGACTTGTAGAATCACATTCTATATAACACACAACAGTGTGAACAGGGTGGTCTTTTTGGGGGGATTTAAATGACTTAACTTGAGTGTAACCATTCAGACAAAGACATACCAGAAAATGTTTCTTAATCATGACCAACTAGTTTAAGCTAGCTAAACAATTACAAGGCAGTTTATCATAATGACTTTGTAGTTCAGATGTGCAAAGGACATTTACTTGAACTACATGAACTTCTTCAGCAGTGAACCTGACTGAGTTGCTACAGTGCATGCCTTGATATAGGTATATCTCTACATTGAAATACCATGTCGAGGGGTTTGAACATGGATATTGAATTTCTTTTCAGTAGGACGATCATGACCTGCAATGCTGAGTCTTTGCTAGTTGAATAGGCCACAGAGTACATTCAACAGACCTTCAAAGCACACAGTATGAGATTTGAAAGCTGGCTTTGTGTAAGCAAATGTCAAACATTGCAAGATGCAAGGTGAGCAAACAATGTAAAGGTTAGAAAGGTAGTATGAAGTATTTGTATTCAGTGCACATAAGTACCCCATCCACCATGTATCTTTCGAACACAATAGTTAACAACATTAACTATAACAACATTAACTAATGTGCAGCACCTTCTAGTTCAGTTAAATTTAGGAATGATGACGACTACAGTACTAGATGGAGGACCCGTAGGTATGTCTGCATGTTCTTGCTCAGCTGAGGAGAACAGACTGTTGTGTGATGATGTCAGAATCCCTCTGCCGGTTCGTCCTGATCTACAAATCAAGCGCATATCCAATGCATGAGGAATGAAAATAATGGATTCACCATTACTGCGACGAGCCATGGGACTTCAGGAATAGCTTTGCTCGCCTTCTATTCTGCCTGTCTATTTTCAAGTGAGAAGATAAATGAGTACACTTTGATACTGCTTGAGGGAAGAAACCATGTCCCAGTGGGTTCTTTAGCAGCCAAGGCAGCAAATATATAAAATACCACTGAAATCCAAATTCAACATGGCGTTCCAGTGGGTTTTACATAGCTAAAACGAGTCTTATCACTGGTAATTTCAAGTAACCTTAAATGGAATTTTGCTACAAGATACTACAAAATGAAACCCTGATTTCCTGTTCTAAAGCTGTCAGTCCATACTGTAAGCCTGGTCTCAGTCTAAATATATTACTGCTTGGGAAGACCTCTTGAGTCATTGTTTGACTTAGAAGGTAGCCAGTGTCTGGACCATAACCCTAACCCTATGGCAACAGTTCTTAACACATAAGGGTGCTCTAAGCCTAACTGTATCCTGAACTCTAATTATAACCTAAACTCTAACCCCTTGCAACAATATAGTACGCAAAAGGCTGCAGTCGTTATTTTTAAGTGTTACTGAATGTGTTTTGATTTAATCAACATGGGACTATCAGGTGTTTAAAAAACTCCATAGATTGTTTAATACAACATACCACATGTTCAACAATATAACATCAATAAAATGTTAATTAAAAAAAAATCTGCATATTACTTTTATTGCACAGAACAATTTGAATGTAGTTTTTAAATATATTTTGTAACTTTTTTTTTATAAAAGTTGGCTTGGACTACATGTACAACATAGTCCTGGGTCAAAATAAAAAAGAAACGACATATCCCCATTAATTGACAGGACCAGAAAAGAAGGCTAAGTACAGTAGCCACAATGAACACAGAGAGCATTCAGTCACAGAGAACCATGAGCCCCAGCAAACGGCTTTTCTATAAAACGGATTACGTCAAACCTGCTTCAGATGGCTCCATGGGTGAAACCATCTGCGTCCCTGCATTTCCATCCATACATCCAACCCATTACCGTTTTGGTCGTCCATCATAATGTTATCCTTGCACACACCCGCAAAGCCCATCTGTACACAGACTTGCAAAGGTGTACAGTACTGTTCTCTTCTTCCAGAAGCTGAATGAACATTTTGTATCTTTTATGCTCAAACTCTTCACATAATGTTTGGAAACATAACCACAAAATAATCCTTCTCTGGAACATTTTTGCATGGTTTGCAAGGGAAGAGAAAAATAATATTTGCAGTTGCAATAAAAGATCAAATCTCACTAATGTTAGATTAAAAATAAACATTTTACAGGTTGTTGAGCACATTATCCAAACAAAGTACAGCTACTTCCATCTTCCATAATCATGTTACCCACAAACATAAAACCCCTATATAAGACCATTTGGTATGCAGTGTAAAAGGTGTAAGGTAAACAGATACTTAGTATACATGCACATTCATGGGATGAGGAGCACAGTATGGTTGCACTCTCAGTCGTTCTCATGTGCAGAATAGAACCCATGTGTTACCTTAAAATGTCTTATGACTCATCCTCTGAAGAGAAGGAGGAATAAGTGTAATGTACTACATTGGTTTACTGAACTATGGAAGATAGTCCTCACAAAGCTCTTCCCGCCATCAATGACTTATTTATAGACGGACAAGTACTTGGATGTAAACATTTTAAAACACTCTTTCATCCCCACTCATTTTAAACTAAATCTTGATCAAGTGACAAAATAATGGTTTACTGTCCAATTTGTTTCTATCTGTTGATGCTTTTACAGTTATGTTGTTGAGATCATGAAAAAGCAGGAATGCATGTTACAAAATTCATACTTGAATGACACAATGTACAGTACAGTTAAAATTATGGTGTTTTGACCAGAAAATACAACAGCTATTACAGAACCAAAAGCTTTGGTAGAGCAGGTTAATGTCAGGATACTCTTACGTACACACTATGAAACTATGTTACTGATATGGCATTTTATCAACACCCACTGTCATGAATGCACTTCATCATGTTCTTAGAAGTACATCGTTATTTAAATGTGCTCATCAACCCATACAAATCTACTTTTTACTCTTTGATAAAACCACAATTCCATTATCCTTGATAGCAAGAAATAAACAAAAAATGACAAGCAAAAAGATTTCAAAAACCAAAAACATGGTCTGCCTTTTGCATTCTGCCTTTAGTTACGAACATACAAGTGTTTCTCATTGTTTTTTTTTTCACAATTTTTTTCCCAATATAAATCCACAGGAATATGAACCGTTTACAACAAAATTTGCTGAAGTCCTCAGAGAATATGCCAATGATCTGGAGCATCTGCAGAGCTCTCATTGTTCTCATGGGCGCATCACAAAAGCAAAGGACCATCCCTCTCAAGTGCTTCAGTCCAGAAAAAAATTACTCTATGATTTCCAGGTTCCACAGGTTTGTAAGGGATAAGTAGACATATTTGCCTTTTTTTTTTTTGTCCCAACATCACAATCGTCCACCACATAGCCCCCTCTAAATCATCTTCATATTGAACTTGCGGGGAGCATCTGCTCCATTGCTGCTCATGCCAGCATCTGACTTGCGTGGAACGTACTCGATCTCTATGTTGTGCTTGGTGTTCCCCTTCCCCCGGCTCCACAGGAACAGCAGCACCAGACAGAACAAGACCACACCCAAGAAAGATATGAATCCCATGGTTGTGGCAATGATTAAGGTCTTAATGTCAAAGGGGAAAGGGGCATTGGCTCGTGTCCCATTGACACCGTTTTCATTGGGCTGGTTGGAGATGAAGGCGAATGTTTTGTTGGGCTGGTGTGGCCAGTCAGGTGAGTAGCTGTGAACGTGGAGGTGAGCCAGGGATGTATCATTGCCGCCTGCGTTGCTTGCTATACACACGTATGTACCATTGTCCTGGATTTGGGCGTAACGCACCTCAAGGTTACCGTCAGAAAACACTGTGAGCCTTCCGATTGTTTTGGTTGTGATTACCTGCTTCTGCGGGGAAAGCCACATGATCACTGGAGCAGGATCTCCATCTGCCTGGCAGCCAAACTGAACGGTGGTTCCCTCATCAACAAATTTCTGTTGAGCTTTGCGATCCCTAATCCTGGACTTGCGACATGTGAAGTAGTTGGGCTGCAGAACATCTGGAAAGTCCTTGAACTCTTTCCCCTGGACAAACTCAGGGGAGGAACAGGTGGGTTGCTGACGGTTAAAGTTGAGTCTCCAGCGTCTGCGGAACACCCAGAGCAGGCGGCAGTCACAGGCCAGGGGGTTGTCATACAGTGCCAGGGTCTCCAGGTTGCCGACCGAATGAAACGCAGACTCTTCCAACGTGCTCAGAGTGTTTCCCGACACATTTAGGATCTTCAGGTAGTTAAGGCCCCGGAAGGAGTAGGGCTCAATCATTGCCAGCCTGCCTCCAACCAGATGAAACTCCTGGAGCCTCAGAAGGTCGTGGAGCTTATTCCCCTCAATTGTGTGGATAGGGTTATAGGACAGATTGAGAAAGCGCAAGTAGACCAAGTGCCGCAGAGCCACATAAGGAATCGAGGTCAAGTTGCCACTGGCAATGGTCAGGGAGGTCAGGTTCAATCCATTGAGGCAATTGGAAGTCATGGTATCCAGGTAGGGCCAATTGACTATCTCCAATACTTTGAGCCGGTAGAGCCTTTTGAAGGAGTAATCCCTGATGACGTTAATGTTGAGGTGGCGGAGCCTCAGGTTGATCAAGCTGTGGAGATGGGTGAAGGCCTCTGTGGGCACGGATGTCAGATTACACTTCTCCAGCGTCAGGTTCTCCAGGCCACTGAGGCCATGAAAGGCCCTATGGGAGATGAACACCAAGTCGTTATCACCCACTTCCAGGGATTGGAGGTTGTACAGGTCTTGGAACATGTAATCCAGCAGGATGACGATCTTGTTCTCGCTGATGTCCAGCTGGGTGAGGTTGCTAAGGCCCGTGAACACACCCAGCTGGATGAGCTTGAGCTTGTTACTGCGCAGCCCCAATGTTCGCAGGCCGTACAGGTTATTGAAGGCTCCAGGCTCAATGGCCGAAATGGTGTTCTCATTGAGCTCCAACTCTTCCAGGTTTGGGTAATTGGTAAACTCATCTGGGCCGATGGTCTTGATGCGGTTCTTGCTAAGGTCCAGCAGCCTTGTTTCTATGGGTATCCCTTCAGGGACAGTCATGAGTTTCCTACGGTGGCACATGACAGAGCGCTCCTGGGCATTGCACTCGCAGCGAGAGGGGCAGCCTGTGGTGGATCCAGA
Source organism: Hypomesus transpacificus (assembly GCF_021917145.1). NCBI lineage: Eukaryota > Metazoa > Chordata > Actinopteri > Osmeriformes > Osmeridae > Hypomesus > Hypomesus transpacificus. Next base: position 17,250,162 of record NC_061073.1, read on the forward strand.
CAGTACCGTGCCTAGCATGAGAATCAATATGGGCTGCCAGCACGCCACCAAGTAGCTGTGCCCACTCACTTCCCCGACCACCATCCTATCGGTTACCTGGGGAAAACAGAAAAGAAGGATAAGTGTCATTGAAAGACAGGAGACATTGATGGTCTGTGAACATACTACAGCCACAATCCAAGAACAACACACTCCAAGGGATGCTAGTCCATGTTGATTTCACAGAGAACACAAAATTGCTACAATCGACGATCTTGTAAATGGTACCAACTGTGCATTTCCTACACAATTATCATACACAATGATATAAGGTGTAGGATATCCATTTACCAGAGGACCATGATACTATTCTCCATGGTGCTGACTATTGTCAAATAGAAACATCTCAGTAATTGCAAGTAATCTTGTGTAACATGAGAGGTAACCTTCATGTGACACAATTTAAATAGAATCAGAAGTATTAGATCTGCTATTACTGCCACAAAGGACTGTGGAATGTTTTTTTTACATTTTTTTATAAGGCCAGCATAATAGACACCTGACACATCTGAATGCTACTCTGTTCAGTCATCTGTGTGAGCTGCTTCAGAGATATTTCAAAGGAAAGAGGCTTTGTGAACAGATGGCTGGGGAGGGATGCATGGATCCATTACAAGGTTACAGCAGCACTTTATTACACATATATATAATTTAGGGAAATGCTGGGCTTGGACAGAGCTTAAAGTGTAGAATATGAATCCTGTTCACTAACATGTCTGTTCCTTAAAGCCTGTGAGTCTAGTGTGTGTGTGTGTGTGTGGTGTGTGTGTGTGGCTCACACTTCCAATTCGATCCTAGAGGATATGCCCAGACACGTGCACAGGATCAATCAGGTGATGTCAGATGACTAATACTAAATTATGGCACCTATAAAATGGGACCAGGTGCTGGAGGAATTAACCACATTTTCCAAAGGGTAATCAAATTCATACTGAGCTCATCTGTGGTGTGTAGAGTTTACATAAAATCATTTCCCTACTTTCCTCCCTTCTTCCCCTACATTAGAGTTAAGAGGGAGGTTGGGGGTAATTGGCACAATCAGAGATGGATGATGGCAAATGTGATGAATGTGCCATGTCTAATATTTAGCTTTTCCCCCATTATAGCCCATCCAGCAGGTTGGGTAGCAAGTGCTGGTGGTAACAAGAAAGCTACGTACTGGTCTTAAACGTACAAAAAAAAACTGTAAATTAATTTTCCTTCCTAGAAGACTTAGCCCCCAGCTTCCCTCCGTTTAAAATGAAATTAGGAATCGATTTTAACATTATACCATTTTAACGTTGTATGCTGCAAAATGCAGGGGTAGAGTGATTCCTGCTTTATTGAAAACCCAGCACATCGGTTTGTGCAAAATGAATGCCTCGATTTTTGAACAGCTATTCATCTAACTTACGTTGTCTCTACCTTAAAGAAAATGTAGAACATTAAACTTCTACATAAATGTGGTATGTATGATAATGATAATAAATATAAATGCAATCAACAATGAGGTGGCCAATCAGTCAAATGACCCAGAAAATGTTTTAGACATCCTCAGAACAGGGTTCCGAGTGCACGCAGCAAGTTTGGTGTGAATCCATCAAAGATTTGCTGAGATAGGACCCAACTTCCTGTTTGCTGGCTTAATGGCACATTTTGATTGGCTGTACCGGGCAAACGGTTTCGAAAATCAAAAAACTATGTGATAGCTTTAGCGAGGCTTGGTCTGAAGATAATCTCTGCCAAATTTGGTGAAGACTGGGCAACATTTGTAGGAGGAGTAGAGAGTTTTTTTTTCAGTAATTCAAAATGGCAGCCACATCAATTCGGCTGTTATCACAAGTTGTCATGTGTCACACAAGGGATGTCCCAAGATATCATGAGACAAAAGGAATCACTTAATAAAGGCAAACAAATCAACAGTTATTGGCCAAAACACATTTCTGCTTTCGGCGGCCACACCTAGTGATCACATGACACCAAATTGTTTGGACATCCTCAGAAGAAGGTTCCAAGTCAACATACCAAGTTTGGTGTTGATTTCTCAAAGAGTTGCTGAGATATGACCCAACTTCCTGTTTGGTTGCCAATTTTGATTGGTTGTACCGGACAAACGGTTTTGAAAATCTGAAATCTTTGGATAATCTCAGTAAGGGTTGCTCTGGCGATGATGTGTGACAAATCTGGGGAAGATTGGACAAAGAATGAAGGAGGAGTAGCGAAAAAAACGGAAAATCTAGGTAGAAACACTTAAGTGGCTCCGCAGCTAAGCTGCTTGGCCACCAATAATCTATCTATTCTTAATATGTAACATTAGCCAAGTCATCTTTCACACACTGTACTGTTCTTAAGATGCGTTTGGTTAAGCTTGCCTAAAGCATCACTTGAAAAAATTGCCAATATTTGACCCTGGTCTGACAATGATAGCCATTAGTCCTATAAATTAACCCACACATTGATTGTCACACATCAAACTTTCATGAACATCCAAGACCTTGGAACTTAAGATACATTATTAAATGTGTATGAGACCTGTCATAGGCTACCTACTGCACATGAAGTCCAGTTGGGGAATCCCTGTAACCTCTCGGGAAACCCTGTCAAATAGTGACTGCGGTTGTCAACTTATAGAGTTCCCTCAGTGCTAAGCAGTTTAACCTCCCCCCATTAATCTGTCTCTCAAGTTAACGTACTACCCAGACCTTCAACACTGCTTGATGGAATATTTGTGAAGCTGGATATTGTCCACGTTTGAGCTTCAGCAGTTTTAATGGTCAAATTACATGTGACATAATGTGACTGGAACAAGTAACAACATTTATATTGTTGTGGTAGACAGTTAATTTTATTAGAACGCATAACTACAGATGTAGCTATCGCTAATAACTTGCGGATTGTTTCTCTTTCCATAGAGACACAGGCAGATGTCCCCAAGGTCAAATATCACCATCAAATCAATGAGGAGCATCAGGGTGACAAGGTAACACAAAACAAAATACGCTGAGTTGAAAAAACAGCTATTGAATCCAACAATCACATTGTCGTGTTCATGTGGCTTAAGTTTGATCAAAAGATAGGTTGACCTCACCTGAAAATGCACACAATTAGACCTATGGACAGGTGCCTTTGCTGTTGGATAGGGCTAAAGTTGACTGTGTTAATACACAGTACGTATAATAGATTCACTAATACCTACATTGCTCAACCTGCCTCTCAGCTGGTGAAGCCTTCTAGGGAGTGCTCATCCTGGAGCCTTTAACAGCAGCTGGTGCAACACACGACCAGAGCCGGGTGGAGCTGCCAGACAGTGTCCTCACTCTCACCATCTCTCTACCACTACAGCATGTCTGTAAGAGTGGCTATGTCCAACTGCATTATCACTGATACCAAACCCTAATCAAGGGAGCACATCACAACCTAAGCCCTTGATGGTAAAGCTCCCAGTACAGTTTTTGTAGCACAGTATTAGCATGATAATGAGTACTGGCAGTCCTTCACTTCGCTACTGGGGTCAAAATAAGCCTTTTGACATAATACCCTGGATGATTATTTAATCGTGCATGGGACACATCTAATTATTAGCCATGGGTCATTTGAAATAGACAACACCAGTTAGTTAAAATGATTATAGGTCGCCATCTTCTCATATAGGTACAGAAACAGGCTGTGCTTAGGGGTGTTTTCAACAACAGATAAGCAGTCATATGAGACATGCATATCACATCAACTGCTGCACATCTTCAATGGTATATTTGTCCTCTTGTAGGCAGACAACATGAATGCAGTATTTCACTCCAGTCAGCTGGCTTGTGGGTTCCCAGCAAGCAGCAGAAGTGAAGAATTTTCTCAAAGAAAATGAATGTGGCAGGAAAAAAAGCAAGCACTCATTAGGTGAGGAGCCCTTGGACCAGCACCAATAATAATCAGACCAATGGCTGCATGTAGAAATCAATGACAGCCAACTGTGAAGCAGATTGGATCATGGGAAGAAGACCAGTTGCAAAGGGTGTGCAAATTGTGCTAGACTTACTCCACTGATGAACTGGGCTGAATTGTCAGGAACAATTATACAGGAGCACAACAAGAACATTTCTGAGACCACATGGGGAGGAGGGTGGAGTGGCAGGTGCTTGTCTTATAGCAAGTACAGCGATAGCTAGTCCTTTGTACCTGTCACAATATATCACAGCCAATCCTAGCTGAATACTCAGGTTAAATACCGGTAAGCTCCAGGAAAATCCATCTGTAGTAGCTGATGGATCTATCCTGCAAAGTGTTAAAGTGCTCTAAGCCAACGCCTGGGCAGCCTGCTTACTCAGCTCCCCAGCTTAATCCTGAGGAGGTGCACCACTATGTTGATTAGCACTTCATTTGCATGACTTTGATAGCATATCCCATAACCATTTGCATTATGTACATACTGTTTGTACTAAGTAGGAATAACAAATTCATTTTTGGAAAATACAGAGAAATGAATTTTCCTAGCAATGGTTTAGCCAGGCCTAAAAATATATTACTAACTATAGTTTATAGAAATTTGTGCAAAGAAATTACCATTCCAAAAATAATGACAAACATTTTACTGACCAGGTTTTAGATTTGTACTGATGTTCCATCTCAGTGGTATTGTACCAAATTCGGACCAAAACTAAAGCTGGAATGAAATACATACAGTATAGAATATCCACAAGTTCATTTATAGAGAACGCTAAAATAAAATGGAAAGCTGTTACTGTTTTACATATCCTCCAGTAAGTCTTTGATTTCCCTCAAATGTTAGACATGTGAATGGCTAAAGGAAGGTGACCTGCTTGTCATTAGTGAGTAAATCACGTGGGGGGGGGGGAGGGGGGGCTCACTGAGGCTAGCTCATGATATGGCGTAGCTTAAACGTGAGTTGACGCCGCAGAGGGCAAGCTGAAGCCATAATCCAGAGAACGATGCTGGTTTATGATACAAGGTGTTGGATTCCAGATGTTATTTGATTAAACTAGTGTTGAGGGTTGTCTACAACTCCTTCCTGATCTTCACTTCACTGAGTCCAGTCTGCACTGATGCAGCCTAGATCTTCATCTCACAGCTGGCTGCACAGTCTCAACAAGCACTTACTGTGTATTAATACTCGTGAGCATATGGCTTGGGTCTCAATACAGTGTGATAAAAGCTTTTTCTGAGCGGAATGAAACTGCTTAGTGAGAGTAATGCTGAACACACTATCACACTGCAGTTTAGTCCAGATGTGCACTTGTGTAAGCACTCAGAGTAGATATGAACCTAAAATGGTACATGATGTTACACTGAGTCATGTGATTGTGGGACTGGAAAGGATGGTGACGCACAAACAGAATGCTAGTCTTATGTAACAGTGGCTTCAAATTCTTATCCAAAGTTTATAAGTTTTATCATGAGGTACACATTAATTTAAATGTTTTAGTACAGTAAAAGGAGTGAAGGAACAGTCTGTCCAGACGCACCTGAAGTATCCATGTCTCCACTACCAGGCGCATTAATACTACAACACTATGAAAACACGACAGTAATACCACAGTGAAAATACAGTGCAAAAATAACATTGCTTAAGTATGTCTCAACAATAACCTCTCAATTACAGTAGCTGATTAATGCAAGGCGAACAATTGTTTTCAAAGTCAGCTACAAATAATATTACAGAATAATACTGTCAGAGTTACTGTTGTAAACCTGTTGGCAAGGAAGTAGACAAAATGGGTGCTCAGTGCTATCTGTGTGAGGAGTCATGCTAAATCTCTCTGAACCACAGAGTGAAAATATTCTTTTCAGGTGGTCCCAACCTAGGGTCCAAGCCAAATAGCCCTCATGTCCACTCTTAAATGCAGTGATGTCCCTGCTCTCCCAAACCGTAGGAGAGTAACAATACGCCTATAAAGGATGATCAAATGCGTACCCTAATGATGCTGCTTGTGAAGACAGTGCAGTCAGTCATATTCCATTGGCCTCGTGCCCTCAGGCTGTAAGTAGGGCAGCACGTTACTCCGTTAGCACGGCTGGATTTGTTTGAGGAGGCTTTGTGCTTCTCTCATTAGATCTGATGAGCTTATTACCCTCTCGCTCAAACTCTCTGGACTTAAAATGAATTAGACGGTGCTGCCTCCTTTTCAAAGACAGAAAAATGTGAGTTAAAAGAGTTCATCTCCCCCTGAAAGAGAGACTCTTTTGTTATCGGTCCACAGAGCTTTAAATAAACTAGTCACTAAAACGAAAATTGAGGATTCAATTGCACATCACCAATGACGTTTCTTAAAACACTAGTGACCAAAGTTCATAATCATTCAAATAAAGTATATCTTTTGATATTGCAAAAAAAATTATCAATTAAAATATCAACAGACCCTAATAACAATCAAAGACACATGGTGTGTGGCCTCTGATGAATTTGCAACAAGGGGCGGATGACCAGAACAACTTAATTATGGAAAAATCCTGCTGAGCTTTGGAGCAGCAGTCATTTTCAAGTTTATTTTAGTGGAGAAGCATAATGATGGCATGGCTGGAGGTCTAGCTTTCACACAGATAAACACAAAGCAGCTTTATCCCATTCCGCTCAGCGTTTGTGGGATGAGGTCATCTCTCCTCCACGGAGGATCACATTTGTTTTGTTTGGGCATGCATCTGGAGGCGGCTAAACTTGAAACAAAACTGTGTAATAGTCACACAAACACACTTACAAACACACAGTCAGAAAGATCCAGAAAGAACACTTTTCCAGGCTCCCCAGGAGCTAGTGACCTTCAGAGCTCCTTAGTGCCACTTGCTACTAAACTGGCGAAAATAAAAACTGCACAGCCATGGCAGAAGAAAAAAAAGAATAATTGATTCAAAAGGTCACCTTTCCTCATATTTCACACGGACGGTGACCTTGTCAGAGAGTTTGATCCTTTAGGCAGGGCCGAGGCAGCACATACAGCCTGCTCCCACTACGTATTTAGAAGGCAGGATCCAGTGGAAGATAACAAGGCCCTGAGGTGCTCACTGGAGTTCCATTTCAAAGCTAAGGGGGCCAGGAAAGAGGCTTGGGTGTGTGATTAGTCATTCACTTCACGCTGGCAGTAAGCAGGCATATCATGACCTTTGTCTCAGTGGCTACTCTCAAAACAAAGTCTTGGCACAGTAAGAGCTCCTTATAAAATCACCCAAGCGAACGCAAACTAGTTATGACAACTACACTAAAGGGGATCTTGTCTTGGTCACACTTGAGTTGGTTAATTATCCAAGAACTAATATGGGCACAGTTGAGGTTGGCATTCACTACACAATGATAATCACTTACCACATTATACAGAAATACAAGCTATTGTCATTTTGCCACCACAGTCAAAAGAAACTCTTCACTCAAGCAACCTCCTTTCTTCATTGAACAAGCATTTTCCTACTGTTGCCGCTTTATATACAATTTTCCTTGGCAGGAGAGAAGGAAATATAATTTAGATTAGGAAGAAGATACCACAGCTCTAAAATACATACTTGAAATATTATTCTCATGCAATATACATGAAATGCTCCACTGTTGGACTTTGAATAGGAATTTGGAATATGATTACATTGATAGAATAAAAATGTTATAGTGATGACCTTATTGCCTTGCTGGAGAAGTTAATATGGCACACACACACACACAAAATGCTACTGCGGCTGCATGTAAGAGCATGTCTGGTTCTAACCTGAGACTGGTCATTTCTCATATTACCAGCCCCTCCTTAAAATCCATTGGTTAAATCTACAGTATTTGAGCAAAATATATTTCATCAACATAATGTTATCCAGTTTAAGTATTACAGAATTCCACTTGCACATTTACCATACAAAAAACATTATGTACATAAACAAAGCATTTAATTATGAATATGTAAGCTTTTGTTGAATTGTGAGGAAAACTTTTTTTGAAGTGAAATTCACCACAAAGGTGGACTTGGAACCAATAAAACATAATTAATTAACAAAGTAAAATTGTCAGTCGAAAATTCATGTTGGAGGGTTGTATTGTGGGTACATTGCTGTTTTCACAAAATTTGCATGTGCATAAAAAAATCTTTGTTGGAAGCAGGCAGTTGTCTGGAGTGCCTATAAGTCACACGCTTGCCTACAGGGCCCCACTGCATCTCATCTGCTTTTTATGCCACTATGTAAGATAGGGACTTTGATACTGCAGAATCACAGAACACACACACACACCACCACCCAACCCCCCCAACATGAGAAAACAAGAAAACATCCCTTCATCTTACAATGAATAATTAAGCAGCTTATCGTCTGCACAAGTGCAAGAAGTCCATAGCATGGTGCAGCAGGGCGATATTAACTTTAATCACGACTGGCATTTCAAGTCTTCTTCCCACTGAACTGAGAAACGTCCCACTCTCTTAGCTGGCCTGCAGATCGTGGAGAGGCATTTAACGGTAAAATGAGCAGTAATTAGTTGAGAAAGAGGTGACCCCCGGTGCAGAAAATACCACAACGTCCCCCGGCCACTAATGCTGTTGGAGGGTTGGTGCAGCACCAACGGAGAAGCAGGAGAATGACAGTCGTGCCTCCATCTTAGTGGCATTCCATAGGAAGGGGATTCTGTGCCATTGTCCAATAATAAGTTGTCTTTTGAAACAAGCCTTCAATCAACCCTAAATATCTCACAGCTACATTATCACTGAACATGTCAAATGACAGGAAATGCAAAGGCAAAAGAGAAAGACTGCTCGTACAGTCTCTGAAAAATAACCCAATTTCCATGAAAACTTGTTGTCGAGGACGGATGTTTGTGAAGTGAACCTCACTGTGCTAGATGCTGTGGGAAACTAAATCACGTTTTCCAGAGGCTTCCAAACTACTATGGTCACCTTCAAGAAGTTGACAAACATTGAAAGGTTCAAGATGCAATTTCATTCCAGCACAATCCATGAATAAAAAACAAACATCCTCTGACATTCTCCCCAAACAGTTCTTGATTTATAGTACTTTGAATGTGCAGACTCTTGAATGTTATATAAAACCGCTGAAGCAAAGACACTATTTACCCATTTAGAATTTATCTCCTCCAATGCGGAGGGTTGAAAAAACAATTTCTTATAAGTGCTTCATAAAAAATGTGTGTGTTGCAAGAAGTGTACGTGAGCTAACGCATGCTGTGAGGCACATTCCTTCTTGAGTTGTATCAAAACTGTGCCGCTCTCCCAAGAACGGGAGCGACGAGCCAAGTCGAAGAGCTCCATGAAGCTCCTGCACAATTAGTGGTGGGGTTACGCTGCACAATAACCAGGACTCCATATTTTCCCTCCGTTTAAACAGCCTGGTATGCTAGGTGTTATTTTAATTGCTCTCAATCCTTGCCTTTTGCCTGTTGACTTAGACTGTTGTAATTTAACCAGAGTTGACTCAGGACAACAAGCTGTTTGAAATTCACACTGTGCTGCCTGAGGCATAGCCCAACCAGTGAGTCAGTGTCCACTCTGCAACCAGAATGAATCACCTGATTATGTATGCTAGCAAAACACGAAGCCTGTGGAGGCATGTGGAACTAATTGTAAATGAATTGTGCAAAAGATTCAGTCTAGCAAGCTATAGATTTAAATACATTTATATGGGTTAAAACCAGGCCAGGATCACAGTTGATGACAATATTAATATCAGTGGATAGAAGAAGAAAAAAGAGAGGAAAAGATCGTTTTGGGGAGTAAAAAAAGGGGGACTATTGAGTAGATCACTGACCCAGTCACAGATATACATTAACTGAAAGTAAGCAAGCTGAGGTCTGGAATTGTTGGCATATACAGTTGTTTGCAGGCCAAACTTAACCTAGTAGCTAAGGTCACAAGTTCCCAGCTTGATACAGAACCAATTAATACAAATCATAATTTTATTATTCTGGTAACTGACAACTGGAAGCAGTCTTGACTTCAGGAACACTAATGTAATTGATCCAAACACAATCCAATTCAATCTTTCATATTGTTTCATATTCATATTTCATATTGGATAAAAGCGTCTGCTAAATGAATAAATGTAAATGTATTGTAATGCCACTGGCTCTGTAGATTAAGTTGCAGACCCATACCTTTGTTTCTAAAACTACTGCTTAAAAATGTAAAAATGTTTAGTTTGTATACTTCGATATACAGTATAACAGCTAGTTATTATATCTCTAGTTAATAGATCTATATCTATTTTTCCAGACAATGATATCAAATACACAGTACAGTATCAATGATACACAAATACCCTTTGAGATGTTTATGTACATTTTCACATCTAGGTAGGCCATGTAGAAAACTGACTCAATTACTTTACTGATATGAATTGAGAAAGAAAGACTCCAAGCCAAATGAAAACAAAGGCTACAAGGGACGGGGGTTAGACCAGGGTAGCAGGGTTAGATCAGGATAGCAGGGTTAGGCCAGGATAGCAGGGTTAAACCAGGATAGCAGGGTTAGAGCAGGATAGCAGGGTTAGACCAGAGTAGCAGGGTTAGACCAGAGGATCAGGGTTAGACCAGGATAGCAGGGTTAGACCAGAGGATCAGGGTTAGAGCAGGATAGCAGGGTTAGACCAGAGTAGCAGGGTTAGAGCAGGATAGCAGGGTTAGACCAGAGGATCAGGGTTAGACCAGGGTAGCAGGGTTAGACCAGAGTGACTTTCACAAAGTATCTGCTGTGCCAGGGTAAAGAAACAACAGTCCACTCTTGACTACAGACAATAAAGATGAGGCCTCTCAAGCTATCATCCAGCTCCAATTATATGTAAGAAGCTTACAGGGAGGAAACTGACCTTTATATATAATCAAAGATTATAGGAAAGAAAACAACAACAGTCTTTTTAAGTGATTGAATGACAGAAGCTCACGGGAATTACCAGTAATTAGAAGCAAGATTACATTTCTAAGCTGTCCTGACATCCTTGAGTCCACTGCAATTTGCTGCCTTTGTGAGTTCAGGGGTCATACAGATGGTGAATGACATCCATATCTTACTATTATTTATTAATAATGGATGGTCTTAGGGAGGCCGAATCTCCACTTTGACCGAGGAATATCCATTTCACAGATTTGAAGCACATGTGAATCAATGACAAGGTGACCTCATGTGGCAATACAACATGGCTTTGCTTTTGATACTGCAAATCCCTTGCCACCACACGTGTGAGATAAGGAAAATCCTGATGTGAGGTAACCTTGCATCCCAAACAGCATAGTCTATGCATAACAGGACAAATATGACCCTCACAAAAACCTTCTCATTTCAGACAAATCAGAAATGCCAAAATGTGTGCATGTGTGCCCTTTATTGTGGAGGGAATTAATTAAATCTCAAACACTTGATATCAAAACAAATCGAAACATCCATCTGCTGTATGTGCCACTCAAGCATGAATTAATGACTCTCGCCTTTGTTTCTTTGGAAAAATGTGTCTTCTCCCTAGACTGTCTGTCATGAACCTAAGCACCCCTTCATAGTCAGATGTGTTTTGACACACACTTGGGGATGAAAGGGCTTGTCTCCTATCCAACCCAACACCAATTATATAGAATACTTCATCTTTATCTGCAGGACCAGAGGCACATACACCTGGACTGAGACCCATGCCTCCTACTGTGACTGTGAACTACTGCACAAGGCATCTTGAGGGATTTCCAGCAACAAATTAGAGCAAATATGACCATTTGGTAACATGTTTTGAGGCAGAAGTGAACGACCAGTTCTATCTTGGCTATAAAGCAGAAGGTTATTTGAAAAGGTATGTCCCTCAGGGGCATGTCCAGAGGTGCCTAAGGTCTGGGACCTGAATCTATTCTTCCCTAACCGGAAGCTCAAAGGAAGGTGAATGGCAGGGCGACAACCTATTTCCCTTATCATCTCTTTGCTCCTTATTAACAACGTGGCAGGCGACGGAGCCTTGAAATGCTAAATAGACGAATTATTTATTTGACATTTGCATATCTCGTAAAGGCTCAGGCTGGGGGAAATTGTATTAGGGGAGAAGATTAATTCCAAGGCTTCTTTTTAGGGCATAACACCGGCTTCACCAAATTTACAGAGCCCATTACTTGTCATCTTAAGTAAAAATGTAATGCATAAAGAGAGTCGTCGGCACACCAGAGGAAAAGTCATTTCATCACCTGATATCCACTCATAAAGTCTTGCTGAAGTTATTTCACTTCTACACTTCCAAGAATGTTTGATTGGACCCACCTGCCTGGTAATGAGACAACGAGGTTAAAGTAGGAGACCCCTGTTCACACATCCGTCCCCCCAAACCCACCCACCAAGAGTCCCTCAGGTGCCCGACTACTTTGCACTTCTGTGGCCGGGTGTCAGTCTTTAGAGTCTTACAAGGTCAAAAGCCATTTTATTTTCTCGCCCTTGATCCCCCCCCCCAGCCGCCCCCTTTACTCTTTCATCAATTGCACCACGGCACCCCTCTCCCGTTAAGACTATCCCTCGCTCATCCCAGTAGAATTACACAATGTGACTGCAGGCAGCTGAGACACACCTACATTGCCAGACCCTGCAGTTCAATCACAATGACGCATCCATATCCTCCGACCAGCTCTAACACATGATTTAGCTTCACCAGGACTTGTGCAATGCATTACTAAGTCGTGCACGGTATGCTAGACGCTTATCTGTAAGCATGTGCTGCTTTTACATGTGCATAGTTTTACAAACAAAAACTGGTAATATGGCTCAACTTACAGGAATAAGACAGTAATTTGACATGTGCAAGTATATGCGGATAAAATAAGAGTTTAAATTCAAGGGAAATCGTAAAATGTCGACATCGTTAATCACACCTTTAGAAATATTTAGAGCTTACAGTATCAGACGTGATACTTCAAAGCATTATGTAAAATGTTTAATTGAAACATACTTGGGTCCTACTCATTGCATAACATCCACACTGCAGTAACCACGGGCACTCAAATGGGCGTAGCTGTAAGTGATTACATTTGTCTCTATGCTACAATAGTCTTGCTGTTCCACAGTAGAATTCTGTTATCCTAGTCCTAGAGGGCAATATAAATCCAGGCATTGGACCATTTCATGACAGTCAACTTTCAAACCATGATGTTTTAAAGAAATCATACTGTCATACCCTGAAAATGACAAAGATATCCCTTTGCCCTTGCCAATTTTCGTTTGAGCCCTGAACTGATTGAGTCCAAGTGAATATGGCATGTGCTGTTGGGTCTTTATGATTCTTAACTGCCCCTTTCACTGGACAGTAACATTTGGACATCTCTATTCGATGATGCATTGGTGAGTTTCAGAAAGACAGTATTACAATTCTTTAGACTGGGCTGATTCTTAATTTGTATCTGACATCTTCTCATGGGTACATCCTGTACAATGCTCTCTGACTGATAGATAAGCCAACATCTCGTTTCCTTGCAGCACTTTTCTTTATCACAAAGTTTTGAAGCTCTTAGCTTCCACTCCATCCCTGTTAAACACCTTTTGTTTCAGCTGCTGTTTGGACAAAATGGAAGAAAGCAAGCCTTTCCTATGAAGTACAATGTAGACATGACCGCACGCTTTGGCAAGCTCCCTTTTTCACAGCCTTGTCCATAAAAGACTTACAGCACAAATCGGCCGTCAGGGTATTTAAATTCAGGGCTTTTAGAGCGCTAAAAGCCAGATATTCTTTTGTTCCAGAGAAAAAGGCCACATTGTAGCAAAACCACCAATGTATGGTGCTCGGTCTGTTGACTGGCGGATTAAAAGCGACTGCATTGATTCACTGAATTGGAGGATACAATAAGCTTGAAACACATTAAAATATTATAATTATCAAAGAGGACTGTAATTCATGCATCAGGGAGGAAGCCATTTTTTAGGCTGTGGTAACACTTGTTTCTAATGAATTATAATAGGATTATTAGACTGAGGTGATGCTTCTTTGTCCAAAGCAACTAAACCCAGGGTCTTCCAGGGTGGACGCATGCTGCTAATGTGTCTTCTGAGAGTGTCTCATTTTATCCACTAAATTCCAAAAGGACTGTCGTTTTTACATGGACTATTCTACAGTCAGTTTGGAGTTCAATACACCAAAATGGTAAATAAACAAAGACTTGTTTCAAACTGAGTGTCTCAGATGAGAGGGGCAGGACAGGGTTAAGAGAACAGGCTGCCTCTCATGTTTCTCGACAGTTGGAGGGGTCAACATAACAGAGGCAGGTGAGTGTGGAGAGCACATACTTAAATACTGGACCAATTTTCTATCTAAACACATTATTTTCCCAGCATTCATGTATTGGAGCTGGGTCACATTTCTCTTATCTCCTTATAGAACTACAGTATACCTCTCTCACACATTTACACACACACATACACACACACACATGCACAATGGTTTGGCCAATGGTAGCTGCCTAATTCTTCCATAATTTAGAAATGCAATGAGATATAGCTTTACACGCAGGTTGATTACACTACATACATAGCAGTACTGTATGTAGTAAGTACTACATACATAGTACAGTGTTACATATTCTAGGGATATGTAATTCTTATTAGAATATATGGGGTTGATAATATAGACTTTGCATTTCTGGGTCCCCCATTTGGTTGTGGATGAGTATCTACTTTAAGTCTTTGAAACATTTTAATTATTGATTGTCTTTAATCATGTACTGTGGGCATTTATCAATATAGTCTACAGATAAATTTAAGAAATTCAATCAGACAACCCCCTTTGTCACGTTCTGCTTAACTCAACAACTTGTAGACAGGCAGGCTTACGAGCAGGAAACCCCATCCAGACCCACACTGAGACTGTGAACCCCCCCCCCCCCCCCCCCCCCACCAAATTACATTTTCAGCCTGCCTCCTTGGGTTAGTGGCATGCATGTCAATCACTGCCCCTTGTCAATGATGGGTGTTGCGGTTTAATTCCACCAGGAATCACCGTCACCAGCAGAAGCATTGATTGGCCTCCATGTGCTGAATACCTTCAGGTCTGAATACCTTCAGGTCTGAATACCTTCTGGTCTGAATACCTTCAGGTCTGAATACCTTCAGGTCTGAATACCTTCAGGTCTGAATACCTTCAGGTCTGAATACCTTCAGGTCTGAATACCTTCAGGTCTGAATACCTTCAGGTCTGAATACCTTCAGGTCTGAATACCTTCTGGTCTGAATACCTTCTGGTCTGAATACCTTCAGGTCTGAATACCTTCTGGTCTGAATACCTTCAGGTCTGAATACCTTCTGGTCTGAATACCTTCTGGTCTGAATACCTTCTGGTCTGAATACCTTCTGGTCTGAATACCTCCATGTGCTGAATACCTTCAGGTCTGAATACCTTCAGGTCTGAATACCTTCAGGTCTGAATACCTTCTGGTCTGAATACCT
This sequence comes from Hypomesus transpacificus, assembly GCF_021917145.1. NCBI lineage: Eukaryota > Metazoa > Chordata > Actinopteri > Osmeriformes > Osmeridae > Hypomesus > Hypomesus transpacificus. Next base: position 17,265,554 of record NC_061073.1, read on the forward strand.
TCTGGTCTGAATACCTTCTGGTCTGAATACCTCCATGTGCTGAATACCTTCAGGTCTGAATACCTTCTGGTCTGAGTACCTTCAGGTCTGAATACCTCCATGTGCTGAATACCGTCAGGTCTGAATACCTTCAGGTCTGAATACCTCCATGTGCTGAATACCTTCAGGTCTGAATACCTCCATGTGCTGAATACCTTCAGGTCTGAATACCTTCAGGTCTGAATACCTTCTGGTCTGAATACCTTCTGGTCTGAATACCTTCAGGTCTGAATACCTTCAGGTCTGAATACCTCCAGGTCTGAATACCTTCTGGTCTGAGTACCTTCAGGTCTGAATACCTCCATGTGCTGAATACCTTCAGGTCTGAATACCTTCAGGTCTGAATACCTCCATGTGCTGAATACCTTCAGGTCTGAATACCTCCATGTGCTGAATACCTTCAGGTCTGAATACCTTCAGGTCTGAATACCTTCAGGTCTGAATACCTTCAGGTCTGAATACCTTCTGTTCTGAATACCTTCAGGTCTGAATACCTTCAGGTCTGAATACCTTCTGGTCTGAATACCTTCAGGTCTGAATACCTTCTGGTCTGAATACCTCCATGTGCTGAATACCTTCAGGTCTGAATACCTTCAGGTCTGAATACCTTCAGGTCTGAATACCTTCTGGTCTGAATACCTTCAGGTCTGAATACCTTCAGGTCTGAATACCTTCAGGTCTGAATACCTTCTGGTCTGAATACCTTCTGGTCTGAATACCTTCTGGTCTGAATACCTCCATGTGCTGAATACCTTCAGGTCTGAATACCTTCAGGTCTGAATACCTTCTGGTCTGAATACCTTCTGGTCTGAATACCTTCTGGTCTGAATACCTCCATGTGCTGAATACCTTCAGGTCTGAATACCTTCTGGTCTGAATACCTTCAGGTCTGAATACCTCCATGTGCTGAATACCTTCAGGTCTGAATACCTTCAGGTCTGAATACCTCCATGTGCTGAATACCTTCAGGTCTGAATACCTCCATGTGCTGAATACCTTCAGGTCTGAATACCTTCAGGTCTGAATACCTTCTGGTCTGAATACCTTCTGGTCTGAATACCTTCAGGTCTGAATACCTTCAGGTCTGAATACCTTCTGGTCTGAATACCTCCAGGTCTGAATACCTTCTGGTCTGAATACCTCCATGTGCTGAATACCTTCAGGTCTGAATACCTTCAGGTCTGAATACCTTCAGGTCTGAATACCTCCAGGTCTGAATACCTTCTGGTCTGAATACCTCCATGTGCTGAATACCTTCAGGTCTGAATACCTTCTGGTCTGAATACCTTCAGGTCTGAATACCTCCATGTGCTGAATACCTTCAGGTCTGAATACCTCCAGGTCTGAATACCTTCAGGTCTGAATACCTTCAGGTCTGAATACCTTCTGGTCTGAATACCTTCAGGTCTGAATACCTTCTGGTCTGAATGAATACCTTCTGGTCTGAATACCTTCTGGTCTGAATACCTCCATGTGCTGAATACCTTCAGGTCTGAATACCTTCAGGTCTGAATACCTTCAGGTCTGAATACCTCCATGTGCTGAATACCTTCAGGTCTGAATACCTTCAGGTCTGAATACCTCCAGGTCTGAATACCTTCTGGTCTGAATACCTCCATGTGCTGAATACCTTCAGGTCTGAATACCTTCTGGTCTGAATACCTTCAGGTCTGAATACCTCCATGTGCTGAATACCTTCAGGTCTGAATACCTTCTGGTCTGAATACCTTCTGGTCTGAATACCTTCTGGTCTGAATACCTCCATGTGCTGAATACCTTCAGGTCTGAATACCTTCTGGTCTGAATACCTTCAGGTCTGAATACCTCCATGTGCTGAATACCTTCAGGTCTGAATACCTTCAGGTCTGAATACCTTCAGGTCTGAATACCTTCTGGTCTGAATACCTTCAGGTCTGAATACCTTCAGGTCTGAATACCTTCTGGTCTGAATACCTTCAGGTCTGAATACCTCCAGGTCTGAATACCTTCAGGTCTGAATACCTTCAGGTCTGAATACCTTCAGGTCTGAATACCTTCAGGTCTGAATACCTCCATGTGCTGAATACCTCCAGGTCTGAATACCTTCAGGTCTGAATACCTTCAGGTCTGAATACCTTCAGGTCTGAATACCTTCTGGTCTGAATACCTTCAGGTCTGAATACCTTCAGGTCTGAATACCTTCTGGTCTGAATACCTTCTGGTCTGAATACCTTCAGGTCTGTATACCTTCAGGTCTGAATACCTTCTGGTCTGAATACCTTCTGGTCTGAATACCTCCAGGTCTGAATACCTTCAGGTCTGAATACCTTCAGGTCTGAATACCTTCAGGTCTGAATACCTTCTGGTCTGAATACCTTCAGGTCTGAATACCTTCAGGTCTGAATACCTTCTGGTCTGAATACCTTCAGGTCTGAATACCTTCAGGTCTCCAAGGGTTAGGGGATGGAGGGGTCTATGGAGAGGCCTTAGTAATCAGAGTCACACCTCCACCACCCTCTGGGTGTACCCTCTGGACAATGTCATTGTCTATCATCAACTTTTCTTTGTTACTTGTTCCCCAACAGCAACATCCATAGGGTATCAAGTACCAAATGCTAGGGTGTTTTTCTAGACAGATACGGATGTGTGAAAGTTAACACCAACACCATGTTTGACATGGATTTTGACTCCTTTTCTTGGAAGTACAAAGGCCAAAAGACAACATATGCTGGCCTGTATGTCAAGCAATTTAGTCAAATTGACCAGACCAAATATGTCTCAATGCTCTATGTAGTAACAGTGGGTGTAGGGGGGGGGGACTTATAAAGTGGTCTTCATGCTTTTATCCAAATGGTTTAAAAATAAAAATATTAAAGAAAACTGCTTCTGAAATGAACCCTGTTGAAAGCTAAGATTAGCAAGCATTTCTATCTAGTGGCTATTGCCATTTCCTTAGGCTTCTGAATATGTAACAGTACAGCCTCTCTGAAATGTGCATTTGAACTTGTTTTCTCCAAGGACATTCCTGAACAATTCAACATGGGATCTGAATGGGCTTGTGCTATCTTGCCTCAGCCATCCGTTATATCGTCATCAAATGATGTCCCATGTAGACACATTACAATGCACTGACATGGTTAAACATTGTAGAGGACCAGGTCAGTGGACCATTCCAATTAGTGTCAAAAGATGTCACAGGTCTTTTTAGTTTGATAGCGCACACAATAGGTAGAGCTGCACTGAAGATGACATTCAAATGTATCCGCACCATTTCTAAATTTGGCCGAACAAACTTGGATATTATCATGTTTGATTTTCCCTTCAAATTAGTTAAATTGTATATGTTCTATACTGTAAGGCTGAGAGTGATGGGGAATTTTATGTTTGTAGGATCTACTGTACTGTACAAATCCTGTAATTCAAAAGGTCCACTTTGTTAATGCCACATGATACAGAACTGTAACATCATCAGACTTGATTAACTGGACTGTACCATAGACAGGTTAGACTGTAGACAGGTTGGGCTGTACCATAGACAGGTTGGGCTGTACCATAGACAGGTTGGACTGTACCATAAACAGGTTGGACTGTACCATAGACAGGTTGGGCTGTACTAAAGACAGGTTGGACTGTACCATAGACAGGTTGGGCTGTACTAAAGACAGGTTGGGCTGCACCATAGACAGGTTGGGCTGTACCATAGACAGGTTATCAATGACAAAGCCAATGGTGAGAAGTATGAGCTATTCAACACTTCCATATATCTGATGGAGTGTTTCATTTGAAGCTTCGTGACCAAGCTGTTCTGTATGTCAATACAACTATAACTGCTTTGTTTCCAGAGACACACACTGTAACAAGCACACTGTAACCTTCTAAAAGCAGAAAAGCACAGGCACAATGAGATATAGCTTTAACAGTGTTACCACGAAATAACACAAATCTTAGAACAACATATACCATTGTTTCGTTATGCCCAGTGAGTTCTAGATGTATGTCAGTGAATTATATATATTACATTTCTTGTGTAGGGGAATAATAAATTTCAGTTTTAACCCTGAGAGAAGGAGGAATAACAACTTTTCCCAGGGTAAGGTGTTTAAAGACAGAACCCTGGACATCAAGCTGGCTGGGGGAGAATTTCACAGCAGGCAGGAAATCTAACTCTGCTGGAACTCACCAGCAAGATAAAAGAAAAAAAATCTTAAGCATGTCCCTTCACCTTGTCCAACAGCCATTGAAGAAAAGCATTATAATCTGTTGGAGGCTGCCCTACAAGTTTATGATGAGGTTTAAAAGAGAGAAGCTTTGAAGAACAGACAGACAGATCCCCCAGCCTGCGTCAGAGCTGAAGGCTCCACAGCCAGGCCAGGCATGCTGCTCAAGTCACAACATTAAAGCAGTATTTGGTGAACTGGTTAAGTAAACAATATAATTGCGCTCCCCTATGTGATCCGTACTGTTGTGCTACGTCATGGTGGCTTTAGAGAGTGCTGGCTGCGCATGAGGGAGCTCATAAACACCTTGTCTACACAGAAGGTGTCAGCTTTACACCCGGGGTGAGCGTCTCCAGGAGACATGACAACACGTGTGAACAAGTCACAGGCCAATATTAGACATCACTTACTAGCGCTATTGGTCCTTCAGTGTGGTCAGGTTGGTTGTATTGCGTGTCTCTCAGTTACTCAACAATCAACGTAGTCATGTGCTTACAGATCCAACTGGTGGCACAGATCCCTAGAACAGTTTAAGTTAAGTCTAGAATTTATCATCTGAGTTGATCATGGAATGGTCTCTAGACATATCTATGTCTGGGTTAAAATAATCCAGTATAATCTTCATGCTTTGGTTTCATTGGCGTACATAATGATCAAGCATACAATGTGTGGTAGGGTTAAAGTCACAAACAAGTTAAAGTTAAGTTGTTTTCTTTCAAATTTGAGGGCTGTCTTTGTCTATGACAGTAGACATGACTAAGGAAAAGCATACTATTGGAGAGTGTATGGATGTTTCCAAGCACCCCACTACAATGCAGTACATGTACTTACAGATTGTCAACAGGGGGATTATTGTAGGTGGGGCCGGTGGGGATTGTGCTGTCCAGTGTTCAGCAGGGCAGAGAGGTGACGGCTAAAGCCACGCCAAGGTCACAGGCACCTCATGGGTTTAATGACGGCAGGGTGAGTGGGTAACACTTAGCCGTCTATCAGCTGTTACAAGCCAACAGCCATCATTGATTTACTATCCAGACAGTCTAAGAAAAAAACCTACAGCTAGCACACTAAGACGAGCAAACAATTATTATAATAAAACAATAGGTTTCATCCTACCGGAGGAACCCTAATTATTTTTGTTTTTTAAAATATATATAAAAGGGAACAAGTTGCACAATGCGCCACACCCTTTCAGATATTGAGTTTCAGATTTGAGAATTCTATCATGCTCCCACTTGATAGGGAGGTGCCGCTATCAGACCAGCCATCTGAAACTGCCCCCCCCCTGTTTTCCTGTTTCCTCAGTCCCTTGTGTCCAGTTGTTCTGAACCCCAGCAGTTCCTGCCCCTCTGAAGGACAGAGCATCACACAGCCTTATGACCCCACAGCTGGCTGAGTTTACACTCCAACTAGAGATCAAAACATCCAATAAAGAAACATACAAAAACAAGAAATTAAAATACTGTATCTCATACAATATGTATGAAAAGAGTATGACATTGATAAGAAAACTTAGTATAAACAGACACACATTTTATGTAAATATATATAAAATGCTTCTATATATTGCTTGAGAGAGAGAGAGAGAGAGAGAGAGAGAGAGAGAGAGAGAGAGAGAGAGAGAGAGAGAAAGAAAGGGAGACAGAGAGAGGGAGAGAGAGACAGAGATAGACACGACAGGGAATCAAGGGATGGGAACTACAGTGAAACAGTGGGTGTTCAAGTTATTAAGGCCAGACAAACTAAAATTAAACATCTTAGTGTATCACACTACATGGCAAATGTATACAGCTCCATATCCTTATGTTTCACAATATCAATCAAATATAATTTAAGGTTTAGCTCTGGATTTGATTTGGAAGTGTGACTGGGCTGCTTTCCATGTATTTACCACAGGTACAAACATATTTGATAAAATACTATATACTGTATATGCGCATAAACATACAAAGAGAAATAGAGAGACACGGAGAGAGAGAGAGAGAGAGAGAGAGAGAGAGAGAGAGAGAGAGAGAGAGAGAGAGAGAGAGAGAGAGAGAGAGAAGGAGGGAGGGAAAGCGAGATCGGACCCTATACTGTTGGAAAGGTGGAAATATCTGAAATATTACATTTTTGATTCTGATGGGTTATGTTGGTTTGATAAGCCCACCCACATTAGGACACTGTAATACAATACTCATCGATCGGTATATACCTGAAGAGGACGTGCCTACTCTTTATACTGTAAATGCATCCTGGTGCCTTTGCCGTCTGTTCCAATACCGTTCACGCACATCCCCAAAAATGCGGTAGGATAATATGTTGAAACTCTGCTTATGGTTCACAACACGGTAGACATATCACATGTTGCTAAAACATAACATTGCAATGCCAACTAGTATTCATACACTAAAGCATTTTAAAGCGGCTATCTCTATAGTTGAAAACCTCAATCCCGTCTTAAACTGCCGCGCTCCGTGTCCAAACCTTAACTAGCACCAAAATGAACCAGCCGATTTCTAAGTTTCCTTTAAAGAACTGACCATATCAATGCCACTGCAACACCAACCGCAAGCAAGCCTCAGGGCATATTTCTACCGACTCACCTGCTACTGTTACTGCTTCCAAACATCCTTTCGCATATCTCCCAATGGCAACTCCTAGCACTGAAGAATCAAATTGAGACCCACTACCTCAAGTCCATTGATTTGAAAGCCACGTTCAAAACAGATACGTGTCTTGCAGATTCCAATAGTGTAAATGAATGAATAAAAAGTGATAGTCCGATAGAATTGGTCAGTTTTCAATGTCGACTGATGTGCCGGTTCTTCTACGCCCAGCTTCCCCTCAGTAAGAAGCGTCCAATGCGCCTTTGTGTCGTCAGATAAATAGGAAAAGCAAGGTTGCGATAGTGGAAAACAACTCCCACGCATTTGTTCCAAAGCACACCGTTCCCTTTCCCAGTAGCTGTCTGCAGCAGGCTTACACGATGATCGTGTGACTGCCGTCTCTGGAAGAAATTCGCTTGCTTGTAGTCGAGGGAGGGACAAATCCTGTGGACGGGGTGTACCCTTCTCCAGCCACGGTGTAGGAACATCCAGAGTGCACGCATGTGTGCGTGTCTGCGTGCGTATGTGTGTTTGATCATCAAATTTGACGCATATTAATTTACACGTGATTTATTCATATCACGTTTTGTTTACCAGCGCATTCGGTTTTCTGATATATTAACCCCCTACTTCACAGAGATGCATAAGTTAACAGAAAAACGTAAAGATTAACATTTAAATTAAGAAAACTATTCCTTTTCTAAAAATAAATTGGTCCATCAGCCATGACAGCACAATGGACATTCATAAACTTTCAATCAATTTTGATTAACATCTTGATTTAGACCTTTTTGTCTATAACTAGGTCTTTACCTGATTTCTGCATCTGAGATGGACATGTGTTATGTGTGTGTGTGTGTGTGTATGTGTGTGTCTGAGAGAGAGAGAGAGAGAGAGAGAGAGAGAGAGAGAGAGAGGACGGGGCAAGACAGAACAGTGTGATAAAGAAAATAGATGAGGGAACCAGGCAGAGAAATAAAGACAGAGATGTTGCAGTAATACCACTGGCGGGGACCTGGTGGCACTATGAGCTGCAGATCTCTCACTCACACTTGAACAGGTATTTATAGCACAAACAATCTTGGGGAAACCAATAATAGAGTTTGTGTTTTACTTAAAACATGTAGGACATCCTTTTATCTTAATGACCTGACACTCACACCTCCTACATCCCACAAGTTTTGGGAAATGGAAATACAAAGGCTTCACATGTCTATTACATTGTAATATCAGGGTTTTGCATTCAAAGACACATTTTTTTTAGCTGTTGCTTGCTATAGGTGCTACAACAGGTACAAAGCCTGCTGTTAAATCAGATGGACTGGGCCTGCCTTCCTTGTATGAGTATTACTACAACCTAAAGACCAATAGCCTGTTGACCAAGGGAACACACATACCATGTCAAACACCTACAGGAAAGCAATAGCCAACTTCTGCACAAAATAAAATATTTGATTATAAGATAAGTGACTATTTAAAGGATGTTTCAGTTCAACACTTTCTGTTTTGGCATCTTCTCTCATGTTGGGATGAGCATCCAGCCTCAGACCTGCACATCTAAATAGTAGATAGAGCTACCATACACATGGCCATCAACAATTCATACATCCTTTATCAAGTTATAGTATGGCTAAAACACTGTTCTGTAGGTGACCGGAATGTCCACAGAGAAGATGGTATATGGTGCTGTGGTCTGAGAGACTTGGTTAGCCTAAACAAAGGAATCAACACAAAGCAACAAATATGTTTTTGTATTCTGCTTGCAACACTTTTAAAAGATAATATTAAGATAATATATAGATAAGACTTTTCTAATGTTGTGCACCCATGAAAGCCCATCTACTGTACTGTACCATACTATACCCCTTGCGTGACTTATAGATATGCAGTACTTGTATGCCATTGCTACACATGAACAGTTTTATAACCTTGCTTAGGCCTCTGTCAGTGGAGTATGTTAAAAGACTTCTCTCCCTCAAAGCATCCTCTAGACAGATTGCGTGGACTCTTTAGAGCAACTTTAGCCATTGATGCATCCCCACAACATGTGAATGTCCTCAGCATCAGTTTATGCATGGGCACCAGACACTTGCTGGGAGGCCAAAGGGGCTCATTCCCCTGAATGCACTGCACTGACTACAATGTTTGTGCAGTCAAGGCAACAGCTCTGTTGGCAACCCTGACAACTAAAATAACCATATGGTGATGAGAGTGTGAGTGATAAAGTCAAGGTTTGGGAAGGTGCACACCTTTAGGAGTGTGGAGGGGAGCTGGCATTTCAGAGGTTTCTAGTTTTCCTTGAAGGTCATTGTTGTCCTGTTTTGTCTTGACTTTCATTTCTCATTGTCTTCCTATTAGTTTCACCTAACTTTTTTTTTCTTAGGCTTTTTCTTTGTCTTTGTCCATTTCTATTTAAATGGAGCACATAGTGGTTCTAAACGTAACTATCAATATACCTTCAAACTAAGCGGAACTCAGTCGAAATATCAACATACCAAATACATACCAACCCATGCAAGTTAAACGTTCATGATGTCACAGCTGGCCACAGCTCTTTCTGGGTGAACAGTCACATTTAACAACACTGTGTAAGGGGTACTAGGATTGGGAATCCCAAGGAAGTGATGTCCATTAGTTGTGCTGAGTACATCCATGTTGGCTGAGTTTAACCTGCTGGGCTATGGAGTGAATAGAGGGGCTGTATGGCTGAGCAGATTTAGGCTTACTTTTTAGTTTCAACTGTGTGTCTTTTGGGGGTTGCAATTCCCATCTCAGTAAGCGATGAGCCCTGGTTAACTTGCGTTAGGAAACACAAGACAAGGGCGTTCATCACACTAGCACGCCATCAACAACCAGGCAGAGGTAACAACGCAATGTCAGGAGCTTTGAAACCAGACATTAATCATTCATAGAAGTGTTTTGATGATCCATGCTTGTGTGCTTCTTTCCTGTTGAGTAAACTGAAGTGGTTATATTATGATGTTTCGTTCAATTATTAAGTTAATTGAAAAAAGGGCTTATAATATTTTGAGCAAATTAATTTGTAATTATTGCAAACTTTTGGACCGAACCACAAAAGGGCACTCCACTTCTGTCTACTAAATGAACCAACGAAGACACAGGTGTGAGACTTTCACACCTGAATAGTGAAAAAGGTACGGTACTTTTCTTGTCCCACTCAAGAGTGGTGGCACCCAATACAACAACCTTCATGTCAATATGTCCACCCTCCCCCCCCAATCAGATCACAGATCTAGACTACAATGCTCCCACTGCTGTTTCAGCAACTCATCTCAATTGTTTCAGCACCACAGACAGATGTGTCCCTTGCTGTAGCACCATGGACAGCTCCTAAGAGTATTTGCTTTACAGCTACTGTATATGAACTAGAGCGAGTCACGCCTTTTGTCCTAATCCTCCTGTCAATTTGGATCTTTAATATTAGTATACATATTCCATATCACAAGCACAAATTCAGTATTACATTTCCTCAGCCATGAATAACTTACAAAGCACAGTTTCTGTGAAAGCTTTACACATCTAACACCTATGTTGAAGTTAAATTCAAAATTTGAAACACATTTGGGTGAAAACACCTGGTCCATACATGTTGTAGCTAAATTAAGGCTAGCACTGAACCTTTCAGTGCTAGCCAGTCGGAAACTGTAAAACAACTGACTTCACTTCAATAGGAACTATCCATCTTGCCTGCAACATGATGCCTCCAACCGCGAAGCCATGTCTTAGCCAACTTTTCTACCTACAGTATCCCCTCTTTTCCTCACTTTTATTCTTTAGGTTTTTGTGCTCTTATTCCATGTCAAATATCTGTTACCCTCTCAAAGAGGCCACTCTGACCACTACAATTTGGCTGTGGCAGACCCAGCAGCAGCTTAGAGAGAAAATTACAGACATCTCAAGGGAGTTTAAGGGCAGTGGTAGAGGAGAGCATGAAAGTCAGGGGTTGATGGCTTGTGTTTGAGCTCTGAATTGCAAAGGTGCAAGTATAGTCTGAGGGTTGCCCAATAAACCTAGTCTGGCATCGCCAGAGCAATTTGTAAGTGTGCATTAATCAAATCTCTCAGTTCATTTTTAATATCCAAGGGGTGTTTTAATGGGTACAGACTGGAATGCATCTGGACGCAACTGGATCGAAACAACCAATCAGAGCAACCAGACGTCATCTTGTTTATGCCTTAACGGCACTCCTCTGTCCAGGAGGAGCTGACTCCTCTGTCATCGTATCAAATCAGACCATTTTAGATAAGAGGATGTGATTGGAATAAACCGGGCCAGGTTGGCTGTAAATCAGTCTGAACGGGAAGGTGGCCAGATGCATGTGGCAGAGCAAATCAAACATGAGCTCACTGATTCATCTGATTCTGATTTGTATGATTCAAAACCTGAGCAGCACTCTCCACTTGAAAACAATCGAGCATTTTCAATGTGAGTCAGTGAGTCCCTCCAGATTCAAGTCTTTATTTTGTTTTAATCTAAAGCAACGTACAAATACTGTATATAGTAAGTGCAACAGATAATCAAGGAATAGGACAACTATATCAGCTCATCAGTAGTGAGAGTTGAAAAGGTATTCTGTAAATGACAGCTTTTCTGAACATCAGAAAAACTTGATACACTCTATTGTTAATATTGATGCACTGTCCAGTTTACGTGTCGTCTGTCAGATTAAGAGGTTGTTTAGGTTTTATAAAAAAACCTTACACATACTCTAATTGTGTTATCCTCTCTAGATTAAACAAACCAAAGCAGCACAGGAGTAATTAGTATTCCTGAAATAGAACTAGATGCATTTGTCAACTTTAACGACTACCCACCATGAGGCAAAGGCAGATTTTTCTGTGTGGAAAACACAGGGCTTTCATTTTGCCAAAAGGCTGAAAAATGTGTTTCTGGATAGACAAGCTATTATGAGCTGTGTCCAGGACTCCCCTGTAGATATTTGGCTTATGGCCTCTGAAACAATGGTCCTTTATTTATTTTTTCCTTCTGCAAGGCGCAATCCATTGCCCAGATAGAGTGGCCGTCGTTTCATTGCACAGACAATGGCCTCCTGACACAAGCTCTCCTTGTAAAATATGTTGTAGGCCCTGGCTTGCACTGCAACACACAGTCATGCACAGGCGCACAAACACACATCTAATCCGGCCCCTGATCAAATCAGGGAAGGTGGATGTGTTGCACATGCTAGGTGAGTAATCGCTCTTTCTGGGGGTTTGGGAGAGCAGCACACAGACTTGTAGAAAACACACCTCAAGGGTACTGGTATTTCAATCACTTTAGACCAGCCAATGTTGCTTTAGGAAACTGTTGATGGCCAAATCCGAGGCGATCCCTTGAGTGATTGCATGCAGTATATTGTTTGGACCATTTTGTGTCAATCGTGAATCATTGAATGAATGTAAAAAATGATACCTTGGATATAGAAACCAAGATGTGAAGGCGACGTCCGTGAAGCAATGACACTTCCTGTCCAATGTGAGTTTGAGTATGTCTACATGCAATGGACATACTTAAATCGCATTTCCACCCTGACAAGGTTGCCAAAAGCCATACATATAAGAGTATAAGCCAGTGTTGACCCCCCTGAGAATTCTATTATGAAATATTCCTTCAACATGATTTTCCAAAGACCTAAATGGTTTGAGTTCATGGTCTTCACAGATATCAAAACATGCATAATACATATGAAAATCACTTGTAGAGAAAAGTCAAGCTTCTGGCTTACTTCAGACTTCCCACCATCTAAGTATTTTTTCTGGGTGAAAAATGCTGGCATGCTTTAACTGTCACTCATATTACAGAGTAGAGAGCAGCCACTGGCAGCTACTGGGTTGCACTAGATAGTATGACTCTCCATATATGTGAGGCCATTTAAGTCTACAACAAAGTGTAAAGGTTTTTTTTTTTTTTTACAGCGTCATGGCATGACTTGAGACCAATTGACCTCAACATGGTAACCTTAAGCAAACCCCCTACTTTCCTAGTCTTCACTGATTCCTGAAAGCGTACAACACCAATTACCTCACACCAGGCCAGAACACAGTGTCCATGGAATCTCATTATTTCCATGCAGTTGTAAAGCAGATTACAGAGTTGAGAAAAAATGTATTTTGTTGCCCAGCTTAATTTTTTTCCAGGTAATGACCATTTCTCAGTGTGTCGCTTTTAGCGACACACAGGTCTTCATATGGGGGGAGCTTGAGAGAACCTCATTACTCAGCACTTTCCAAGTAGAACAGCACAGAAATCCTATGGTAAATAGTTGTAATGTCTCTACACATTTGACAGAAAGGTCAAATATGACTCTTCTTCTCTCCATCTTGTAATTAGTTAGAGCCACACATGCAGTTCCACCTAGATATTAGGCAGTCTGTTAGATTATATATTTTTCTACAGTAAGCTGCATTCTAATAGACTCAGGTATAGGCACAAATGAAAAATGAATGCAAAACTAATTGAATGACATTATAAATTACGACCATTATGACAATATCCAATGTTAACATTTAGGCTGGTGAAAGGTGTAAAAGGGCTATGAGTTCAAAATTCTTAACCAACAATCACTAAATAATTTTTTAAATTATTTAAAATTGATCCAAAATGATCAAATTGGCTTTCATTTTGTACAGTATGCTTTCACAGTTCCTGATGTTAGCATTTATTATGACATCCTCGACTCGGTTGGCTGTCATTACAAAGATACTGGGTACAGTGCTATGAACAGCTGTTCAGGATTCTTTGCTCTAGGATTTTGACAGCACATCTTGTCAAATATTAAAGCATGTTGTAGAGACCCGAACACACATGGGGTATTTTAAGAACCTTCTTTCCGTCAGGGCATGCAGATGACATTCTCTCATTCTCACAAGTCTGGGAAGTAGCATTGTTGTTTTATACATTCATTAGTGAGCCAGTCTCTTATTAAAGATGCTGTGCTGATACTAAAGGAATGCTGCACAACTATTCACTATTAAAACGTCAGAAGGCCCCTCATGTTAAAGACTACGTTTCTTATGTTAACTGATAAGGCCAGCCTAGGAGGTTGAATTTACTAAATACTGAAACAGGAATTACTATGAATGTAATATAATTAAATGTCTGCTGTATATAAAGTAGACAACACTTTTGAGTGTAGCATAACCCTGATCTTTAAAGACACGTAAAAGTTTGTCTTGTCAAGCAAACTTGTTGGAGCTCATTCTTGGTGCAGAACATGCTGCTTGCTAAAGCTCATGATTCTGTTGCCCTGCTAGTGGGCAACTTCAAGCAAGGTTTTTTAATGATTCACACTCGGTGGACATTGAGGGTTGCAGCAGAATACAGAAAAGAACACAGGGATGACAATTTATGTTCAGACTTTTCCCCCGGGTATCCTACCGACACCAAAGCCAATAATTTCTCTGTGCTAACAGCTGGACACAAACAAGCGCTGGAGGAGAGAAGGAAGTAAAAGGGTGATTGTGCAGCGTGGGAGCTGATGCCAAGCTACTGATACATGCAGGGTGACATATGAGATAAGAATTATCGCAACATGAAACAGAAAAAGGGCTATCATTTTCTCTACCTCTTATCACTTTGACACATGCACTATACATTGTAATCTGCATGTACTTCAGGAATGTAGCTAAGAACACAAATGTTTTTATATTTTAGACACCAAGATTTACTGCAGAGAATACGTTAAGATCTCACCTTGAATTTCATGTCAAGTAACATCCCAAGCCAACTTGTTAGAAACCCTGAGTTTGAATTGGTGCCAAATACTGCCACTAGAATATTTACTATATATTATTGTATTTTTTTTACCTTGTTTTGGTCCAATGTCTTCCAGTAAAGATTGAGCTGATTTGAAAAAAATTATATGAATAATTTGCTGTACTGTTTGTACATCATGCAATTGCACCCCCCCTATCTTTCTGACCTTCTTACAGCTCCCTGAGGGTGCAATAACCTCAAGATGCAGGATGGTTGTCAAAATAAATAAGAAAATTTAATCATGCAGCAATGCTATTGGAAGATTCAAAAGGATTCCTGGGTCTAGATGGCAGCAGTCTTTACTTTCCCTAAATGTGTCCCCCAGGCCTCCACATGATCTTCAGCCCTGCCACAGACCACTGGGCTTCAGTACCCTCCTATGGGCTACTAAACTGCTCCTCTCAACCTCCACCTGTGTGGCGGTGTAACTGTAAGGCCTCAGATCTACTGGGGATGCATTGAGGTCAACTGCTTCTCAACTCCTTCAACTTAATTGTAACTTTTTAAAGCATGCTGTATTTCCATCATTTACAGTCCCTATTGGGATTAAGACACCTTCAGGAGTCTTAAGGAATGTTTTGATTGAATAATGCTTTTGGCAGCACTTTGCTCATTTGACGGTGAAATATATTTGATGGTGGCCATCATGTCAATCACTTCAAAACATGCAAGACGCTGGTAGAATAAATCCTAATTTCAATGCAAGCAGAAACAGCAACCCGTCAGTCCATGTCTAACCACGGGTGTTGTCAATGCTTGACAGACACTGAACGCAGTGCAAGATCATACTGCTGAGTGAACCATGCAGCTCCTCTAGTCAAGGTTATGCAACACTGGATCCTGAAGGGGTTTGTTTTTATATTATAGAAATAAACTTAACAATTATGTATGTGTAATGAGGGTACTGACAAGTATTAATTTCATCAATGTTAAGTGGTACTCTTGATATGAATAAAGCAAAATTGTTAAATTGATGCAGGCAATTGTATAAACACTCCAGTTTCTAGGTCAGTGTAATTTGGGTTTTCATCAGCTCTTGGAAGGTTGATGTTTAATTCATACTGAAGCTTCCCAAATGTACTCCATAGATGTTTTCAAGGGAGGGGAGTCTCTGGAAGCTTATAATGCTCTGCAGTGTTCACCATCTACTAAAACTGAACGTCTCCTTTTCTCTTCAAGATTGTGTTGGCTTCTTAGCTACCTAAAACAAAAAGTGAGGATTGCCAAAAAAACCTTCTACAGCATTATTTTGGGGCAATCTAGCCAAGAATTCTGGTAGTGGAATTAAAATCTATCAGTTTAGCCAGTTATGGTACGTATCTAAAGGTAACACTATCTTGTAAATACAAAAATTACAGGGGCCCAAAAAAAGTGGTAACTGAAAGGTCTTCAACGTTCCCTATAGATTTTCAGTTGCATTTTGAGATATGGATGCAATGTCTCAAGAGGTATTACAGCTGAGTCCTGGCAAATCATACTGCACTAAATTATGAAGGATTTATTCCTTTTACTTTATTATTCCACTATCGAACATTCCAATAACCTATCTTCAACAGTATCATCAGGATTACAAGCAATCATGGATAGAAAAGGGATTAAAACGGCGACAGAGAATCTGAGCACAATCATGTTGATGCATCTCTTTCGCAAATTATGTATTAGCCTCCGTGCCTCCTCAATGATCCTTGTCCCAGATCATTAAAGCACCTTCACTGAACCCCCGGGCTGGCACATATCATCGTCAGACGCCTTCCCTCTCTCCAGTATCGAGAAACCATTCCTCCAATACCACAAAAAACAACACCAAACAAATTGCTGCTCAATGTGGAATAAATAACTCCTTCCTAATCAATTATATTTTCTTTGGTCGAGACACATTAGTTACTGCCACATGGTTCAAGAGAAGGTTGTCAGTCAAACAGCTACTTATGCTTTTGGCAAGATGCTGCTATTAGATGGGTTTCTCTGGCATAAACATGATCCACACAGGCTTTTCAACACAAAAGCTACCAATGATGGAGAATTGATAATATACTCGCTCAACATTGTTTAACTGTACAGATAACGTATGAGTCTATAGAACACAGAGGCAGCCAATGATGATGTCAGACAGCACACATGCCATCAGCACATGCTAGCCGCCCTACATCATGACTGGCACCATCAATAATTCTTGAGACCACCGCCATGACGAGCAGAGGCATTGTTCTCGATGTTGGATGGTCCGCCCATTGAGCCATGGAGACCATTACTGAGACCCCTGTCCCATCAGCCTTGGCTCTATTCACTGTAACCTATCACACTTCAGTGCTGCAATGGCCAGGGTAATTGGCGGTATCCATTAAAGGCCTGCTTACTGTCACACTCTTACCCTGTCGATCTCTTCACAAATTTTATTTTATTTCATACTGTGCTACTGTGGGTGGTCTCTCCGTGATGAAGGGTTCTCACCTGTACTTGGAGCCCACAGCTGCTGTCTCTGATAATGGATTTATGTCACAAATGAAGTCCATTTCAGAAAAATTGATTTATTTGAAATATAACACTGTAAATGACCCCTTGCTGCAACAATGAGAGAAGAGGGAGGATGATAAGAACATCTGAATGGATGTTGTGAATTTTTCTGAAAACACCTCAGGTGAACAGCAGTTCACATTGAATCAGAACATCTGACGAGTGCGTGTGTGTGTGTGTTTGTGTGTGTTTGTGTGTGTGTGTGTGTGTGTGTGTGGGGTGTTCATGGCAACTGAAAAAAATAAAATAAAAATGAACTTGAGTCTAACCTTGGATTCCTTTTCTTTTCAGGTTTTCCCTGGATTAATAAAATAAAAATTATAATGAGAAATAATTGTGAAAATCATCCGCCATCAGTTCCCAGTTCCTAATTGAAAAACATGCTATTCATTTCTCATCCTCTAACCTCATTTTATTATTATTAACTGCCTCCGTTTTTTATATTGCAGTGGTCAGGTCCACATCTCCCCAACAACTTGCCTTTTACATCACTCACTGTCAACAACATCTTCCAACCTTGCTACAAACCTTGTTAGCAACTAAGCAGAGGGAATAACCAAGTGCTAAAGATGGTGTACAGTTAATCTAAGTCGCTATTCTCTGTGTCAGGTTTCATGGATGTCTATGCAAGCAGGTGGAAGTGTGGAGAGATCTATAGAGTGGGAGGATTTTTCTTCAAGCTATTTTTGTCTCTTGAATATGTGTGTGTGTGTGTGTGTGTGTGTGTGCAAGCATAGTGGGTAGCAACATAATTAAAAGAAAAGTACAGCCATTAATCCAATGGATTAAAAAAAAATCTATCCCATGGATGATTTTAAAGCCCATGCAAGCAATTCTAAACTCATTGATTGCTTGAGAGAGAGAGACAGAGAGAAAGAGAGAGAGACAGAGAGATGTTCTGGCTCATTGTCAACTAAAGATGAATAAATCCTTAACCTTTTGAATAAAACTACATCCTACATACAATTATTGCAATACCCTGTCTGATAACTGTATTCGAATACATAAACTGTTTTAAAAATCTCTAACTCCTCTGACATATGATGCAGAGAGATCAATATGTTCATATACAGTAGTATATTGAACAAACTAAGTCATCAAAATGTGTTCCCACCAATAGCGTTTCACATTGATCTCTTTTTACTTTCAGATGAAAGACCAGTGCTGACTGACTGCCAGTTTAGAAAAAAACATTTAGAAGTTTTATAATATGATATAAATACATTTCTCTGTAGGTGTAATTTTTAACAGGCAAAAGAAAACAATACTGTACCTGAAATACTAGAGTGTAGGTGGGAGAGCAAGAATCAATAAAAAAAAATCTAAATCTGATCACTTGATGAAGTGGAATTTACAGAATGCGATGCCACGACATCTCTTCAACCGGCAGTATATTCCAGAATGCCAGTTAACCTGCTGTCTGTCTGACTGTTACTGTCTGTGATTCTTCAGTCTATCTACTGTATCTGTCTGTCTATCTTACTGCTTCTTAAGAACCTCTTTGGAATAACCCAAAACATCCCAGGGGAAACTGAGTGGAATTCAGAAAAAAACGGTCTTTTGGTCTTCTAGTCAAGCTTTCAACATATTTACTTACACACACACACACAAAGGTCACACAGCAGTTTTTGACACACACGCTTCAAAAAGTGAATGTGTGTAAAAAACGACAGTGATGACCTTCATGTGTTGCAATCCTTAGCCTTACCACAACAGCAGAGCAGACCAATGAAAAGTAACTATTGGAAATTCCCTAAGAGCCCATGCCTATAATACATCAACACTGTTCTAATGGAAAATGTTCTATATTCTATGATCTATTTATACATTCTATTATGTACATTATTTACTAAGATCTTTACTTGAGCTAGACTGTTTATGTGTACTGTGTTAGCAACGTAACCCAAACTATCATGTCATTAAAATGGTAATTCATATCATGGTCCAATAAGACTCATAATGTTGACCATCACTTTCCTCTATACCTTTAGAATATGTTTTCCTCTATAACTCTAGAAACAAAAAATCAAAAATATGTTTTCAACCATTCAAAACATTTGACATTTTTTGAATGTTTTTCCAAACCTTTGAGGAAATATTTTTTTTCCAGTTTTCAAAAACAGTTTTTCTGAGGACTAAGTATGGCTGCCTTTTAGATGATATGGAGAAGAATTAAAGTAGTCCAGACGAGACAGAACTGTGTCCTGGATGAGCAGCTAGGAGGGGTAAATGCGCAGAAGGTGACCCTGATAGGGCCGAGGGATTACTGACAGCACTGGGCCAACAATGTGCTCCTTCAAATTCTGACTGTGATGATGATGTCTAGGTTTCTTGTCAATGGATCTGGCAGGGATGAAAATAAGCTCTGACTTGAGGTTTGAGTTTCCAGTGGGGGGAGGACATCCATGAGATGTCAGTCAGACATGTCCAACTTATTTTGTTGACTGAAGGATGGAAAGAAGAGAAACATTTGAGTATCACCAGCACAGCAGTGGTTAGAGAAGCCATGAGACTTGATGGCCAAGCCAAGAGATCTGGTGGTGCCAGGGCCCAGACCCCTGGGACGCTCCTGGGTCTCCTTTAAAAAACGTTAACACTACTTCATTATAGCAAAAAACAGGACATATATTGTGCACATGATTAACATTATTATTTATAGTCCTTTATTCTAAAAGGTGTCTAGGCATTTTCTTATTAATTTATAGAAAGGAGACAGACACCTAAACAGCAGCTGGTTGTCAAAGTCAACCAACAGTGAAACAGTTTTATATGGAGCTCTTCATGGAAGGGAGAAATGCTCTGTAATTAAACTTGTACCAGTTCTGTGACCTCATTGCTGTCAGTAAACTTCAACCCACATGTTGATCTGTGGTGAGTTAAGGCTTTGCTCTCAGACTAGATTCAAAATAAACATGTTACAATCATCAGAATTGAGGCTGCAGGAGTAAAAATCACATTCTTTACCAAGCATTATCATTGTTAAGTACTTTGTTCACACAGTATCTTCTAATCATATCAAAGCAGAACACATCTGCTACATTATTCTCCTCATTAAATGATCTCAAGATCTGTGACACTACTGTCAAGCCTGAAGGGGCACAGATGTTGAAAAAATCTAATCTTAGTCCTGTAAAAGAGGTGTTGACTAAAAGGCAATGTGTATTATGCAATACCATATCTAATGCATGTGTATCTTTTCTCCTTAAATTGACACAGTTTATTATTGAATTAGAATAATGGATTTAACATTTAGCTTGGAATTTGCACACCCCATATTCAGGCATAATATAAAATATGGCCACACCAGCTGAAGGGAACATTGCATTATTGGTGGTATTAAGGTCACAAAGTGTGGGAGATGAGGCAGTGCACAAACCTATATCCAAGAAGAAGTTATAGAAAATGCATAAATCCTTAAACAATGTGTATACAGTTGTCCCAGTAACATTCTTACAGAGTATTAAAAAAGTGTGAAAAAAATCTCACCAGGAACTGATATAAACAGGATAACACAGGGCTGGCTCAGACAGATGAGAATGTGTGCGATGATAAAACAGCATTCACAGGTGTGTAGTGATGAGGCCTCCATCAGGAACCAAGGTGGAGCCCATTTTCCATGCTCTTGGGGCCAGTCCCCCCCCCCCAAAAACTAAAAGAAATAAACATACTTACAGGCAGCAAGTTTTGACCTATGGATTCCAACAGACACCAGTTTATAGCGAGAAGGGCAGATGGCTGCAGGTGAGAGGTAGACTCTGCCTCTCCTTAAACAACATTCCTTTGCAGCATCCCCTGGTCAGCACCTAAAACATGGGTAAAATGACTCTCAATACATTTCTGTGGAACATACACAATATTGGCAAATAATGAATAGAATAGAGCTGTCCTAATGGATATGATATCTTATTCATTGTTACTGTCAGCAGGAGGAGACTTGAGTTACCAACAACTAAGAGTGGCAATCACAACATTTTCACAACATACTGACAAAACCAATGAGACAATTTAGTTTTTATATTCAGATTAATTTCAATTTAACATTATTCTTCAACAATACTATCTACTGCAATACTTTCTTTCATGGGGTGCATTTTTTTTTTTTTTACTTTATGATAGTCTCTTTGCAAATTCAACAACAACAACAACAAAAACAAAAACATTACCAATAGATTGCAGTCTCTCTCTGAGAGTTCCTAATTTATTCTTTTTGCCATAAAGGAGGCACATTGCATTCATAATCTCATTCAAAGTCATACTAAACTAGCAGACATCATTTGCATAGATAATTAGCTGTTTCCTACCAAGCTGGAGGCAACATTGACACCAACAGAGACTTCAACACCTCATGGTCGTGCATCAGTTGGTGTTGATGCAGCACAGGAGAAAGTATATACTCAAGGTGGATTTATTTAGATGGATTGACACTAGTTAATACAATACCTATAATATTTTCCCATAATACACAACTATTATACACACATATTACAAGGCATTTTGAAAGAGTTAATGCTCGAGTTAGGATTATTTTTTAACAACACTATAGTAGCACAAGACAAGAGTTGAATGAGGACATACAAAATCAATCTCCCACCACCAGTCTATGTTCACTGTACTTTTCGGATCAAAATCAAACTAATCTCCCACCCATTCACTTGATCCATTTCTGGACTGTAAGGCACACTGCAGCAGTTACCTGGAACCTGACCTGTCCGACTGGAACTTGAGACCCTGATCTAGAGGGGCGCCCCCTGAACACCAAAACCGTCTCTCAATACCAAGCCCCAAACCATCTCTCAATACCAAGCCCCAAACCATCTCTCAATACCAAGCCCCAAACCATCTCTCAATACCAATGTCACGACGTGAGGTGGGGTTGGACCCAAATGCACCGAGTACCGAGGCATAGCGAGGAACACAGGTTTAATTCTCAAAACGGGAAACACACAGGGTACACGCAGTGACAAAGGGTAATGCTAAGACAAAGACTGGACACAAAGCAGGAACCTAAATACACAGAAACAAAGACACAGGTGGACACAATGAAACTAACGACAACTGAACGAGACAGGTGACGACAATGACAGGGAAACACTAGGGCAGGGCAAAAACAAAAACAATAGGGGGGCACGGCTGTGGCCGTGACAGTACCCCCCTCTCAAGGGACGTCACCCGACGACCCACAAGGCAGGGGGTCAGGGCAGGTCCGGGGGACGACCTGGAGGCAGGGCAGAGGGTCGGGGCAGGTCCGGGGGGCGGCCCGGAGGCAGGGCAGAGGGTCGGGGCAGGTCCGGGGGGCGGCCCGGAGGCAGGGCAGAGGGTCGGGGCAGGTCCGGGGGGCGGCCCGGAGGCAGGGCAGAGGGTCGGGGCAGGTCTGGGAGGCGACCCGGAGGCAGGGCAGAGGGTAGAGGCAGGTCCGGGGGGCGGCCCGGACGCCGGAGCACGGGCACGGGGGCACCTGGGAGCGTGGACGAGGAGGCACCTGGGAGCGCGGACGAGGAGGCGCCTGGGAGCGCGGACGAGGAGGCGCATGGGAGCGCGGGCACCGGGGCGCATGGGAGCGCGGGCACCGGGGCGCATGGGAGCGCGGGCACCGGGGCAGGCAGCAGCCAGAAGTCCTCGGGCGGAGGAGGAGGCCAGAAGTCCTCGGGCGGAGGAGGCGGCGACCAGGAGTCCTCGGGCGGAGGAGGAGGCGGCCAGGAGTCCTCGGGCGGAGGAGGAGGCGACCAGGAGTCCTCGGGCGGAGGAGGAGGCGACCAGGAGTCCTCGGATGGCCTGGCACTGGGCGGCACAACCTCGGGGCGAGGCAGGGGCTCAGGGCAGGAACGAGGCTGGGGCACAGGGCAGGAACGAGGCTGGGGCACAGGGCAGGAACGAGGCTGGGGCACCGGGCAGGAACGAGGCTGGGGTACAGGGCAGGAACGAGGCTGGGGTACTGGGCAGGAACGAGGCTGGGCTACAGGACAGGAACAAGGCTGGGCTACAGGACAGGAACGAGGCTGGGCTACAGGACAGGAACGAGGCTGGGCTACAGGACAGGAACGAGGCTGGGGCACAGGGCAGGAACGGGGCAGGGGTACAGGGCAGGAACGGGGCTGGGTTCTGGCGGCAGGCGGCCGACTCTCCCTGGCAGGAACAGCCTTGGTGGTCTGGGTGCTGGGCGGCGCAACCTTCTTTGTCCGGGCGCAGGGCGGCACAACCTCAGGATGAGGCAGGGGCACAGGGTAGGATCGAGGCAGGGGCCCAGGGCAGGACCGAGGCTGGAGTCGGGGTTCCGGCTGGGGCTGGAACCAGGACTTGGGGTGGGCCTTGAGCTGCAGGCTTCGGGGTCCACCAAAGGCCAGGCGGGTCCCTAAGAGAGGGTTGGGTGAACTCCCTGCTGGGTCCCATCTTGGTCTTAGCATTCTGTCACGACGTGAGGTGGGGTTGGACCCAAATGCAGGGGAGTACCGAGGCATAGCGAGGAACACAGGTTTAATTCTCAAAACGGGAAACAGACAGGGTACACGCAGTGACAAAGGGTAATGCTAAGACAAAGACTGGACACAAAGCAGGAACCTAAATACACAGAAACAAACAAGACACAGGTGGACACAATGAAACTAACGACAACTGAACGAGACAGGTGACGACAATGACAGGGAAACACTAGGGCAGGGCAAAACCAAAAACAATAGGGGGGCACGGCTGTGGCCGTGACAACCAAGCCCCAAACCATCTCTCAATACCAAGCCCGAAACCGACACAGTCAAGACAACCATCAAGGTACCAGTCAAAGAGACTGTTCCCACTGTGCCATGTTTGGCCTGTGTCACATTCATAACTGTGAGGCGCTTCCCCTTACCTTATACAGATAATAAATAATTAATATATACTGTATATTATTTTCTAAAACTGGTTGTTCCCATCCTTGATTGTGATTGGCTATATCGCATTCCATGCCGTTGTAAAATCCAGCATAACCTCACAGGTTGTCCTCATAACATTCTTTAACATTCCATATTACTGCGCATCGAATATTTCAAAAAGAAAAAGACGGCAAAGAAGTCCGTCTGACTGTTGCGTGGCAACGATTTATGTAGGAACTATACTTTGTAGTAGCGGAAGAATGAGGGTTTAATATTAAACTAATTTGTTTCTAATTGTTTTTATTGATGAAACCATATCAAATATTTGTAGTAACAGTTTTAGAAAAGCAATAAGCCCCTCGAGTCCGTGGTTTACTCCGCTTCGCGTCGTGCCTAACAACTCCCCTTACCTGTTCTAAAATCAGCGTAAACCACGGCCTCTTGGGGCTTATTGCTTAAGTTAAACTGCCCTTGCCAAGACCCTCCCATGCCATATACCACACTGGATTCACCGCTCTCAAAAGAGAAGAGTCAGAAGGTACTTACATTAAAATGTTAGATAAAACATTACATGCGATCATGAGTTGACAAAAAAACAAGTATTCTTCCATAGGTATCAACTGGGACTGTTAGCTTGGTCTGCTAATTCCAGTAAATGAGTCAACATATCCAAACTGCTCAACAAACATTTTATACAGAAACATTCTGCAAAGCTGGAGAGCTGAAAGGTTCCAACTAAGAATTTTACTACAAACTCTCACAAATAAAAATAACACACCAAAAAATATTACCTCAAGTTTGAACTGAATTATTACTAAATGTAAATTGCATTTTGGCATCAGATATACTCATTAATAATATATCAATCCCTATATGGTCTTGAGGCTAGGTGGATTACCAAAGTAATGAAATACTTATTGACTGCAAGTTCCTTGAAGTGGATTTATGAAGCATTGGGGGGCTAATTCTCTAAAGTAAGCTAGCCTCTACACTTCATTACAATTGAGCTCACACATACTTTAAAAAATTGACAGCACTTAGCACTTCTATAGGTACCACTTCAACTCCAGAGCTTCTACCACAAGCCTTTGATAACTAAGTAATTTAGTCAACTAATCCGTCCTGGTGCCTGAGTAATTACCGGAGGCTGGTAAACAGTTCTGTTCTCACAGGCCCATTAAAATGACATTTGTTGTTAATATCACATTGAAAAATGTAAGATAATTAAATACCAAGAGTTTATATTGTACCGAGAGTTTGTGTCTAGTAGTGTAACACTTTATATTAAGAGCACACTAAATACCAGGTTACTGCATACTTATACTAACAACTTTGCAGGTATATATTGTGGAATATGTGACGTAAGTACATGGTATCAAGGGTTAGGTAAAATGACAGGTCATCAGAAAAATGTAAGAAGGCACAGTTTGTAAGAGGTAAGGTAATGTTGCAAAGGGACAGTTGAAGGTTGTGTTGCTGAAACAAGATCAATAGTGACACCCCCTTCCCAATACCAAGGTTAACTTGTTATGAGTTGTACCTCTTCCCCCCTGTTTCACCCATAGACATATATACATGTCTATGGTTTCACCTGTCTCCAGTTAGTCTCCAAACTCACACCTTCCTCTTTCTCCCACGTTTCCCACCTTCCTCATGAACCACCGTATGTTTATCCCTGCATTCTCTGTTTATGTGCTTCCAGTTCATCTTGTCTTGTTTAGACTAGTGTTCCAGAGTATAGTATAGTATAATTTTGTATATTTTAGAATAATTTGACAATGACAAGACCACTAATTCTGTTAGCATGCAGCAAAATGTAAATCCACAGAGGTTAGGAAGGCAGGGTTGAGAGATGTTTCAGTAGCATTCAGACGGGGGTACCCCACTGAGGCAGAAAGGAGAGTGCCAGGTATGTGCCGTTCTAGAGGCGGCAGTTGAAAGACACACCTGCTGGTGAAATAAATTGACGATGTTGAGCGGGGGCAGGGGTAAGGCAGACAAGATAGTGATACATTCTACAGTGCATCCTAGAAGAGAGTGAAAAATAAATAAAACTTTGAAAGATAATTGGGGTCTAGTGTTGAAATACCACAAAGGCCTCCAACAGAAAAAAAAAACGATCCAAAGGCAAAGGGCAAGATAAGACCTCCAAATTAAATATATGCATGAGTGGATAACGGTTCATGTGGTCTTCGTTTCTTTCCTTTGCCAGAGTGCTTGCAAATTGTTTCCCTGAGCAAGAGTCTTTGCCATTGATAGCTTGGGACTTATTTTTTTCCCCCCACAACAGTGTCTGTGACAAGATTAGACTATCTTCTTGTGCACATGGATGGCTGCCTCCTTGGGGCCAGTGGTTCTTGTCCTCTGTGCTTCTACCCAAGGCAGAAACATTTCTGTTCTCAACAGGATCATCCTGGCCACAAGTCCACCTGACACTCTTGACAAATTAGCCACAGCGCGTGTGCCCATCGGGCCCTTAGAATATACCATCATTAACTAACAAGTGTAGCTTCACGCAATCATTCACATGTATGCCCAGTCATTTGTTCATGTGCACTGGAGAGAAGTTTTAACAACACAAACGCAAAGGTGGTAAGTATTTAATAGTTTGCTAAACATTGTGTCGAGATGCACTGTGTACATTCCCACTCTGAATGGCACCCCAGGTGGCCAGCCCAGGTGGCAGGGCTAGAGTAAAAACAGAATAGCCAGGTGCAACCCCATTTTGTTCTTCTTCTCGACTCAAAAGTCCTTCCCATATTCCACAAATGATAAAAGCATTAGTGCATAGTGGAAAATGCATTTGAAGAAAACGTTTAAATGTATGTAGTTACAGTTAAATTATGTACAGTAAAAACAATTCTCTCGACCATACCTCAACCATTGCTCACTGACTGACAGTATTCTGAGCAACTTCTAATATTATGTGAGCGACTAAAATGAGAAATAATCATCCACACTGTGCATGTGTAAGAGTGCCAATACTGGAAATACTTTTATGTTCTTATGTCATAACATGCTGCAGTTACAGTTTATGTCCAAAATCCATAAAAAAAATAAAGTTAACTCTGCGGTTGAAAGAACGTAGGTCATGTGTCTGCAGCAACCGTACTGTAACTAGAAAAACATTTGCTGTTAGCCCCAACTATCTTACATGGGAATAAAACTCACTGTCATGAAACTATGTATTATATATAACTATGTACCAGTACTTTTCTCTAATTTCTCTAATTTTCTCTAACCTCCAGTAACCCCTTAAAATCCCCCAACCATATGAAGCAGTGAAAGGAAACATTGACAGCAGTTTATATTATAAGAGACCAAACTGCAGAGGACTTGATTAAAAAAAAGTATGATGTAAGGCATTTTCATGTTGCCCTCCCTCACACCCCCTACCCTTCCCCCTAACCTCCCCCTTCCTCAGTTTTTTGAT
Source organism: Hypomesus transpacificus (assembly GCF_021917145.1). NCBI lineage: Eukaryota > Metazoa > Chordata > Actinopteri > Osmeriformes > Osmeridae > Hypomesus > Hypomesus transpacificus. The sequence continues at coordinate 17,292,942 of NC_061073.1, forward strand.
TTGTTTTAATTAGTTAATTTAAGGCTACAAAATAATCCTCGTAATTAAGAACTTCATTGGGCCCTTCGGAGACTGACGTGACTAAATCGGTGGATTACTGTTACCACGGCGTTAGTTACATTTCCAATGAGAGGACAGCAGTTTTAACTAGGTCTGTCTGGAAGGCCTCTACAGGGAACGCTGCAGATCCACTTTAATTACAGGAGCAACAATTAATCAATTGCTCATCTGGTACAGGCAAAAGGTAATTAATCAGAATTTGCCTTATATAATTTCTAAATGCTTGTGTTATTTAATATAAATAGGCCTACTATAGCCATTCTGTTCCCACTGAGGGTCTTATCAACTTGTCACAGCCACTGCATACAAAAGGGTCTTTAAACTCAACAGTTGATAAATCAGAAATTTAACCACAGCTCTGTTCCAATCAGAATCAGTTTCTGATTCAGAATCATTTCTCATCATCAATCATTTTTAAAGGGATGTTGGTTTCCTATGAAAAAGGCTTCATTTTTGCCCATCGTTTTGCATTCACTTGCATTTTGACTGGCTGATTTATTTTAAATGTTAACCCAACATCTAACTGTTGACGAATACGGAAGTGCCAGAGAAGACATTTGTGGGATGATTAGGCTGCATAAGCAATTCAACAATAAAAAGTGACAGAGAAGAGGAGAGACCGAGAATTATCTACTGAAATAGAGGATTGCGTGACAATGTGGGACAGTGTGTTGAGAAATTCAATGACTGGGATACTGTTTTGCTGAGCAAGCATGGGAGGCAGTCAATGTTTCAACTGTGTGTCTCCTGTTTCCTCACTGTCCAAGCCCCCGACGAAGCACTCAGACATTCTAGGCACTGACGGTCTGCTCACTTCTTACAAAAATATGTACATAGAACGTATGTACTTACATTCCAATACTTTTGGCATCTGAATAACAATGTGTTGGTATAAATGTTAATAATAAGGCAGAATAAGAGTGATCAGGCAGTTATTACAGAACTACTCATTTAATGTAATTTATTTGCTTTTGTTACCAACATTTTTCAGGCTCATCAATATTTTTCAGCCCCATCCAGAATGTTACATTCTTGCTGTATCACAATTTGCATTCTTCATTAATCTCAAGACCTGGAAATGCCATTCCTTGGCACTTTATCTTGCTAATGCTTATGAAATAGGCTCAACCTCTTTTGGCTGCCATTTTGTTTTCTTAGTCATGCACTAAATCTCAAGTTGTTTCACACCATCTGGAGTCCCGCTTTTCTCTGTATTTTTTTAATCTTCTTGCTACATTTGTGTATTAAATGTCCATGGATGTAATTCTGACTAACTATTATACATGTAGTTCCTAACAATGACTATGGCACAGGCAAGCAGAACAAACATAAATCATTTCACAAGTGTCAGTTTGGGAAAAATGAAAACAAATGTGTCTTGGGACCAAGCATCACTGTGTTGGGAACGACACAGGAGGGGAAAATGTCACAGCATCATTATTATTTTTTTACTGAAGAAGCTGACAGGCACAATTTGCATTTTTTCTCTTAATCTTCTTCATGAAATATTTGGGATAATTCATTGGTTTGACATGTGGACACTGGAAGGAAGATTTAGTCAATGATGGATGGTTGTCTATTGACTGCTGGTACTAGCACAGCATAAATCGGTGCAGCTTTGCCCTTAGGTGGGGAGGGGTCAAGGTAAAGAGATGGGTAAATGTACTGGTCACAATGACTCAGTGTCGCCATGCAGTACTTTACTGCTTGTCAATATATAATATGAGACGGTCAGGTGACACAAGCCAGTCAGGTGACATAAGCCAGTCAGCTTTAGTAACTTGTGTCCTACCGATCCTTGAAGTTGGATGTGCTGTTGACTAATCTGACATTGATAGTACTGCATAAGACTAACATGCAATCCATCCCTCCTGGCTAAGTCTCTACAGTGTGATACTCTATTTGCAGCAACGCTGTTAAACACTGTCTTACCTCTCAGAAAGAAAGTTGGTGCCAACAAAACTAATTGCCAGCTATATAACAGGGCCGCCGGCTGACTATTGCAAGCTGTATACTGTATATGACCACTCTGTAGAATACTCTGAAGTCTCGAAATGGCGTTATCTGGGATGTGCAATTGATGAAGTACCAGGAGACTCGGGGGTATTCAACGAATGGATCAACTGACATTGGTGAGAGGGCATCGTTCCATTTCTTTCCCCCCAGGAAGATAAGCACAGTCCGTCAGTGTGAGTGGCGTATCAAAGGAAGCCAGGCTCTGGCACTGGAGTGGAACCTGACTGCTAAAATGGCTTATTTTGGACAGGTTTCAAATTTTAACAACCTATATGGAGACCCATATGGAGAGTAAAGGCTGATAGGTGCTGAAATAAGGGTCTAGATGAAGCAATGATCCTGAAGGGCTACACCACTACTGACCTGAAGGTTAGCGCTCACCTGGGATGCTTGTGAAAAAACTTTTCACTCAATTAAGTGTTTTATTAGGATAGACACCGCCATTTTGTAGTAGAAATGTTGTTGTCAGTAGCATTAAATGAATGACCTTGTTTGATGAAGCAGGCTCGTTTTACAGCTCATATCACTCATCCTGAGTCATTACTGGGGTTTAGCTTTTCTCTATTTTCTGAAACCAGTAAGTATTTTCTCAGTAACACGTACTAAAAGTGCAGTGTTGTTACCTTCCTTTATAGGTTTAAATAGGTTTTATGTGCAAATAGGTTTTATGTGCATTTAGGATTAGTATAGTGTATTATTTATTGTTATCTGTAATTTAGGAAGTTTTAGTATTAGGGTTAGTATAGTCGATTATTTATTGCTATCTGTATATTTAGGAAGTTTCACTTATTTAAGCTCAGCATAGATGTAAATTATGTTCTGTGTACTATTTGTTATGTTATGCCAGGTGCTTGCGTTGTCTTGTCTTAAGAATTTCAGTGCCCAGTCTGACCTTGAGTTGTTCTGTGTACCTGACAATAAAAGAGTTGAACTTGAACTTTATGGCATTATCCACAATGTTCCATGCTTTATGTTCATTTTGTTCTAGTTTAAACACTAAGCCACCTGATTTGTAAGTTTCACCACACATTACCCAGAGTATGAGGACAAATGAGTGACATTATAGTAAGACCTAGACACAGAGTTTAAAACTGAGGTTGTATCAAAGCCAGTGTTGGACAGGAGAGGAGAGCAGCCTTGCTCTATCAAAGATGAGTCTGATCACAACAATCAGCCTGAGGGGTCAGACGGTTTGTAAACATCCGAAGTAAACAAGCTTGAATCCACTGAAAGAGAGAGAAAGACAGACAGAAGGACAGAGAGAAGCAGAAGAAGAGGTAGAATCACAGAAATGAATAATGAATAAGGATAGAGGCAGGTAGAAAGAGGGTAGCGGCAGATAGAAAGAGGGTAGAGGCAGGTAGAAAGAGGGTAGAGGCAGGTAGAAAGAGGGTAGAGGCAGATAGAGTGGAGGGCAGTTTGCCAAAACTACCCACTCCTTTGCTGATTCTCCAGCGCTCAAAAAAGGCAGCAATTATTTTGTCCGAGCCCAGCAAGAAATCATAAAAAGCCTTGCTAGGGCACACTCCAGTAATAACAGGCCTCTGTAAGCACTGCCTCTGTCTTTTGTCCATCGGTAAGCATGTCTGAATCATTTCTCTGAACTCCTTGTACAACAACAACCAAACAATTAGGGACAGAGGAGATTGCATTATGGTGGACAGCGAATGTTGACATTCATCAGACAAGACATGTGAAGCTGTTAGATTGACAAAATATTAACAATGTGTGCTTCAAAAAAAGCCATGTTCTGGTGTGATGGAAAGGGGTGGGGGTGATGGGCCTGGTGCAGGAAGACAGGGCTGATGCATATATTAAATAGGACACATGTCCGCTTCACGGATTAAATGAGGACAGATCTGGGTTTTGCAAAGACTTTTACATTCACCTAGATGTCCTTCAGAACTAGTTTTCACGAGCCCAGGCAAGCTGTAGATGCCACAGAACAGTACCTCGAGATCGTAGCTTTCTTTTATCTGAGGGGCTCTGCTAGCTCTGCTAGCTCTGCTAGCTCTCTGCTAGCTCTCTGCTAGCTCTGCTAGCTCCAACTGTGTCTCTGCCCAGGGGTGTCACAGCCACGGCCACGCCCCAGACATTTCTGTTTGTTCTCCCTGTTTTCCCTGCCCCTAGTGTTTTCTGTTTGTCTCCCTGGGTGTATGTTCCTGGTCATGTCTCTCTCCCCTGGTTCCTGGTCATGTCTCTCTTCCCTGGTTCCTGGTCATGTCTCTCTCCCCTGGTTCCTGGTCATGTCTCTCTCCCCTGGTTCCTGGTCATGTCTCTCTCCCCTGGTTCCTGGTCTTGTCTCTCTCCCCTGGTTCCTGGTCATGTCTCTCTCCCCTGGTTCCTGGTCATGTCTCTCTCCCCTGGTTCCTGGTCATGTCTCTCTCCCCTGGTTCCTGGTCATGTCTCTCTCCCCTGGTTCCTGGTCATGTCTCTCTCCCCTGGTTCCTGGTCATGTCTCTCTCCCCTGGTTCCTGGTTTCCTACACTTCTGTGTCTCATTCCCATCACTCAGCGGTCTGCTCCCTTTGTCAGTCCTTGTGTATTCCTTGTCGTGATACATGAGGAGTTATCTGTTTTCCTGGGTTCTAGATTAATAAACATATTTTGGTTACTTGGATCCAGCCTGCCTCTCCCTACACCTCTTGCTCTTCCCCTTGACAAGGGGATTGACAGACTTAAGTATTCTTATGGGTGACCTGGATTTCTTTGAGAAAGGCTAGTCAATATCAAAGACAGGACAAGTACAGATGCTGTACTTAGTTGTTCAACAGATGCTGTTGAAACGCTGTGATCTGATTACAGTGTTTACATTCTTTACAGAAACACAGTAGTTTACTCTAGAAGTATACTGCTGTAGTGTCTGAGATTGTCTGTGGTCTATAAGTGGGTGATCTAGCTTCTACGTAATTGATCTAGCTGCTTCTTTTAATGAGATTAGTGTAGCCCTTGCAATGGTTGCCGGGCAACGTGCTGAGCCGAGACAGGGTGCTGCATCTTGGAATTCAAAGTCTTTCAGAGATCAACAGCATGGTGATCTGCAACCATCTTACTGATGGTTACATTATTTTCAACGTTATGTGCAGTGTAGTGAACGTAGGTATGGGGGAGGTTGGGCTTTCCAGGAGTGAGAGGATGATCAGTGAAAAATGTACCTTGTTTTGGAAACAAAGCCTTAAACTGTCCCTTTAAAGCCCCCACTCACCCCTCCCTCCCCTCCCACATACTGTACCTTCTTACACTTAATAATAAACCATACCGCAAACACTTAATAATATCAAATGCATAGTAATTTGTGTACCTACAATGTTTTGACTATATGAAATCGCTTTTAGTGACAAGGCAGTGATAAGTATAACCTTAATTTGAAGTGTAATTAAGCATATCCTTCAATCTTACAAGTTTACTGGTCTGATGTTTTCCAGAGTGAAGCTGTGTATATGTTAACTCCATGTAACGGCAGAACATCGTCTGATTTCAGCTGCCAACTTCAATATCCTTATCTGCCTGCCTATTAACCTGCCTGGCTGCTGTATGCGCCTGCCTGTCTATTATTTATGAGTTTATATCTTCTGCTGTATCACAACATAGGAGCACTGTTATTTTAAACATACAACCTCTGCTGGTATGAAGGGCCAGAAGTGATTGAGATGGGAGGAAGCACGTATGGATCACTGACACTGACGTCAGGCTGACGGGGTTAGTGTTCAAAGTTGATTGATTTCAACTGGATATAATATGGAGTCTGTGACACACTGCTGAGTCCACTAAAACAGTTCTAGTGACTAACACTGACTGGTGTCTCCACAGAAAATTACGATGTAACCAAGCAACTTGATCTTTGAGATCAATTAATGTATTTGCATTAACTGTTACACACAGTATTTAAATTATCACATTCAAAATGCCAATAAATCTTAGATGTTGCAATTGTGATGTTCAATATCTCTAATCATTACTTTTAATGTTATTATTTTTGAAGATGACTACTACTAACACTCTCACCATGCTGCGGTCGCATGAAGAAACATGTGTTGTTAAAAGAGAGTTAAAAGAGATTGATTCTCTATTTTTTGGGGACATAGGAACTGCCAATAATGCCCCTTCTGGGAACCTTGGGCTGCATACTGGCTTTAGACCGAGGGATGCACAGTACCCAGTTTTCAAACATAAGTTATTTATTTTTTACACAGAAGCAGCGACTGATTCGAGAAGAATATAAGAGGGGCTGAAAGAGGAAAGAAGCATTGACACAGCCTGACACATTCCTACTTTTTTCCCTCCTCTCTCCTTGTTCACAAACCTCCAGGGAGACTGTGTAGGAACATTTATATTTTTAGAAGGTTTCACAAACCCTTCTGTAAATAATTACCCCAGTTGTTGCAAAAGCTATCGGCTCATATGATTGGAGAGGCTTTCTGCATCACACTTCAAAGGCAAGCGAAAAAATAAGATTTACATCATATGGCAGTTACATATCTGCAGAGGGCCCTTGGTGAGACCTAAGGTACTTAGCTGTACCACAACCACATAACAAGGGAACAGTTCTGTCATCAAGTGGGTAGGGAGAAAATGGGAAACGTGACTAAGCATATTTTTTCTTGGTTCGCAGACATGGGTCTACATTTTGGAACCATAGGGTCACGGTGGTGGCATCTAATGCTCTGGGATATCGCCTGATGCACTGAGCTAAACGCTCCAAAAAGAATTTGGCATCTTGCTCACGCAATATATCTGAAAGTCCATGAGATCAGCCAGCATGTGGGTGGAATAATTGAATAATTGAGTTATTTGGCTGGACCCTATTTACCCAGCATCGCTGTTCTGGAACCTCTGTGTTTATCTTGATTTTCAGCAGGCGTTGTCAACTGGTGCAGACCAAACCACTTCTGAACGCAATTAGATACAACCAATCAGAGCAACGAAATGTCATCTTGGTTGTTGCCTCAGCAGTGCACCACTGTACAGTCATTGTATCAACCCCACCCCATATCAGATCAACTGTTGTGATTAACCACAATAATCAAACCGATTAATCAAACGACCAAGTTGCAGTTAGAAATGTATATAACCACACCGCACAAGGAGGCCCTGTGTGAGTAGCAGATCACCTATCATGTCTTTGACACATAAACAGCCTACAAGATTTTAAAGAAAGCAAAGCGAAGAAATTGGTGTCCTTAACCTGGCACAGACTGGAACAACAAACAAAGGTGAACTGAGCCAGGATAAATGACAAGCATCTTCATATAAGAGTGTATATTTAGAGTGTATATTCACTGCCATCTCATTGTCAAAAAGAATTCACTCAGCCATCTGTTCATGCATTATACTAATGCAAGTCATTCTACCTGTGCACTGTCACTAAAATCAAACATTAATTTGGGTGACAGTTGCATAATGCCCTTTTATGATTGCCATGAGCCTACTTCTCACTTTTCCAGAAACAAGGAGCCATTTGTCAACATCTGAAATATTGATCTGGCCTCCCCTCAGCAGGGCAGTCATTGGGAGGTTGAGAGATCTTCCTTGTGGGCCATTCTGTCTTCTGGTTGGTCCATTGCCTAGAGATCTTCCTTGTGGGCCATTCTGTCTTCTGGTTGGTCCATTGCCTAGAGATCTTCCTTGTGGGCCATTCTGTCTTCTGGTTGGTCCATTGCCTAAAAGTTGTGCTGTTTACTAACAACAAATTATTATTCCTAAACATAATATCCTGAAGAGCATAAGGCTTACAAGCATTTTGTGCAATAGATGTACCCTACTGTTGAAACAATATTGCAAAACCTGTATTTTTGTCATGTGTCAATGTCAGAAATATGTTTTCCTTGAAAGTGGACTGGTCTGGAACTGTTTTTCTATCCATCCTCCATTTGTAGCCTCCAAATGTAGACCCGTTTCTGCATTTGAATGCTACTATACGAATGTTCACATGCTGAAATATTTCACATTCTGTCGGTCACAGTCTATCTGATGTAATCATCACCTTAAAGCCTCAGGAGTACAATGCTTGTGTTCCTGGTGTCAGCTGCACCGTCTGAGACTGGGAAAAGGGGGTGCTCTTCTGCTTAAAGGGCTGTGAAAGGTGTTATGCCAGTGTGACTGAAGCATCTAAAGGTAGTGCAGAGGGACAGCAATTTGACAAGCACAAGCAATGACTAATACTAGCCCCCTTATGCTGACAGCCCCAGATGGAAAAGGCGTATTATACGGAAGGGGTTTTCAACTTTGGCACAACAAAAATGCAAATGTCTATGTTTATCTCTTCAAATGGCACTTGTCAAATTATTATTTTTGAGTGGCATAGGACTGTCAAATGCAAATGTGGAACTCCATTTCCAGTGCAGGAGAAACGTTCACCTCTTGCAAAGATTTTGTTCACTTTGACTGCTACATCAGATGTGTACACTTATGAAATGCATAGCAAATTATCAATGATGATTGAGATTTTGTACAATCTACAAACCTATTATACAACTATGAAATATCCAGTTAAGTTGTACAGTAATTTGCGAGCCACTTCAGATTTTTTATATTTAATAAGCAATTTAATACGTTGTTTTGTTTTGATTAAAAACGTATAGGTACTTTGCTTATTAAAATGAGCAGGACATGTTTTTAATACAGTCTACTGCCAGCCTCCATATTGGACAGTATTGTTCACTGGGACTCAGCATTGCCCACCTACACCAGATCAGATCCTGGTGGTTCTGTCGGCAGTGCACTTCTTTCAGAACACTGTAGGCCAATATTTAAGATATGTCAGTGTGCTAACTATGTCAAACCACCTCAGGGCTCTGGCCTAACTATGCCATCCCCCCTGCTTCAACCACCTCAGGGCTGTGGCCTAACGATGCCATCCCGCCTGCCTGAACCTGAAGCCGAGGTTTGAGGCGGTGAGCATGGGGCCATTTCACACTGCCGCTGATGGACAGCGGATTCCACTGTTTAGCCTAAATCATAATGTTTAGAAAACCCCCTGCTTCTACGGAGGTTAGGCTGACTATGTCATACTTCAGCAAACTGCACCATACAGGAAGCTCAAGCAGCAGGTATGATTACATTCTTAACAGTCCATGCTGCAAATCGATGTGTAGTTTGATTGATTCCTACTTGATTCTCCCTCAAATATTTCATTTTTTTTGGGGGGGGGGACACCATACCATCTGTGCCAGCCAGATCGGTAGATCTCTGCCAAGCAGATGTGGTAAAGGGCTAATTATGTAACTTTCATGTAATAAATCAATGTTACCTTTCATTGGACTACAACTGAGCCCGTTCTGGTTTAAACTACCATTTACAGTCATATATAGTAGTTCAATCAGCCTTGCAAATGACAAACCAGTGACACTTTAAAACTCACAGCAATGAATCAGCCTTCAACGTAATCATATAAAAGGACTTGTGTCCGCTAAGCCTTTGATGGTTCAATATGATCTGTTTTCAAGATCACCTCCCTCCGCCTTGCCATCTTCCTCCACCAGTTCCAGAAGGTCATAGCCCCTATCTACTATGAAGGGTAGTTCTGATAGCCCCCTGCCTTTTTCACCACCACTGGATGGATAAAACTCATTAGACCAGTTGGAGTTCACACCAAAATAAATCTCATTCAAACCATTTATCATTATGTAGCACTCCTGTATTCGATCACCATTACATTTCATCTGACTGGGTTAAGTCCTTTCATGGCTGAAGTCCCCATATTATAGTAACAGGAAAAATGGACAAAGACTTCATCAAGGAAAGTAGACACACAGATCACCACATGATGTGTGAAACTGTGCGAAACCTTGTGATGACCCATCAAAAAGTTACGATTTTCATTAAGCTAAGCTAGATGGGACCCAGTGGCACAGCTTGTCACCACAGCTAATGCTTCTATTTTAGGACCCTAACATTCATCTGTGACACTGACAGCAGCCACTGTTCATTTATGAACAGCTTTGTGCTTTCCAATGCCAAAAGAACAGGGCAGTTAATCCCAACATCTTCTCTGTCCTCTAAAAGCCAGATTTGCCCCTTTATACAGGTTCTCGCTCATTGTAGACCCCCATACAAAAATGAACCAAAGATTAGTGATTGAAGTTATATAAGTCACTTTTCGCCAAATGTAGGGCCGTTTTCCCACTGAGGTGAATTTATTGTTAAGAGAGGAAACGAAGGCTTGCATCTGTGAGTCATAGCTGCCACTGGGGAGTCGGTCCACAAAGGCAAGCAAGCAGCATGTGGCCTGTCTCCTTCTCTCACAGCAACAGAGCTTCACGCATGACTGGACTTCATGCCTTAAATGGTCTGCATGGGGAGTCATGGATTAAAACCCAGTTATTACAGAGTCACCTGCGGAAACATGCTCTAGGACGGGAACGTTCAGATTAAATGCCGGTACAACTGCACTGCCAAATTAAACTTGGCTGATTACTCATGCCTCGTATGTGTAAGGAGGTCAATAACGTTTAATAGAGGTGGTCTGTTTGTGTTAATGTGTGTCTTTACACTGCAAATAATCAGAAAATAGTGAATGAAGTAGAAGTTGGGTGCAACACACTGTGTAAATGTTTTACAATTATGTTAGAGCACAATCCACATGGTTAAACCTATAGGCTTCTGGGCCAATTAAACTTCTAACAGTTGTCCAATCATTACATTTACATTACATTTAGCAGACGCTCTTATCCAGAGCGACTTACAGTAAGTACAGGGACATTCCCCCCGAAGCAAGTAGGGTGAAGTGCCTTGCCCAAGGACACAACGTCATTTGGCACGGCGGGGAATCGATCCGGCAACCTTCTGATTACTAGCCCGACTCCCTCACCGACTCCCTCACCGCTCAGCCATCTGACTCCCTTTTTCATTACCTTAGAGCCATTCAATTCACAACATTGTCTGGCAACCCAATCAATCTGTATAAGCTTGACTTGTTTTTCTGGAGATAGGGTTTTTGAAGAGCAAGTTACAATCCACTTGTGTCCAATGGATCTGCAGTAATAAGATTATTAAAATGCCATGCTTGGTTGTCTACTTTAAATTGTGTGATTCCAAGTGTATTAATTCAATTAAAGATCTTTATTAACCTCCAACCTGCAAGTAAAAACTTAATCACAGCCAAATTAAACAATTTAGAATTAAGAATGAAACCAAACAAGAGGTGAAGTTTGCAGTCGTCCATGGAATCTAAATTATTCTGTATAATCTTGGTCTATTATGAACTCTAAAGGAACATGCCAATTACCAGCACAACTATCACTCTATTGATTTACTAACAACACATTACATGTTACAGAAGGGTAACACACACTAACATGTTACAGTTTGAGGGGTAACACACTAACGAAATACTAGTTGTCAAAGCCCCTATAAAATACCCAACTACTTGTGCTTTGCAATTATTTCTCTCCACACTTTCACAGGCTGTGTTAGCATGTTTAAGTCATGTGCCACTCCAGACATTATGCTATTCATTCTGTCAGTCAGGTTCAGTCTTAAATAAGTATAAATACTGTTTCTATTTTAAGACTCTACATTACATTGTGCACAAGAATATGAACATTGTTTGATACTGATGTGATAACTGAGCTTTTTTCCTTGCAAAGATTAGTGTACTTTTTGTGGTTCCAAACCATCTAATTTCCTTTAAATGTATTATTCCAAACCATCTAATTTCCTTTAAATATATTATTCCAAGGTGTTGCAACTAAGTCTCATGCATACACTAAAGGCATACACAAAATGTCTATGCCTGTATGTTTAAATATATGTGTATCCTATATGTTTATTGTATGCACCTTCCTGCCAAAGCATATTCCTTGTCTGTGCAAACTTTCATGGCGAATAAATCCCTTTCTGATTCTGATTCTGGAAATCTGTTGGCTTAGTATTAAAATCATAATTTGAAAAAGAACAAAAAGTGTCAACAAATAGTGGTGGTCTCTGCTTAAATTTAATTTGCCATTAAATGGGCTGCATTGTTGTTTCCTTGAAAAAGGATGTGCAAGACACATAGTTGGTACCATTTCCACAGGAAGTTTTTGTTAAGATCTAACACTGATAAAAACAAGTCAGGTCTCTTAAGAATAATTCATGTCTTCAATTTGCCTGTATTGTACATAAGGGATCTTTGAAAATGTGCGTTTGTCATTTGAGTGTCTGGTTCCTTTAGAAAATGTAGCCTATATTCTTGCCATCTAGTCTAGGCTGCCCTTTGCTTGATATGGGTGTGGTTGTGTGTCAACAGAATGATACAGAGAACTGCAGTCACCCTGCTCTTCAAAACGCTGCAGAACACTTATTATTCTGCAAGGTATTGATTTTTGCCACTTCTGTGGCCTGTGCAATCATGATTCTGTAGTGTAACCATGCAGCATCAACATTTTCACTCTCAACATCACATCACTTGTCATGCCAGCAAATTTCAGTCACTCCAATATAATATTTTATTATTAATAACAGATAGTATTGTTTACTTTAACATTTTATTATAAACATCTATATTTTAGTCCTTGGTCTTTAGTTGCATTTGCACAGAAATCTTGCAAGACTTTACTTGATACAGTACTATTATTTTCTTAATACACCACAATGGTCAATGCAACGCAGGTCAACACAACAATAGCTAAAAATGATCAACACCATTCAACTGAAATGCTAACATAGACGAGCACAGTAATGTGTTGCAGTGCATCAATACTGAAATGGTCAAACATTTGCTAAAGCTTCTCAAATATAACAGTGCACCTCTGTAGAACCTAGACACATTTCATGTGGAGCGGAGAAGGTCTGTTTTCACTATCAATACTTAACTTGACGTTACGTTACCCTATGGAACATTTCTGTTGATTAAAGAGTTCACACCCGATAATCCTTCATTGCCTGTCAAGTTGCCATGGAAACAAGAGGAGCAAGAGAGATCATCTGAAATGAATTTACATGTTCCAGAGGCAGTTGAAGTACTCAAGACATCAGATTGACTGATTCTTGGCTGCAAAACTGTCAACGTGCAAAATCAATTTCTCAAATCATTCAAGGTGAGAAGGACTGAACATGAACATGGATTGTACGGCACTGATTACTGTTACGTTGAAATGTTTAATCCTATTATTTTCTGCATATGAATCAGATTATCCTCTGGGTGATAACTTTGTTACATCCCTCAAAATGGTTGACTTTAAACTTATGTTGATAAATAACTGAAAACACTGTCGTTGTGACACTTTTCCTTCAGCTGTCTGTTGCTTTTAATGAAGATACTGTGGACCCACTATTCTGAGAGCATGGCCACACAGCATATGAGAGAGACCAGCACATGAGAGAGACCATCACATGAGGGAGACCATCACATGAGGGAGACCATCACATGAGAGACCAGCACATGAGGGAGACCGTCACATGAGAGAGACCAGCACATGAGAGACCATCACATGAGGGAGACCATCACATGAGAGACCAGCACATGAGGGAGACCAGCACATGGGACCATCACATGAGGGAGACCATCACATGAGAGGGACCATCACATGAGGGAGACCATCACATGAGAGAGACCAGCACATGAGAGACCATCACATGAGAGGGACCATCACATGAGGGAGACCAGCACATGAGGGAGACCAGCACATGGGACCGGCACATGAGGGAGACCAGCACATGAGAATGACCAGCACATGAGAGAGACCAGCACATGAGAGAGACCAGCACATGAGAGACCATCACATGAGAGACCATCACATGAGAGAGACCAGCACATGAGAGAGACCAGCACATGAGGGAGACCAGCACATGAGAGAGACCAGCACATGAGGGAGACCAGCACATGAGGGAGACCAGCACATGAGAGAGACCATCACATGAGAGGGACCATCACATGAGGGAGACCAGCACATGAGAGAGACCATCACATGAGGGAGACCATCACATGAGGGAGACCATCACATGAGGGAAACCATCAAGATCCACTCACTGTATTGGAACACACCCATGGAACACACATTTCATTAAGCCAAATTTGGTTCCAGAGAATGAAAAAATAAATCACCTTTCTGTGAATTAGTCATTGTCTGTTTATATCAATACAAAGTCCTGCAGATTTTTTCCCCCCACAAAGCCTTCAGTCAAGATGTGTTCTTGACAATCACTAGTGAAGAGTATTTCACAGAAGCACTGTGGGAGTGTTGGAGAGGGCCAACATTGCTCTAAAGGACAGCTCACTGTCTAACCTACAATTTAAAAGCTCTTTCTGTCATTTGCCTAAGTACAGGAAAGGAGAAAAAACTGTGAAAATAGATAAGCTCTTTGGGAGACTTATTTTCATGCCTGTAGCATTGCTCTGACCTGTCTGAGGATTTAGGAACTTCCTTCACTGCTAATTAGACACACCTCATTTGACTGGTACACTCAAGGTTATTTCTTTAATTATGTGCAAGCATGGATATTTATGCAAATAAAACAACGTGAGTGGTGGTTTTCCACTGCTGGACAAAGGTCACCGAGTCTCGTCTTCACATCTACAGCTGCCATTAGTAATCATCCCAGGTAGAGGCAACATCTTCACATCTACACCTGCCATTAGTAATCATCCCAAGTAGAGGCAATATAAAAATATTATGATAGACAGCACATGGTGAGAGGGACTGAAAATAATATACTTAAAACCTTGTTTCTAAGATGAAGGTGAACCTCTGTACTCGTGTATCAAGATGGGGTTCATGATATGAAGACAGAGTTTGCGACTGAGAATATACAGTAGATGCTTGAAGATTATCTAGCTATTCAATTTGACTGACTGGTCGTTACAGTAAACACATTTAAGAAGGCGAAGTTTCTGCATAAATTCCCCAGAAAAACATTCCACAAGCAAAACATTTACATACTTAAATTAAATTCCAATGTATTAAATAAGAGCCTAATATATTGTCATTAAATGTATATTTGTTCTATTGTTTTATATACGGTAAGTATAATACCTCTTCACTTAGGTCCCAGTATGCTCGATCAGGTAGAGAATCAGGACTTAGGGTCAGCCAGGTGAACACTAGTGGAAGTATAAAGTTATTCTGCAAGTTTCAAGGACACAGTCATGTTGCTCCCGGGCAAGAGAACTCTGCTCAGCTGACTTAAAGGGGACAGTTCAACAGTATATGCCCACACACTCCACCTAACCTACAAGGATTTACCGCTCTTGTTTCCTGACTATACAAAACTAAAATGTTCTAATCATTTAACATTGTATCAGTGTGAGATATTGGAATCCAACATAATAGGTTGCAAAGCATTACTCATTAGGCTTTGGGAGATTAGGCTTCCTTAGGAGTCATGTGTTGCAGTGCCAACCATCTCTGGAAGAGCTGAAAATGCTCCTCTTGAGGTTTCATCATTTATTTTTCTCTCCTATGAGAGTTTCTTTGGTTTCATCTGAGGGTTAATGGTTCAGGTGTGATCAGGGGACAACTGTAAAAAGGATACAAATAAAATGTGATGCTGTTTAATTTCCCTTTACCTACACCTGTCTCATCATATCTTCCTCATCTAATGATGATACAAAAGCATGTGTTATACATATGTGCACCTTTGCAATGCATTTCTATGCACGTGTAGGCAATATCATTTTACTGTGTGTTTAATGCAAACTGTAGAGAAAAGTCTGTACATTTGAAAGATAGGGTTTGGGTTAATATTTTTGAACAACGTTTGTCTTTTATCCTAGAGGTGACAGGCATTACAGTCTTGGATATGCGATTTAGGCCACCCACAATACATTTTCTCACATATTTCCACACACCACACTCTACCTTGATAATAAGATTATCATCAGATTATAGGATATTTCTCACATGTTGCAGGGGAATAAGCACACTGTGATCTGGCCACTGACATCTCATGACGACAGACTTCAAGCAAAATGTGAAAGATACCTTAGATAGCAGGAATACAATTCTTAAATGAATCCATCTTTGTTGTCCATTGTGTGGACACTAGAACAATACACTTTTTCCCCAAAATAATTACATGAATCTTTCAAATATAAATAATTTAGACTTTCCCAAACTCAACACATTTACAACATAAGTCAACATTATGATTAAATACTTATCTGACACACCTACATTTACATTTAGTCATTTAGCAGACGCTCTTATCCAGAGCAATTTACCGTAAGTGCAGGGACATTCCCCCCAAGGCAAGTAGGCTGAAGTGCTTTGCTCAAGGATACAAACTTCAGGATTCGAACCGGCAACCTTTTGATTATTAGCCCGATTCCCTAACAGCTCAGCCATCTGACCCCATCTGACGCCTTGTGAACACTACTCGTGAACTGTGGGCTTATGCTGATTAATATCCAGCCTGCATTCTTACTAAGGCTCTCCAGAGCAGATGAAGGCATAGATCAAAAGCAACTGAAAGTTACGCATTTAAAGTAGACATATTCTGATTTCAATTCATTTAAATGTATATCCACATACACCACATCTCATATACACTAATATTTTGGATAGAACTGCCAAATGAGAAGATGAAGGCAACCACCACCTACTCACATTAAAATATCATTGAATGTTCTAAATATATCTATGTTAAGTAATTCAAATTGAAAATATGCAGAGGAGAGATGACAAAATAATGTATCTACTACCGTGACCTTATTGCACAATACCTACACCTGCCACTCATCTTACAGCTATTCATGCAACACCTTCCCACTGTGTCAATCATGAGAGGAGATTAATTAAGGTTAAGGCTGTGTAAGTATAGACTGCTATGCAAAGACATTCCTTTATTTCAATTGTTCGTGACAACAGATTTAATTGACCTTGGTAGATTGGTGGCGACCTGTCTTATTCCATTGTAATGTCTTGGGTATTATAAGATGGCACTAAATATTATACCTTTTTATACCCCACAAAAGCAGCAGTCACTATGGCTGAACCACACACAGAAAAGCTCTACCTTTATAGCAGATTAGGAGAAGAAAGGCACACTTCCATTAAAGCAACAAAATGACCCACTACACACAATGTTCACCTCATTTTGATAGAAAATTAAATGTCAGCCTTTGATTTGGAAATCAGAGCATCTAAGCGTCTTGCCCAGAATACCAATGTATGCATGCGTCTCCACTGACCCAATGCTGATGTAGTGTCAGGATTTACAAACTTTGGCATGAATGGGCACAAGCAGACATCTGAATCGTCAGGTATTACCTTTGTTGTAAGTGTAGTGTGAATTGGTTTGACAATGATTACAATTCCCTTCAGTTGTGCAGGGTGAACCCCTTGTTCTGGGTGTATAAGGGGTATGACTGTACCTTACACTGCACTGCACCGACAACACCTGGCAACTCTAGATAATCCTAATTTCCTTTAAAGTCCCTGTCATCATCCCCTTTTAAGAGATTCAAGCTATCCCTGGCAGGAATAAGATCTCAACGGTTCCTTACACCTTCAGAAGCCCTGTCCATCTTGCAAGGCAATACTTCTAGTCGAAAAAGCTCTAAAGAGAGATCACAGGCTACTGTAGCCCGCTCAAGCCAATTGGCTTTCGCTTAGACTATCTTTTTCCAATTTGGCTTACGTGTGTGTTGGCTCACCTCTGTCTGACCAACTAAAGGTCTTCAAAACCTGCATGCGAGGCTTTCCCAATCCTCCCAGTCCTGTAATCCTTCTGACCTTCCCTTTATGTGCTACCTGAGAATGGCTACGTAAAATGGGGTGCAGAGCATTGGTTCTAACACCAGGAATGTCTCCATACCTGGGCGCTTTACATTGTGCTTGACAGAGACCTCTAGCCACTCTGCATTACATTGCCTGACTACAGGCTACAAATGGGCAGCTTCAAAGATTTGACTGACAGAATTAAAATCACAGACTATGTAGCGCACCTTAAGGAAAGGCCAGTTACCTGAGTCAGTTACCTCTTATTTGGAATAGGCACAAAACCAATGACAGATTGTATGGATAACTGTAGACAAACATATGAGCATCAGTATTTCATATTTGCAAGCAAGCCAATCTTTCATAAGCAGGGAAGAAGTCTAACTAAAATAGGAGTGGAAGCTCTGCCCAAGGTTAGGTCATTTGATTTATCTTTTATTATTTTTCCAGCCCACACTGTGTTATCATGGTTCCCTCCACTAAAATGGGAAATGTAATAAATATTGATGTTCATTGTAGGAAAAGCAACCAGACCTGCACTGGATGCAAGGCCGGCCCTATCAATCATGTTTTCTTTTAGAGAGCACAGATCTATGTGTAAACTGACCCCCCACCATTGCCAACATGCCACTGAAGATGTTAGCTGGTCTAAAAGCTATTTTGCAGCTTGTTTGCACTCTCCCTCTTATGTATCCATCCCTTCCATCTCTCTGTAACAATGTCTCCCATCCTCCCTTTCTCATAAACTTATGGAGACATAGAAAGGAGAGAGTGAGCGAGCAGGAGATGAACAAAGAATTAATAACCAGACAGCAGTGAAGATGAAAGGAATGGAGCTCATCCAACATGCAGAGGAGACAACCAAAATAGCAACGTAAACTTTGCCCTGTACCATACGTCACCTGTACCATACGTCACACCTTCACTTTCAACACCAGCTGTTATTCCACCCAAGTTATCGAAAAAGTACTCAGTCTCAAATTTCAAAGGTTTGTAACCAAGAGTCTGTACAACTACCAAATATTTAAAAACAACCCTTTTGCAAATATTTGTTTTCAATATCTTGATTGATGAGTTTTGCCTGTGTGAGTATCAGAGATTTAACTAAAACATGTATTTGGGTGTTTAGTTGCTCTTTAATGCTTCTGTTAATGTGTTCACAAAAGCCAACTTCTCAGTTGATACTTGAAATATAACTGTACAAGGAGAATTGGCAGGAAAGAGATTCCCAAGTAATGTCAAAACAGAACAGCTCTACTTGGGTAAACAAGTCTTTTCTACAACAACATGTGTGACTACATAGTTGTTAGCTGTCATATATTTTTGAAGGAATGGGTTTGACCAAAAACGACAGTGCAAAGTGAGGGGAGGACTAGGGTTTGGTTGCTCTAAACTAGCAAGCCGTAAACGTAGGTTACACTATGCAAGACTTGCATTCAAGACCCTTGGATTGAAAGCATTGCAACATTGCACTGAAGCCCGGTGCTAATATGGCACCGGTACCTATATGACCGGTATGTACTGGACCCAATCAGAACGCAGATTTAAGTGCCACTTAAATGCCTGAGCTGTCGATTAAAATATTTGCGCTCTAGTGCTCCGAAACGGACATAAGAAGCATCTTCACCACACATGATGGCAGTTCAAATCTAGCCTACTGCATTCATGTGGTGTCAGAATAATCTGTAGAGAAAAAGTCCAGACTCAGAAAATTCACGTGAATTCAAGTTGGAACACGGAAAGTTGAGGAACATGGCACACAAGGGATTTTTTAAATAATTTTTCGATAAAAAGGCAAATGTCATTCACCGTCGTTTTTGAGCAAAACTCATCCAGGAACCTTGTGGTGCTCTGTGAACCACACCTTGAATGAGCCTGTACAGATACCTGTGTGGACACACACACACACATTTACACACACATACACGTACCAACAACTAATAACAGTGCTAGTGTACCATTTAGTTACAAACAGCAAAGTTGTTTGAAAGGAATTGAGTTTAAAAATCCACATCCAGATCCACAACAGATGATACACAACATCCACGACTGAAAATAATTTTTTTCAATGATAAAATGATGTTACATTACTTCAGCCTCCTCCCCTCCCTCTTTCCTTCCATCCGTCCCTCTAAAATGAAATAATTATCTGCTACATTTAACAATACCTCTGTTCCGCCCAGTGAAATGGAATACTTGCATCTGCAAATACGTTTTAAAAAGTAATAAGTGTAAGAGAGATATGTGCAGCGCTCTTACCAGAACTATAAATGTGAGAATTTAAAAATAGCTTCCGTCATTGCAGTGGGGTTCCTTATTAAATCCAAGTTGTTGAGGAAAAGATGGAAGATTCCATTGATGAGATGCACAAGAAAATCAAATTTATATCTATATGGAGATTTTCTGTCTCCTTAAACGTGGTATACGCAGAAAGAGGTGGCCACAGGAAGCAGAAGCCTTCTGGTTTGCTGTCTGATATCCGATTTCAGACTTTACAAGCCCTTTGCTTTCAGTGGTGTGTGTGCATGTACACACAGGCACATGCAGCTTCACTCAACAATAACCCCCCCGCACATGTGCAGACATGGAGGGTGTAGCTGAACAGTAGTTGGGAAGATTGAGGCAGAGAGGAGGAACGAGAGGAGGAACGAGAGGAGGGTGGAATCTGGAGCACAGCAAGCTAGAGGGAGGAGCTGCACTGAAGAAAGATGGAGAGAGGAGCGAGCGAGGGAGGGAAACATGAGGGAGAGGAGCGAGCGAGGGAGGGAGACATGAGGGAGAGGAGCGAGCGAGGCAGGGAAACGTGAGTGAGAGGGGCGAGCGAGGGAGGGAGACATGAGGGACAGGGGCGAGCGAAGGAGGGAGACATGAGGGACAGGGGCGAGCGAGGGAGGGAGACATGAGAGAGAGAGAGGGCTGCAGCAGGATCTGCACAAACACAACAGATGCAACTAATGAGATTATTTGCCATATTTTCATACTCAACGTTGCAGTGGCCATTATTCCTCAGTGGATCTAATTAAAATAGAAGAAGGAACTACAGTTCAAATTAGGCAATTCAATTTGATACCATTAGCAATCTTAATGTTCTAAAATAGTTTAATCGGTTTAAACAATGAACAACAGTATATTTGTCCTGTTCTTACAAGGAATGGCAAACACGGGAAAGGATTCCCATTCCAGATGGAGACTGGACAGCACAGTGCACATCACACTGTGACTCTATGAAACACAGTGAATAAGAGGAGGCAGAACATCAAATCTGCCACCTACCATTAACAACACGTGAATATGAAACGAAGGACACTACTGTGTTCACTTCAACATTTTGGCAGAAAATGCAGATGTGCTACTCCAGTAAAAAGACATTGGAGAAGAGAGACTGTAAACAGACAGCACACTGACAAACATTAGATAAGAGAGACTGGTTAACTTGAATCTTGCAAAATTGTGCTAGTTTATATATTGACATTGTTGGGACAATGAATGACTTGTCACTCAAATGCACACCATTAAGTATCGTTCCTCCATTATATGACAAGTTAAACAGTTATTTTCTATTATTGTCAAACCTCCCATCTCCCTAATTACAGAATGATATTCCAAACCTACACTGAAACATACTTTGTCTGACAGTGAACCTTTTGCATAATCCTACACTGATGATTCATAATACCAAACTGGCATGCTGCTTGGAGGTAGGGGTTAAATGCATGGGTGGTATGTGCAGGGGCTCCTGCTGTGGAGTGCGCTGAGGGGATTAAGAGCGAGTGATGGCATTGATGGGTGCCTGGTGGGTAGAGCTTTGAACACATCTTCTTGCTGGTGACTGTCAAATTCTAAACCCAACTGGGTTGCTCCCACAGTTACATAGACGCACTGATACTTTTTACAAAATTAAATGAATAGAATCATTCTAATGGTAAGGACACCAATAATAGTTTGATAAAACATGCACTGAATTCTTTAGGGATTTTGTATTTTTTTGGTACCATAAAAAATACTGTAACTCAGCTTTTTTGTCTAAACAGACATGTTAGCTGGCTCCTGTTCCATGGCCCTTATAACACTATGAAGAGTTTATTAGACATGGCTGGATGAGCAACATGCTGTACCAGAATGGACCAAGTCCAAATTCATATCTGACCAGTACATTTACTATCCCCAAAAAGTATCTGCATTGAGGAGAAGATCCAAGTGCATCTGGTTGGGAACAACGAAAACAGCTACTCCTGCCAGGCCTCTGTAGGGGCTGGTGCTCTGAGCAAAACAGCTACTCCTGCCAGGCCTCTGTAGGGGCTGGTGCTCTGAGCAAATCGTACACAACCATGAATTATTAAACAGCACCTCTAGCGAAGCCTGATCTTTTTGGTCCATCTACTCAGGAGATTCCTGCTTTTATTGGAATCCAGGCCGCTTGCTCTGTCCTTATTTAGCATTTTCAGCTCTGTCCCGTGGGAATACTGACACAAATTTTGAGTTATGCACGTGGTAGCATTTCTACATCCCCAAAAAGCATTGTGATGCCCTAAAGAAGTATGGTCTCCCAGAATTCCCCAGTGGAACGTCCTGCAGGTGAAGCATAATGGCTGTTCAAAAGAAAGCTGTGAAATTGATGTCCATGAACTTGTCGATTGCTTTAGCCCATTACAAATTGCTTGTGCTGAAGCAATTGGTTGCATATTCTCAAGGGGATCTTGGAAAAGGAAGGTTTATGCATTTGAGTCAAGAAGCACGTCTTCTGGTTGAGCCATGTTGAAAGGGAGCACAGGAACAGAATTACCCTAAGATTCATAAAGACTGCAAACCGTTTTCAACTCTTCCCCAAAACGTGGCTCCAAATGAAGAGAATTAAGACTTACTAATAAGAGTCATTCTAAACTGTAACAATAATGTAGGACCAAACAAACAACATAGCACCAAAAAGAAAAACTTGGGAGAAAAAAACCCAACACAACACAGACTACAGCTGTGAGTCACGGAACGAGAGGGGAATCTTCTATCAGGTTAGATTTGGTTTCAGTTTTAACTGCCTAGTTAGTGCATCATTGCTGTCAGAAGCTCCAGTGGTCCAGTCCCACCTAAATTGTCTGAATGAGTTTGCTCATTGAACACTGACAATAATAACACAGCCACAGATGAAGTATTGGACATTCTTGTTCATCACAGTCAAGCTCTGGTGATTACGTGGATCTTTACATTGTTGTATAGGCTGGTTAAGATGTGCTGGGTCACTAGGCACAACATTATACAACACAGAGCTGAAAATTATGGTGGTTATAAACACTGGGTCATAAGTGCAGCATGGTGCAAGAAGGACATGTGAACAGTATGAAAGTACACACATATCAAGGATTGCAAAATAGATGAAAGGCTTCATATGAAATGCACTTCACTTGGAGATGTACCTGTATTTCAGTTTTTGTATTTTGAATGTCATACGACATTTGAGATGGCATGAAGAGACTGTTTGTATAGTTTGACTAAATAGTCTACAGTACAATCAGAAAGCCACTAACAGACATTCACTGTATAGTTTAGCCAAGGTTCTGGTTTACGCCTGCTGTCATTAAGGATCAGGAACAATATATCTTAATTTGCCTAGTGATGTGTTTCAGACAGTGTTTTCCTGGTGAGGTGTTTCAGACAGTGTAGATTCATTGTCATCGTCCTACAGTCGTAACACATTTGCATTTGTACTTTGCTGACAATGCAACACAAAATCTATTTGTCAAAACACAACCATAATATCATAAATCATATTCAATTATAATATGTTTTTAAATTAAACACGGATAGTTAAAAATAGGATTCATCCATGAAGATATGGTGTCTCTCTACTCTCACAGTGTGGAGGTGAATAGGGGAATCACATTCATTTTCTCTACCCAAAGCTCTCATATCGAATATTAGATGTGCATGCCCTTTCCCCCGTTTGTTTGTATACTAATCCCAGTTTTCCATCACTGGGAAAATAGTATGTTAAAGACACCTGGTCTCTGTATTCCTGTCGCAGCAGCCGTCTTCTCATTAGTCTGACCTCTCACCCTTCCTTTTTAATAATCCACAATATTACAACCCTCCATGACCTATGCTTATTTATAAAGCCCTCATTATGCCATCACTCAAAGTAATCATTATCCTGGGGCCTATTATAGTTGAGTTCTGGCACTGTTCACTGAGCGGATGTTTTTTTGACAGATACAGCACAAATGAGAATGCTTGTCCACAGCCAGATATATAAGTTCCCCCTCACAAACAGGGACTCTCATGTTCTTGTATATACAGTAAAAGTATGGAACCACAGTCTGTTTTTTTTCATGAGCAAAAACTCATCAAAATGATTACAAGTCCTTTGACACAATCCAGAACCTGCTGTGCCTTCAGTGTTAATACATTGAAACATTGTGATTCATAGTTCTAATGGACATGTTCTTTTTCCACAGTGTACTGTATTGTCATGGCCACCAGCAGCTGATTTGCAAATTAACAGAATCAGTACTCAACAGGTCAGCACAGGTACATGACTAAATTTACTACTAAGTTTTTTTTATAACAATTATGACTATTAAAGATCCTGTAAAGTGGAATTGAAAATGAGTTTTAAGTGTGTTTAAATGTTAAATTAGGCTTTGAAATCGTGAGAAAATCTTCTCTGTTTGAGACTGGGGGGGACGGTTGCCTGAAGGAGCTGAATCTCCGCCCCCTCAAATTTATTGAATTTAACAACAACAGCAACACTAGATAAATCAATTGCAGATATCGAAACAGACCTACCTGCAGATTGAGTGTTTTATGTGTTAATTACTTTGTCTTTGCATCGTACCAGCTGAGGAACAGAATGCAACCGTCTGTGATCTGACGTAGATAGGTCGCTGTGACGTAGATAGGTCGCTGTGACGTAGATAGGTTGGGTTTTGGCTCCGTCTATACAAAACCTGAGCTGAAAACGGAATAGAGAAACTGTTCAACGGTCTAACTCCACATTTCAGTGCAACAAAGTTTTAGCGCTTTGCACTTGCGTTCAGGAATTCATTTCACACGTATATCATGTACTGAGAAGCAAATCATGGAATTTGCTTTACAGGATCTTTAAGGCTTTTCTCTGACAAGTACTTGACATTAACATCCTCACACTGGACTGGAGAGAACCGGATGGATGAACATTTTGGAGTTTGTAATTTAATAGTATTTCCTGCATCAAGCATTGCACCAATGGTGTATATTCATTTGTGTAGCAGCATGGAGAAGAGCTAATCCTTAACTGGATGGAAAGGTAAACCTGTCGAAACAGCACAGATTATACATCTTTTAAATGTTTACACATACAGTACCTGTAAGCTTTTCTTTAGTTTTAATATATTTTCCTTTTCCTGTCCTGTGTTGTAGTTTGCTTGTGTATAATCCAACAGATAAAAGACAAAGCTCATATCTGTCTTCATCCATTACTGAGCAGCCAGATTTTTAGCCAATGGATAAAATGATTCTTTCAAGAAAATCGAGAAAATTAAGGTGTCATACGGGCTTAAAAGTAATTTGTAACATGCTGTACTCTATAATCAACTACTATTATAAACTACTTATCTACTTTAAATAAGAAAATACCTCTAAATGGGTATTTATCTTCTCTTCTTAGGAGTGTTGTAGATTGTAATTTTGTCTTGGGTCATAGTATGGAAAGACTAGCATGACAAGCAATAACTTGTAAGTAATGCCACGGGGGAAATTAGGTTTAGTCAGTGACAACAGAATAGATTTATTGTTACTAAGAAGAAACAGAAGACTGGTTTGTGTATTGCGACACCTGGCTGTAGAGGAAGTTGTGTAATTGTAGCTTCATGGTCAAAATTGCTAAGTCTTATTGTCCACAGCAATGGTATTTGTGGATCTGATTGGGATGTGGAAAGTCCTTTCTACATCAATGTGTTGTTAAAAAAACAATTGTCTACATACTCAATTACTCAACATTACATTGGTTTAATGCAAAGTAGCCAAGTGTTTTTCTGATGCAATGAGGGGCTTTTGGTCTCTAACAGAGGGTCCATGCTTAAACATGGTTTCAACCGTGGCAACCAGGTCAGCAAATGATTCAAATGAATGGGTCAATTAGGCCCATTTATTTGAATCAGGTGTGTTGGAGCAGGGAAATATTTAAAACATGCAGGGTAAGGGGGCCCAAGGACCAGAATTGAGAACCACTGTACTACAGTATGAACACTTGAGATGAGCCTGTATTTTTTTGGCAAATTTAAACACTTAGTAACAAAATGTGGACTTCAAATTGCATGACATTGAGTGCAGTGCCTTATGACCAGGCCTAATTCGCAAGCGCAGAATTCCGACGAAAGCCCACAGAGTTTCAAATAGAATGCATATTGGTCTGAGGCAAAACATTTATAAACTTGTCAACTCATGTCTTCATTCTTTCTCTGCCCTGCTAGCTACTGTAGCCAATATTAAAACGTTAGCCAAGAACGCAGAGATTCAGCCCTAAAGAATTGACACAGAAACACTTCAACCAAAATTACAGCAATAGACAGGGCCAGGGAGTTCTGGAGATATTTATGAGGATGGATACATTTTTTGCAGTCTGTCAACATTCAATCAACCGCAGTGTTTCCCACACATAGACTAATTTGTGGCGGTGCGCCACAGAATCAACTCCGGCCGCCACACATTGCGTTTCGTAAAACATTTTTTTTTATCGCTATTTAGGTAAAAACACGCAGCGTATTCGTTCAGCTGCATTTCCTTTCCCTGCTCTCCCTCCGTCTCTTTCACGCACGCGTCTTTCTCACATACACACACAGTCACTACGTCAGCACACGTTAGCAACAATGCATACGCCGTTCTAGTGAGACCGACAGCTACATCAGCGAGCCTTCAGCATTAGTGCCGTAGCTAAAGGTCTAGGAAAGTTGAGGCTACTTTTCGCTAGGTACCGACGGACATGTCTTAATCGAAGGTTCCCCTACGTTCTTTTGGTGAGAAGTTTCAAGAGCTAGCTACTTACCCGGCGTCATGGAGCCGAACAGTTAAATAGTTATTTAGCACCCTGTATGCAGCGTCGCTACCTGCATATGCAGAAATTATTTGTTTGTTGTTGTTGATTTTGTGAATTATTTCCAATCCCCCCCCCCCCCCCCCCCCCCCCCCCCGCCACATATAGTTTTCTAATCTGTGGGAAACACTGAACCATATTTGGCGTCAAACTGTTGTGGAACATCTTCGGTCGCTACGACATAAGAACAGGAAGGCTGGCGGAATTCTGCAGATTTTCAGTCTGAATAACCCCAGTAAATGTGACATTTTGTTTGGGCTTGCTTATGACTTTATCTGATTGTATAATGTAAAAAATATGTGAAAAAGTTCCTTAAACTATATACGGTTGCAAGAGAACCTCAAAAAACGTACAATACCTGCAACTTGCAAATCGGCCTCAATGAATAAACCTTACATTTTACCATATCACTTAGTGCTGTCAAGAGAACTGTCAGAGCAGGGATAATGCAAGCTTATTCTTAAAGGCACCCTCAGTTTAGTGCTTACAGTGATAACTGAAGGTTAGCAGCAGAATAGAGCTGCCATGATAATTGACATTTAGCGATGAAATGCCTCACACAATGAATGCTAAAGGGGGCACTAATTACTGCCTATCCAAGTGTCAATAGCGTCATCTGCTCTGTTCTAAATGTCAGTAGTCCATTTAATTGAAATGCTAGATGTGAGGCAGCTGAAAACCCAAGGCTAGTCCTTGGTGGCTCCAACATCTGAATACACATTCCCAGGTAGGCCAAGACATTATAACAGTGTTCACTAGAGGACTAATATCTTAGATACACACTTCAAATATACTTGGACATCTTATATAAGATTGTCAATAGTAAGATGTCAGTGACAATAGGAAACCTTAGGGCTGTCCACTGAATATAGTAAACAGAACACAACTACATCCTTTTGCAATTGCTATGAAGTGTCTTAATGTATAATATTACATACCAGAGCATCAGCATGCTTAGAAGTCACTAATAATTGTACATAATAACCCTTGAAGCACTCATGCTGCAGAGCAGAACAGGTCACACTAAAGCGGGATGAAAGGAAGAACAGGGTTACGACAGACAGAGGTCATGCATCTTGGTATGTGTTACACTATGCAGACTAAAATAGACCACTAACAGGTTTAACATTTTCCTTCGGGCCATTATTTTTGCCATCTTATGATTTCATGTAAGCATAAATGATTTATATTATAGTGATGGCAACAGGAAGCCCTTCGTCATGCCACATCCACTTACCCTTGTAAACTCCCTCAGGTCATTACAGACAAAGGAACTAGTTTATCTCAAGTTTGAGATAGATTCATTAAGAAGGGTATGCAGTCCCAACACAGTTCTTTCAACGATTTGCCTCAATGTTATAATTTATTGAGTTGAGAAGACATCTACTAATTGCTTTGAACATTATTTCCCATTATGTTCAATTAGTTGTTCACCAGGGAAAGTCTGCATCCTGCTGTTATTATACGGTGGCTTGTTGGTGTACCAGTTCAGCCAAGCATTCAAACTCGGAAAATAATATTAAAGAAGATTACAACTGAGGAGTACAGCTGATTTGTAGCTTTACTCTATCTACTTGCTTGCATTCTACTTGCATTCTCTTGCAATTAAAAAAAAAAATATATGTATATATATAATTGCTGCCCACACTGCTTTATTGTCCTGGAGGGACAATGTTTGACAGCAAACTTTTAAAACTTGAGTCTCTGAATAACTGCACTACTGGAGGTTTTCATTTAAAATGCTTCTCAATGCATTGTTGCTGCAAGTACAGTTAGTTGAGAATTTTAAGAGTGCTAGCATTGCATTGTCATAAGAGAGCAGTTTCTTATTCCCATTTTCACTAAATAATTTTTTGTCAAATAACACCCATTAACTGTAACAATTCAAGCATTGTCAATATGGTTGTTTGGTAGGCAGAGTTGTTTTTTCAATAACATCCATAAAAGATTAAATATAGGCTTTCATACTGATCACCATTTTGTGATGCAGACAAGAGTTCATACTTTCAGCCTGCATCCCTGCAACTGCCAAAGGATTCCAGAAAACTGATGAAAGAATTTACAACTTAATCCATTCAGTTTTAATCTCCAATCCATCCTCTCATGCCTTGCCTAAATTAAGTTTACCATTGGTACTGGATTGCTCCATATGCAAACGCAATTGAAAAACATAACAAAAGAGAAAAGCACAGAGCTGTTGTGTAACGGAATTCATTTCTTTTGCAGGAAGATTATTTTATCCCCTTTGTTTTGAAGTGCGTTCAAATCTGCTGTTAGTTTCACTCAAAAACTAAAATAACTTTTTAATTAACACTCATGATATTTGTCACATCTTCTTTTCATTAATAAAAGGTATACAAAGCTGTGTCGCTGGTGACACTTCAAGAGAACCACCAAAGAATTATGAGAAAGAGAACTAGTTTTAGGGACAATCAGAATAGAAGCTGGGATTTACAGTTTGCAAACTCAGAATGATGAATGCATTAAGAAAACAGCTCAAAGCTTCCCATCAAATAAGAAGAAATGCATGATCCCATATCACATGGATGATCCCATATCACATGGATGATCCCATATCACATGCATGATCCCATATCACATGCATGATCCCATATCACATGCATGATCCCATATCACAAATCAAATTTAACCAATTAACCCAACGTGTAGGGCGGTCTATTTAAATAACCAGTAATCATCCTATACTCATACACACATAAAATACATATGGTAATAACAGACGTAATGTGAACAGAAGGGTTATCTTAGCTGAATACTTTGTCATTGCAAATAAGTTCACATGAATTTTAACGAAATGCTGTTTATTTTTGTTACCAGTAAATGTGTCAAATGACTTGTATTAGCTCTGTATCTTTATCAGGAGATTTTCAGGTCTGGTTGCAAGCAAGGACAAGTAGTACAGTATCTGTATTGCTTTTCATTTTGGGCTGTAAGGAACACGCAGTGGGTCCACACACAGCCTGGCATCATTAGGGATGATGCACCTTCCCCAATGATTCAACCATTCCATCTATTTGATGAACATGGTCCCACTGACTTCCTGGTAATTTGCGCAAACAAATACCAATTTCTGTCAATTTGTCACATGAAATAGCCCTTAGTAGATGGTACCCTACTATGGCTATTATGGCTGTGTTCCTAAATATATCCCTCCATCAGACCGAATACCCTAAGCCCAATAGAACCCAGAATACTACATTACTATCTTCACTGCTTTCTTCAGACTGTGAATACCCTTTTCCTCGCCTAATTATTATTGCTTTAATCAGGTCCTTGGTGGGTAATGGGTGAAATGAAGGTAGCAGAGTGTGTAGGCTCTCTAGTGTCTGAGGCTATAAACCAGTGAAAGTCAAATAATAAATTGTTCTACTTTCTGTAACCGGTGCCTTAACCTAAACCAATTTGAGTGACTATGACTACTAAACTATGAAGCACTGCTGTGGATACAGTGTGTTGTTATGTCACCATGAAAACAAAACTATTATCTGTTTTGTTTTATGCTGTCACTGTTGACATTCAAAACCCAAAGATAGACATTTGAAAAGAGAGAGACTGTCTTTGGCACATTTCTAGACATGGACACTGGCACCTGGTTATTATCAGCTGGAAGTTCTATCACCAGCACAGGGAACAGATTCTTTACTTGCGTTTTTGTCATGTCATCGTTTCTGGAAGGTAAAACATTTCAGCTGATCGTAGCAATGTTGGCAGATGCGCCCCAGCCAATTTTTCAAACCTTGTCATACAAGAGAGGAGTTCTTTTTAAAGCAAATCAGGTAGGATTCTTGCTAGAGCATGAGTGATATTAAACCAGTTTGTCTTCCATTCCACCTCCTTTAAAGATGTTTCAAAGAGGATACAAAATATATATTTGTATTTTCTAACCTTACCCTTTCTCACCCGGTTCAGTTTAAGTTAAAGAATGTGAAACTATTAGAGGAGATCAAGACATGCAAAGTACTGTATTCTGGATTGTGAGTCAATAGTTGAGCGATTGTACCTGAAATAATTGTTTTATCATGACATTTGGAATGCTAAGTAGAAACTAAATGGTTGAAAGTGGTATCCCAGTATTCCAGACATTTGGGTAGTATAGAAGTACATCACTGTACATTATTTGCATCTCTTGCATTAACGCAACATTTTTAATTGTATCGTGTTTAGCTGATTTTAAGTATTTATTCATTTTCAAGTGGTTTTAAATGTCAAGTGACTTGACTGTCACATTTGCGGGCAGCTTAATCGTCATCAGTTGGATGAACAGAGATACCTGTCGGATCTCCATGTCCTCTTTCTGTAGCAAGCCCCAAACAGAAGTGAAGCATTGTCTGTTCTGGGATCTCTCAAACAGCATTGTGGAATACCACACGTGTTCATGGTGGATGTTAGAAACAAGCGAACCCTTCTTTCTTATTAAGATTATTGCACCCATATATTAATATGGACTTCAGTAGTATTGGACCCTGAAAAGCTTATATCAAATTAAGTATGAGTCTATCCTTTTCATGTAGAGCTGCAGATGTCGGTGGTGTCGTAGTTCCATAACGAATTAGTTCAATAATATGAATTCAGGATGTAAAATCAGTAAAATCATTACAAGTTTATCCATGCAAGGACAGTTCGGCTCACAGCAATGGTCTCTGCCACATGGCAGCCCCAAACCTAAACAGATTTTGTAAGGCATGTACCTTAACCTACATGTACCTTGACCTACATGTGACTTCTCCTACAGTGCTTCAACCTCTGGCTCGCCAGCTTAAATAAATTATAAAGAATTCTACAGTTCTCTAGAATATACGGACAATGGATTAGAATACGTGTTGGCACCTAGAGGATTTTGGGGAAGTGATACATGGACTAATATAAAGATTCTGATGAGGTGTTGTGCATTCACTGAAATCTAAACCAGGCATATCCTATATCACTCATAATATATTCCTCCACAACTACACTAAGGTCTAGACTGGGACTGAGAAACGGCCCAGGACTTTGAAACGCAGAACGGCCCACGGCCGTGTATTATTATATATATATTTTTGCTTCATGCCGCGGCCGTTTGACCGGCCGTTCGGGAAATCTCCCAACTCTCTCGACGGCCAGTTCGACCTTGAGTACACTCCATACATGGAAGCAGTCATCATGTTGTCTTACTTCACAATAGTTTTCAGTAATGGCTGATCTTCACACATCACCTCAAGTGCCAAATACATTTTTCATTTGAGTCTTCAATGAAAGTATCTCAATTTCACTAATGACGATGCAGACACAAATAACTCTTATTAGGTCGATTTATACAAATTGTCCTCCTACATCCCGCAGGCTTGAGCAGCTGCTCAGAACAAAGTCATTAGGAGGTGGAAGGGAGAGAATGAGTGGAGGAGGTTGTACCATCCACAGGGAGTCTACATGGTAACTGGCAGAGAGGGGAAGTAACGATACTTTTACTGTACATAAGTAGCTTTTTCTGGAATCAGTACTTTAACTTCCCAATGTATTTTTCTGACAACTTTTTACTTTCACTTCTTTCTTACATTTCCAATCAGTATTTTGTGCTAAAATAGGTATTAGCACCGTTTTCTGATCCTATTGATAGTGTCAAAACTTCTGATAGGAAGTTTTGAGAAAAAAAAATCTTTTTTTTTTTTGAAAGGTTGAACAAATTCTGCTTTAATCTACTCTGTTTTAACCTTCTCTGTCTCCTCTCTCCTCTACCTGAGTGTGACAAAAAAGTTGAAAAAGGTCTACAAATTATTTTGTACAAAAAGTACATTATGGATGAGACATTCCTGATCACCCATGGCCATATTTGAAGGAGATGTTTGAAATTGTCTGCGTCAAAAAGGATTACTGGGGCGTGTCTATAATGTATTTTTGTATTTATTTATTAATATGATGTGAGGTCCAGTTACCAGCGTGACATTAAAACAGATATTAGTAATGGCTACTTCTTATGTCAAGAGTCCACACTCTTTTTAACTTGAGTGAAAAAGTGAAGTCAGTACTTGAACTTTTACCAGTCTTTTTAAACATGAGTATCTGTACTTCTACTTGAGTGAAGGATATGTGTACTTTTGCCATCTCTGGTAACTGGACATGATCCAGTGGTGGAGCAGTCAGGCATAGAGAGGAGAGAGAGTTTGACAGACAAAGATAGAGAGGGAGGAAGAGGCTAGTACTGAGGGAGACTGGCAGGATACGGACCAGCTCTCTTCCAAGCTGCCAGGCAGCTCTAATGATCCACCGTTCCACCACAAGGCAGGGTTAGGGATGTAATCACTGTGGGAGGACTGGGGCCCCATCAGGGCTCTGGATGTTCACAGAGGACAAAGCATGGAACAAGACAAACTCAAATAAAACACACACTGTCCGTTGACAAGTTCCCTTCTTGGATCTTCCCAGTGATTTGCTTTTAGGTGATTTGGGGATATACAAAGGGCAAATTATTAATGTGCTGCAGTATATGCATCTTCCCAATTCTTTGGAGAACAGTGGTCTATTGTATATTACTACATTGAGATAGGATTTGTACTACTTTTAATGCCTCAGTGAAATAATGTGTCCAGTATTTTTCAGGACATTGTTAATTTAACAGACTCATTAAATTAACATTTCATTGAGAAAAGCCAAGAAATATAAATTCACAGAATGTGACATGCAAGCCCTTTTTGTGGAGGTTCTTAACTAGTAAAAACTTTATTTTGGGATTGTGGATTTGCAGTGAGCCTGCCAAGCTACGTAATATTATGATGACATTTTCTTTGTAACCTTAGAAACAAAAACCCACTGCATTTTGAGACGAATGATATGCAGGAGAGTAGGAGGGAACAGTGTTTTAAATAACTGCGTCTGTTTGAAAGGTTGACCAGTGAAAGTTCCAGTTGGACCTGCTCACAGGAGAGTCCTA
This sequence comes from Hypomesus transpacificus, assembly GCF_021917145.1. NCBI lineage: Eukaryota > Metazoa > Chordata > Actinopteri > Osmeriformes > Osmeridae > Hypomesus > Hypomesus transpacificus. The sequence goes on from NC_061073.1 coordinate 17,326,641, forward strand.
TCTGTGAGTGTACCTCACATGAAACATGATATATTCACTGATGATTTACAAGCTCAATTCCCACTGAAGATCAGCTATTTGTTCCTATTCTATTTCTCACAAGCTCAGGACAATTACACCCATCCACGTATGAGCATATACAACATGTTGCATGCAGGCAGACAAGACTATGGAGACAGACTGTGGCAAAATGTGGACATCACATCTCCAATCAGTCAATGCCTTCAGGCAGAAGTGTGTCATTACTCCATTTTTCTAATGTGGGTTCAAACTGTTTATGCATGTCTGCAAATGGGAAAATCATTGCATTTCACCGCCCCCCCCCCCCCCCCCCCCCCCCCCCCCCCCCCCCCCCCCCGAGTAGGTGTCAGTGTTAAACATTTAGTAAGCTCCACCCCTTGGATATCTTGAATGGCTCATAATTTCATCTGGTGGAATGTTATTTCACTGGCATTTATCTAAATAAATTAACATCAATGAAAATGAGAGCATAAGCTAAAATCTAAGAGATGCTAAACACTTTAAATGTGGGAGGGCCAACTGCAAGTGAAAAGCTGGAAACGTTTATTTAGGTTACTGAGGGGAAACAGGTGGGTGTAATTTCCGCATTGGGGACACACTGTAAGGTATGGCATCTTTAAAAAAAATGCAGTTGTATGTAGGGTTTGGTGGATTTAACAATTTTCTGGGGGGTTGGTTAGATAAAAAGGAATTGGTGATGTTTTATGCAAAGGCCCCAAAATACTTCCTGCGGGTTTCTGTAGTGTAGCCTGTAACCTCTAGTAATCGTAAAGTGTACACTGGAAACCCACAATTATACATTCATTAACAGACAAAACACCTTTGCAAAGTGAAGAATAGTGCAGTTTTAACTCACAATCCTAACATGTTGCACATGAATGGATGGGCTAAAGTACTTCAAAAAGGTGCCTGAGCTGAGCAGACACCTTGGGCAGTTTTGAGGCAAAGCATTGCTCACTCGGTTAAGCTTGGAGAATAGCTTTGTAAAATATGTATTTTAATTATTCCGCTGCTCCAGTTCTCATCCGAAAGGAAGGCTATTCATTCAGACAGTCATGTGTGCCCAGCTAGGTAGGCCACCCCAGGGATGGAGCACATTGCTTTGACAATGTTGTGCATGCAATCAAGGACTCCATACAACATGTTTAAAAGAACAAGCAAGCTCTGGTGCATTTTGGTCTGACAGTAAGCTTGCAGCAGTCAGATAAAAGCTTGCAGCAGTCAGATAAAAGCTTGAAGAAGTCAGATAAAAGTAATTATCCATGTGAATTGTTAGGTTGGATATCATCACTATAATAGCTAAGATTTCATCCACGATATGCATCATATTCTTTATGACGTGATTGTGTCATGCAGGGGAAAAACTGAAGCATCCCTGTCGTGCCGTCCACATCCGCCTCCTAGAGGCAGGAAGTCTTTCTCTTTCTCAACTGGACAATCAGAAAGGTAACATGGAGCACTCAGTCACTACTGGCCCAGTTTCCTCCGACACCTTTCCCCTGGTAGAGCGTAATAACAGCCTCTGGGCCTGAGACTTGTCATGACCTGGCCCAGGTTTAAACAGTCATTCCTATGATGCAAAACACTAAATAAAGGCACCTGTTTAAGTTATTCAAGAGGTTGAATTATATATACATAATTTAGTATTGCCACAATATTAAAATGTAGCAAATCACTTGCTGCACAAGGATAGCTATACTACCTGACAGGTTGCCTTGATGCGTCAATTCCGACAAGGGTCACATCCCAAACTTTTTAAAAGATATGTTGTTGTTGTATTATTATTATTAATTATGAGGTTAATTTGGCATGAAGAAAGGTATTCATAGATACAACTTTCAAATAAAAATAAAAGCTGAAATAAGTTAATGCACTAAAATGCTCAATTATGCTCAACTTTTCAATCAATTTGTGTCAATAGAAACAAGGTAAACAGCCAGGGATCAATATATTCTATAGACAATGACAGTGATTCCCTAATACAGCAGATGGCAAACTTAACAGAGCAACAAAAAAATCTAAGTTTCAATATTCAAGTAGGCTGTGCAACGGTATGTTCTGTTATATGAAACCTGTGGCATACACATTAGAATACAAACAAACTGAGTTTTCAAATTAATGTAAACAAAATATGAAGCGTTAAGCAGAGGCATCATTGATCTGCATGTGGATGTACTGGGGTAAATTGTGTTCTTCAATTAAATCCAGTCCTTTTTGCCTCCATCAATATAACAGGTGTTCCATAATAACTTAATTTGGGAAGAATGTCCTCAGAATCAATTAAGGCCCTCTTCCACAGTCTTCACACCCATTTCCCACTGCGGGTTCTAGCTAGCTGTAACCGGCAGCCATATGCTAATCGGCCACACATATGCTACCTTGCAAGACTATCACAGGCCCTAAGGATAGAAAAAGACAGAAAAGGACACTAGTACCGGGGAGATGGAAAGCCTTAGATGAGAGGTCCAGTCCTGGCGCATGTCCCCAGGTGGTGGGGTGAAAGAGCAGGATTGGTGAGATGGCTGTAACAGTCTGGCTAGCAGCACACAGACAGGTGGAGAGACTGCCTGTGGTGAGGTGGACCCTGTAGGACACCAGTGCATATATTGGTCCCAGATAAGATAAGAGGTAAAGTACCTCCTGTTTTCTATAGCCTGTTTATCTTATGAAATTACACCTGAAATAGGAGTAAGTAAAAAAAACAACAACAAAAAACATCCAGAATTCTTACTGAAGCAATGATGCCATCTCATATCTGATGCCAGTAATCAATATCATGACTCCATGACAGTTAAGGCTTTATAAATTACATGTTTTTTTCATTTTAATATGCAATGCTGAAATGTATGCATATAGCGTGATACATAGTGTAATGTGGACTAGATTGTATTGTACATTACATTATCCATGCAAACCCTTAAAAGGATCCAGGAAAAGAACTGTGTTAAAGGAGAGGTGTGAGGGCATAGCAGAGTGCACATTTAGCCTGGGGTACTGTACCATGAGGAGTGGGTCAGCATCTCTCTCTGTGTGTGTGTGTGTGTGTGTTTGTGTGTGTATGTGTGTGTGTGTGTGTGTGTGTGTATGTGTGAGAGAGAGAGAGAAGGGGGTGGTGGTGGGGGGGGGTTATAGAGCATGGAAAGTGCCCCATACCGCATGATTCTAGTTGGTGAGCACTTGAGCTGTAGATATTCAGACAGCCGAAAGGCAGAGCTCTGCACTGAGCAGGAAGGTTCATGGGATAATGTGAGGATACTGTGGGACTACAAAATCAGGTCAACAAGGACTACAGAACTAAAAATCCCAAGTTAGAGACCATATTTTGGTGTTGGTTCTCTTGTCCCCAGAGGCTTGGATAAGAGATATTAAGAAAGTGAGAGTGAAACCTGATTCTTTCCATGGATAAAAAAAATAATAATCCACATTCATTAAAAAGGTCTGTATTCCATCCAGTGTCAGTTTGAACAATGCTACTTAGGCAACTGTAGTCTACTTTTCATAGGTATTGCTCAGTGCAGCCATCCTTCCAGAGAGCCAGATGTATTGTCCAGTGAAAATCAAGCATTACTTCCTAAGAGCTTGTCTTCTTCAGCCAGGGAAATGGAACATTTTACTTTAAGCCTTTTTGGAGGCATGTGTGCGCTCAACCTTGAGTTTTCTTGGCTGCAAATCTCATAACGACAGAGGATATATCACACTACAAGTGCGACACGAACGCTGTCCTCAGACAAGAGGCTGTAGGAGCCTCCTGCTCACATACACTGCTAGTTTATATTGTAAAGCTTCATCGTGACTAGCCATATATATATATATATAAATATTCTTCAAAAATGTCTCATTGACTTTGACCTCAAATGTAATCAGTTCATTATTAAATCCAATGGGACAATACATTTAAAGAAAGCCCTGAGCTACTACTGGCCTGAGTTAGTGACCTTTTACCGTTTTTTGCTTAGGTCCTATAAATGACCTGTACATTTAAAAAAAACTACCGTAATATTTTAGGTGAATAAAGCTGTTGTAGTAACATACAATAGTGTGTAAGTTACATTGATTTTTATTGAATAGACAGCATAGTATACAGTAAGCAGTAGACACTTTTTGCAAGAAGCCTCGTTTCAGTTTGGTTTCCTTTATATTCGTACCATATTCTGTATTTATATAGCACATAGCCTAGGTTTGTTAGGTGTGATGATCAGGCAAAAGATAATTAGAAAAAAGGGCTGTACGATGTGTTGCACAGACTGCCTGCTTCATAAAACCTCTGACTCACCTTTCTGCAAGCCTGAGAGATCAACCCCCCCTTTTGTCTCTGTCTAATTAGACACATATTAGAAATGCAGTGAGAAAAAATCTAATTAAAGGGAGACTGACTTAATTTGCCGGTGGAAAGTTCAGTAATGGAGGTGAGGACAGTCTGGGGGGAAACACAGGGGAGAGAGAGGAAGTCAAAAGAGATGAGAAGCTTAATCTCAAACATCCATCATCCAAATCTGCACCTATTAATGACTACTTCTTGACACACGTGCGATGGAGTCTGAACTGAGAAACTGCAGGCCATCGTGTTTGTTTATATACTGTCCTGTCTGCTGCTAATCAAAGCCCACCAGAGGCTCCATGCTGGTACGAAAGTAACAATTAATCATCACAACCTACATCCACACATAGGAAAATCCCCACGTGGTTCACAAACAAAAGACACTGACGAAGCATCTGGGTACTGATTAAACCATTTATCTTCATGTTAATGACTCACACTGGTCTTTGGAGGACAGCTACCTATTGAGTTTAGTGAACGCAAATTCTTAAGCAGCATCTTATAATATTCAACTCACAACACATTTGTTTGCGTCGGCCATTCAATGCAACACGAGCACAGGAGCACAGGAGGCAGTTGCCTGCTTGGCTGTGGTGACAGTGTGCTCACTATTTACACAGTATTAAGTAACTAAATCTTGAGTATTGGCCTACAGGAGAATAGCCTGTCACAGAAATATTGTTTTGGAAATGAAGAGGAGAAGTAGGGCTTTTGGAATAACAGAATATGGCTGTGGTTAGGTGTTACTGTTGCACTTGCACTGCTCAAGGACAACAGCGTTAGCTACGTTAGTGGTTAGTACGCAGTTGGAAACTTTAACCAACCACATACAATTTTATTCAGCCAATGTTCAACGTCTATTTACAACCACATTTGCGGAGGCCCCATAGAGGTTGAAGCCCTGGGCTGCAGATGATTGTAGTGAATTTCTGCTCTGAAATGAGTAAACTATTCTTGCATTGTATGGCTTCTGTTGTGCAGCAGAGCAGACTTGAGATCACCCTGGCAGGGCTGCTTGTGCCCTGAGCAGGTGCCCCTACACTGCTGCCGTCAGGGGAACCTGGGACAGGACGCAACAGCCAGGACAGGACGCAACAGCCAGGACAGGAAGTCATGCTTGGGGACTGTTACCTTGTTAAAGAGAGTAATCTACCTCTAGGTTGCCTGACTTGGTCTGTGCATAATACATATTTGACAAGTAATAGACTCCAGATATATACAGTAGAGATGTCACACTGAACCAACTGCACAGTACAGTGCTTCTGTATCTTAAATGTGCCTTTACCAAATGAGAAGTTCATAGATTCTTCCTTGTGGATACGACAACTGCCATCATACCTACTTCTTAGGGAGTGTAAAATTCAGAAGTACATGTTTTTAATGCAGTGCCAATATCAGAAAAGAAGCATGTCAGTTTTTATAGAATGCTGTGACAGGTACAAATAAGCCAATCCTGTGTGATGCCCCAAATTTATTGCAAACTTAAATATGCTTTCCATAATTATGCCTTTTCTATGGGATTCTATTTGAGAGGATTTCCCAGTGCTCCTATGATGTAATACCACCTATTCCCCTGTGGACATACCCACATCACATCATGCAAAGGGTTAACTGGAAAGTAGTCACACATTATCTTCTAAGAAAGCTGCAAGGTTGACAGACCACCAAGCTGTTTATCAAGTGAAAGGTATTTTACTTCCTGACATGGTGCATAAACTACATTGGCGCAAAAAGGAGTGTGGTACAGAAAACAGAAAGAAGCGGAACATAAATGGTGAAAATGAAACCACCTGGTGACATGCATTAAAATAATTGGAACTGTGAATATATTATACTGAGAATGCAACACAATGATTTTGCATACAACACCTGATGATTTACAAAGGGAATTACAAGAAATGGTGTAGCATTACATAACATACATGTAGCAAAACTAGTTGCATACTAGAGTATACCCAATACCCACTGAATGGTTTATCAGCAAATTAATGACTATGAACCAATTAATTGAGTCGTTAACCTATGATAAATCCACATCCGATATCTTTTCAATCAGTGCTTTAGGCCATGCAGAGAGGAATTTAGGCTCCGCAAATCACACATACGATGCAGTCATAGCTCACCAAGCTTTGAGGTCAACTGATCAGACGGGAAAAACACGTTTTAACATATGAGATAAACATCCCAACATCCCTGGAGAAAAACAAGAGATCGGAAGATTTGCAACAAATGTTTTGTTTCTGGTGTTGATACTGGTTTTGATGTGGTATTGGGAATATCTTGCAGTGTCAGGGAAGTATTGGCAGGACTCTGTGTGTTTATCAATTGCAACCTGTGGCCAAAAACAAAACATGCTATTTACATCAGTGGATATGACATTGATGTGTCACCAAAACTGCAAAAGAGTGCATGTGTGCAACAGATGAATACCTGTCTGACATTTGACATATTGCACACAAAAAAAAACTGCATTGCACTCAAAATGAGGCTTTCCAAAAAAATTTACGGATATGAATAACACAGTAACTCTTCCCCGACAGTGTATCACTGTCTTAGCACTGATACAATGGACTGACTGTACTTTCTCTTGAAGTAATCTAAGGGACACAGAACAGTTGGTTTGTATACTAGCTGTTGAGCACTGATGGACTGGGAGGCGAGAGGACTTCACACCCAGCAGAGGCTTCTCTCAGCCAGCCCTCTAGCTTGCCTCCGGCATTTGGGCAATAATGTTCCCCTTGGCGGTTAACCCACAATGTCACATCGATCACACGTGGGGTGTTATAACAGTTTGGGTGCTTATCAAAATCAGCCCTCAAAAAGAAATACATGACTAGTGAAGGACAATCCTCTCTATTCCTATCGCCCACAAGGCTTAACGCACATGTCAAGGTCTGGCAGCTGATGACTTTAGAAGTGAAGATGGTTGACTTGGCAACAGCCTGGGAACTTGCCGCCTTGTGTCCTATGGGATGGAAAGATACCTTTCTCACTGGAAGGCATTAGCCTTTTCACACTTATAAGTCCAAAAGAGAACCTCTTTCTGATGTACAGGGTCAAGGGAGATCACTTTACACAATGTGTGGAGAGTGAGATACTCTACGTTTCCACAGGCATTTTCACAATTTTTACATTAGGCATCTTTCTTAGTTAAGGTTTAATGACTTTCGTGATCACGTCAGGCAACCACACCATTACAGAGAAAACAGTTGTGTAAATGAAAGTTTTCTCCTATCTTAAAGTTCTTTATAAGCTGTGTTGTTCTGCAGAAGTGCACAGTCTCTTTCACACACCAGCATGATCAGTCATCATTCTCACTGAAGAAAAACGGATCTGGCCACAGGCTCTGTATTTAAAGTGAAAAACAAACAATGGCACTCTCCTGGCCTGTCGTGATCCAAGAGCTGTCTCGAGTGGAACATTTCTTCCCTTCCTTTGTATCAAATCAAATCAAATTTATTTGTATAGCCCTTTTTACACGCAAGCATGTCACAGACGGCTTCACATGCGCCCATAGAACTGCCCCTCAACCAACCTAAACCCTCAAGGAAGACAAGGAAAAACTCCCAGAAAAACTCCCACCGGGAGAAAAAATGGAAGAAACCTTGGGAGGAGCAATTCAGAGAGGGATCCCCTCCTCCAGAGACGGTTGTAGCGGCGCCTTATTCCTCCTCTCAGTGACGGCCAGGCATCCAAAAGGGGGTTGGTTGATGTGGGGGTGTGAAGCTGAGGCACATCCTCAGGGCATAATTACTGGCAAGTCTTGGTAGCTCTGCTAGTCTGATATAGGAGAGCTTTATGGGCTGGTATTTGTCTTCCCCCTGGTATGACTGGTGTACTCTCATTAACACCTTTGGTGGAAAGAGTGGTAGAAACAAACAACAAAGCTTGAAAGGGCTCACGATGATGTCTCACAAATACAGACAAAGCCTTCAGTACCATGTTGAAATTATTGTCATTAGGATTCCTGTATTTTATAATTGTTTTTTTAAGAACTATAATATTTACAAGCCTAATCAAACTTTTAACACATTTGAGATCTGTTGATATGTTGATAATGTGAGATTATCAACCGCTACAGATATTTTTCAACCCTCACTTTGTCAGGAATAGTTAAATGAGAAATTGATATGGATGTTGGCAGATGCTCTGGAAAGGGTCAAACAAATATATAAATGTCTAGTTATCATATTACTAGACATTTTTTACATTTAGTCATTTGGTACTCTTATCCAGAGCGACTTACAGTAAGTACAGGGACATTCTCCCCGAGGCAAGAAGGGTGAAGTGCCTTACCCAAGGACACAGCATCATGTGCACCGGCTGGGAATCGAACTGGCAACCTTCAGATTACTAGCCCGATACTCTACCCGCTCAGCCACCTGACTCCCTTATATTAAGTACGTGTCCAAGTGCCAGCATACATAGAATAAGCATAATTTAACTTGAAGTGATCCTTAGTGCAGTGGAAAATATCTACTGTTTTTAGTATTATATTATTATTATAAAAATTTCAAAGACTATTTACAAGAATAGCGTTGTCTACACTGGCTTTGATATCAAATCAACATGTTTTTGAACCAACTGGTGGGAAATGTATTGAATGTGAATGTCGGGTTTGAGGATAAACTAAACTGTCTTCAAAACAGATCCCCCTGTGTTTCACAATCTTTAATTAAAAATGCATCAAAGTAGTTCTAAGTCACTTTTTGTCATTTCAGATATGCAAGTAGACTTGAAGGAAATGAACTTTCCATTGTGAGATTCAGGGCTTTTTGAAGTTGTAAATCAAACTCCTTTAAGCAACACAACAACACACACTCACACTCACAAGACACTCACACACACAAACTGAAAAAGGAAGACCCCTAAAAAGGATGATTAAGTGTTGTTGACAGTTAGGGTATGATTAAACAAAACAGGAAGGCCTATTTGATTGATTACGGCAAGCAATCAAAAGAGCCATGAAAGAGACAGGAACTCTTGACATTTAGTATGGGAAAGCACTCTAAACGTCTGCAACTAAACCTATGCAGGGAAGTTATATTCCTACTCAAGAAAGAGTTTTCTAAAATACCTTAATTTCTAATCAATATACAACTTATCAATGTATTTTAGTTGTACTACTACTGTTTACCGGTAAATATGTTTAGGGCATTTTTGCTTGAATGGGACATATCCAGTGAAGAGACAGGAAATGTAAGGGAGAGGGGGGGGGGGGAAGAAATGTAGGAAATGTCCCAGGGTTGACTGGAACCCAGACTGCTGCTGGGAGTACAGTAAGTGACAGTACATTTACATTTACATTTAGCAGACGCTTTTATCCAAAGCGACTTCCAAGAGAGAGCTTCACAAAGTGCATAGGTCACTGATAATAACAACAAGATAGCCCCACAGCATTGCGGGTAGTCAAAAACAAGAAGTACATATTGTGAACAACCAAAAAATAGTGCTAAAGGGAAGAAACCATAAGAGCATGTAGTTAAACAAGTTAAAATTACACAACATTAATCTCTAAGTGCAGGTGTACCTGTAGGAAAGCAATAAAAATAGGATTAACTAAAAAAAAAGAATACAACAGTTTAAATCAGCTACCACTAACCAACAAGAGCAACAGTCTAAGCAAGAGTCATTGTGAACCTTGAGGAAACTAGCGTTGGGTTCAGCAAACCATTCCTAAGTACCATTGTACTCCCGGAAAAGTAGAGATGTAAGAAGTTATTCATCCTGTCAGGTAAACAGGACTGCTTCTGCTGCTTCTTCAGACGCGTTTGGTGATGAGGATTTTATTGTTGACATACCAGAAGAGATCAGTTCAATATTGATTTTTAAACGGACCCATCTTAACTGAGCCACAAACGAATTTATTAAGTCTCCTTGCTATACTGCAGTTCCAGATCCATAACAACAGTGCCATGTACAATCAGAGCAATATATAGTACAGCTGTAAGGACCGGAGTTGTCATTACCATATTGTTCTGATTATTCTCCATACTCTGGCGAGTTGTGATTTCCACAGTAAGGCTCTAATTATACAATAATTCTGCCAAAGCCAGTCCCTACCGTCTTGAAAGCTGAGCTGGGTGTGACTTGGCCTACATAATAGCTAAGCCTCGTTAGGCACAAGCACTGAAACCTGCATGAAGCATGGAAGCACTGATGTCTGCTGGTGACAACCAGAAAACTAATTCCCACCAGGACACAGTAGGGCTTGAGTAGACATTCCAAATTCTCCCACCAGTGATACAAAACAAACAAACAATTAAATAATACTACTTCAGCAACATTCAATATAACTAAACAATACATTTCACCCAATGAAAAGGTGTGTCACGTAAGAAAAGAAAAAATCACAACTCTCATTCTTATTTCCATCTACACAACATTGCCAAAAGCAATCAAATATTTAAAATAAACTGGACATAACTGTGTGCAGCAGTCCCTGCACAGATATTAACGTGAGAGTATTAAGGAAGTTAAGAAGCTTTCGTCTGATTGTGTGTTCTCTTTATTGCAGCCAGAATAAGTTTGAAAAAAAGATAAAACATGCATTATTGGTGATATAGTTAATTGTTGATGAGTACAGTAACAAATACTTAAAAGCTTATTCTATTTAAAAAATACATGTACACTGAATGAATTTGGTTTACTCCCCATTTTATTGTAAGTTTTCCCCTTCTTGCAACGCCTGAGGAGACGGTAGTTCACCATCACCTTTTTTATGGTAGCAATTAGTGGGTCTCCACTAGCTGTGGATTCATGACTACCAGTGTTTCCCACAGATTAGAAAGCTATATGTGGCGGGGGGGGGGGGGGGTCGAAATAATTCACAAAATCAACAACAACAAACAAATAATTTCTGCATATGCAGGTAGCGACGCTGCATACAGGGTGCTAAATAACTTTTTAACAGGTCAGCTCCATGACGCCGGGTAAGGAGCTAGCTCTTGAAACTTCTCACCAAAAGAACGAAGGGGAACCTTCGATTAAGACATGTCCGTCGGTACCTAGCGAAAAGTAGCCTCAACTTTCCTAGACATTTAGCTACGGCACTAATGCTGAAGGCTCGCTGATGTAGCTGTCGGTCTCACTAGAACGGCGTATGCATCGTTGCTAACGTGTGCTGACGTAGTGACTGTGTGTGTATGTGAGAAAGACGCGTGCGTGAAAGAGACGGAGGGAGAGCAGGGAAAGGAAATGCAGCTGAACGAATACGCTGCGTGTTTTTACCTAAATAGCGATTAAAAAAAATGTTTTACGAAACGCAATGTGTGGCGGCCGGTGTTGATTCTGTGGCGCACCGCCACAAATTAGTCTATGTGTGGGAAACACTGACTACCCACAGTCACACATTCATGACTGCACACAGTCATGAATTACACCAGCTGGAAGAGTAACACACTGCTCAGAGATTTACACTGAACACTGTACAGTGGAGACTTATTTTATAACTCCCATCTTCACCTCCAAGCAAGGGAAATCATTTAGCTTTTTACAAGCAACTTTTAATGTATGCATGCATATCATTGCACACTGGGTTTCCAAGGATTCATTTGAGTCACAAAAAAAAAGTTTAATAGAAATTGGAGCTTGCCAAGAAAGTTTTTCAATGAGGCAATAGTTATTTATGTCACAATGTCTCTTTCGTAAAGAGGTAGCGCACTAGTGGTCAGATACATCATTCCATTTGTATTTTAGTTTTTTGTATTCATGGGAGCAGGAAGGTAGCATAAAAAGGGTTTTCAATCCATGTGGAAATCTTGAGCCACGTATTCAGCACATCACAGGCAGTCCACTGTATGAAGCACCTATACTATGAAACAGCATCCAGCATCTTTATTGTAACAGTCAAAGAGCTTGCATGCTTAGCTAACTACATGTGTTGTGTACTTAGAGACAGATTTGCCAGGGAGCCCGTTTCAAACCAGCTAGGCCATGCAAATCTCATCTGATACAAATGCAAGCTTAGTCGCTAGCTACAGAAACTGATCCAAAGTGGAAAGAACAGACAGAGAAATCAGACAGGTTGGAAAGGAAGGCCTGACCACCCAGAAAAGATCCCCTTTCATACTGATATGGAGTGGGCCGTGCAGAGACTTCAATCTGGTGGACTTAAATATCAATTTAAGGAAGCAGAATACAAGTAATCAGAAAAATCCTGAATATTTCTGCTCAGTCAAATCCATGGGTTGCCAATTAGGCCAAACCCTGCAGTCATGAAAATGAAACAGACTGTGTCAGCTTTGCAGAGCCGCTTCACATGAAATATTGATCTTCAGGGATCAAAGATGTGATCTGATGATGATGGCTCATCTTATTATGGATGAGTGTAAACAAACACTAATGACAAATAAAACCTACTGATGGGTCAATAATTCCTCTAATTAGAAAAGAGAAAATATCTAAACTAAACTAAATTACTATATGATTAACAAATGTTGTAGTTCTAAGTTAATTAATTCAAGCCATGTGCAGGAGATGTTTTACCTTATAGGTAAAAACATCACATTTTTCAAGAACCGTATGTGGCAGGTAAAACCTTGTGACGCTGTTTTCCACACCAGTGCAATGTGCTTGACAACACAAGGGATTGTGGGTATTCTGCCCTTCTAACCTGCCACTTGCCATGTCTCTGCTCCATTGCCATTACTAATGCATGCTAAAAATACAGCCCTGTCCCACTGCCATGCGTGCTATGCCAGAGAAACAGCAGACAAGCCCTCAACTGTCTGAAAAAGACAACCACATTATTCCAGTGTTCAACCCTTCATGCTGCAGAGGTGCTCCAGATAGTGTAGACGGGTTGGGGCACTGGCAGCAGAAGGAATGTTTTTGCGATTGATTTCAAACAGACATCTGAAGGTCAAATAAATAACATAAATCCTGATCTTCTTTGCAAAGAGGTTCATTTTATTATCTTGTGGTAAATCCCGGTAATTTTTTTGCGTAGTGGTAATTACCATTAGAAGAAACTTGTGAAGTACTAAAGAAGTATGGAAGTAACCTTTTAGTTACCAAATTGTCATTATTGTGATTTTCTGAAGCAGTTAGAAGCTCCCATATACCAGTATACCATCAAAAACAATGAGAACACATCTCAATCTCATCAACACATCTCTACAGTACCCAGGCAGCACTGGGAGGCAGGATACACAATGCTGACCTAATGAGCAGGGGCACATTAATAACCTGTCAAACATTACCAGCAGGGATAATAATTGATTTATTTTCCCTGAATGAGAAAAATCCCATCGCTTTCAAACAATTTTATTTTTGATGGCAGGGAGGAAGGAACATAGCAACATGACATCAATTTCATAGATATTAGAAGCGATAAAATATCAAATTGAAATATTATGCACTTGTAGATTGAAATACATAATTCAAGCACAGTTTACACGTATTCATAAGTTAAAACAATATATAACATAAGTAAATATGTATTGAGACATTCACCTTCACTGAATGTTTTAGCAAACAATTTCAACAATACTTAATCGGCCACAGGAGATTTGGCAACATCAAGCCTTGCTAAGGTTTGATTGTTTGATTACTGGGTTGGTTTAGTGACTGCACAAACAAATCAGGAAGTACAAACAGCAGCAGTAGTATTGCATCACACACTACAGTGATGAATCTGTAGTGAAATGAATCTCCATTCAACGTATTGACTTGAATGATTAATGAATTAATGAATATTTGTATCTCAAATAAAAGAATATCCTCAGTGGTGATACTGCATTGACTGTTTAGTATAACTCCATTAAGTGATCAGCATGTCAGTATAAAGACTACACTAATCAATCACCATCATCATTCTACTTTCTCTTGTCACACTTCGAGGCAAGGCTAGCTGATAAAGCAACAAAGCCCCCAGACTGTGATCAGCACACACAGGACAGAGGAAACACAGCTGTCCTGACAACTGGAGCTTTGCTCTCAATAAGCCTCTACCAGTTCATCCTCTCTTGATTATTGTAGCCCCTCTTCCTTTCATTGCCTTTCCTCTCGTCTATAAGCAAGTGATACTCAAGAAGAGGCAAGAGCCAGCATGCTGAAGAATACCCCCGATGAAAAAAGGGAATTTAATTAGGTGTTTAAAATATTCAATTACAGCTTTAATTACTTAAACCAAGAGGCTCTCTCTAATGCTTCTGAAAGGAAGCCAGGGCAAGTGGTCCATGGCTGGTGTTTGGAGATAGCACTGAGCTTTTTCTGGGCCTTTCATCCCAGACATGTCTGTACGTCTCCTACTGTTTGGAGAAGAAACACACGCAGGGAATGCAGAGGTGTCCCATTAATGAACCAGAAGTTGTGTCAGGCGATGGGAATTTACTGCAGATTCAAAAGGCCAGTACAACACAAATCACATGATGACATAAATATGTGAATCAGAGGCCCAGTCTGGCCTTCAAAGACTTGACGCATTCCTTCCTGCCCAGGCTGCAGCTTGATAAAAGCTTAAATCAATCATAACAACCAGCTCCATTTTCAGCATTTTAAATGTTTTACATTTTATCTGCAACTGGTAGATCGCTTTAGGATAACCACCATATGCATCCACTGGTCAACAATCTGACACAAACTCCTCATTTGAAATTCAAAGCCAAAGTGGATATAAAGACGAAAATCTGGTCTCACTGTGAAGATGAAAAGTTGTTTTCCTTCCAAAATTTCACCCCAGTTTAAGAATATCAAATCTCTGCAATGGTAAGACCTTTTCAGAAGCTGTTAGTATTTGAAGAAAGTGCCCATTATGCAGTGTGTTTATGCTCAGGGGGCTTCTCCCCGAATCCTCAGAGTTCGCATTAGCCGCAAGGCTGTCAGAGAAAGAGAGATGAGAGAACATCTGGCCAAACCATGGCTTCCACTAGACCTGGAGCTGATGCTTACAGATGGAAACAGAGCTGATACTTCCATTATCAAACCACCGGGAACAGACTTTTATGTTGACAAGCCTTGACCAAAGCTTGTTCCTTATTAAAGAAAATCCTCGTCAGTGAAGATCTCATACAATATTGAGGTCTTTTGGTACATTTTATTTAGTTACCCAGGACTCCCATCACTTTGTTGTTGTTTAGGCTCAGTCTACCACCAAAGCCTAATTTGGAGCCAGGAAAAACCCTGTGGATCATCTCTGGAGGAATGGGGCACGCACTAAATTGCTCCAAACAAAGTTTCAATATTTCTGAGGGTTTTTGCTTCCGTTTTTTGGTGGATTTAGGTGCAGTTTTAAGGGCATTTGTGAAGCCCTCTGTGACATTGCTTGTACAAAGGGTTATACAAATAAAATGTGATTTGATTTAGAACAATTCTCTGTGCTGGCTTGAACCATTCATTTCTCTGTAATTTGTGAGCGCCTAGAGCTGCAGATTGACTGTCCTAGTTTTCATGACACAACACATCATGTCTGCAAACGTGGCGACAAGTTGGGCACAGGTCCCTGGAAGCCGCTCTCATGTTCATGGAGTCTGCATGGGGGGAGATAAAAGACAAAGCTGGACATTGTACAAAACTTTCCATAAGAAGATGAGTGCTTGTGCCGGCTCACAATGCCAGTTAAGCTGGGCTCAGACTAACTGCCTTGTTTCTCTATCCCCTATTGGATGGAATTTTGAGACCAGCTCATTTCAAAAGTGAATGGCTATGAAACTTAATTGACACCTGGGTAGTACCCTGCAGATCGACTTCAGTTGCAACGGCCAAATGGATTTGAAGGACCAGTGATTGGATATGCCTTTGGCAGAAGAAAAACATTTGAATAAAACAGGACATGTAAGGCCCCTTTTTTACCATCCCACTCTCCTCACTCCCTCTATTGCTCTAACTCTTGGAAGTGACAGACATTATGGATTGTAGAACCAATTACTATTTCCAACACACTGCAGTATTAATGTAACACTTAACGGTGGAAGGGTTCATATTTCATTAATAGATAAAAATGGCAGCTTCAACCTAGAGGTGAACTTCAAGAGGCATTCTGCTCAGACACTCCTGTTTCCAATACTATAGGGTACACAACTATTATTAGTTGAGAACTCAAAAGAGATTTTTTTATTAGTGCAATTAGACTCATGCAATGCAATTTGGAAAGTAAGATTATATTTTGGCTGAACCCTTGATGAGCACGAATATTTAATGAGCAGGAAATCATTTTGATGTCTTCCTGTATGATAAAGGAAAAGGCATTTCCATGTACACAAAGGGCTACCTGAGGGAGTGTCACAAGGATCAATCCTCTGACAAAATGCTAAATGGATAAAAGTACACTATTTACAAATAAAATAAGATTTAGCCTACCTATTTCCCCCTTTGAAATGAAAACACAGACCTGGCAGTCATCCTCATTGTTGCATTGATATATTCTTTAACGTCATTCGGGTCTCTTCTAGTCATCCAAGACTGTCAATTGGTAATCCGCCATTAGAGATGTCTTGTAAAGCCTTGTCAGAAGACATTCCCCAGATGGATATGAAATGGACCTTAAAGGACAATCTGATCTCACCCTATCACAGGGCAGTAGCAATGTGCAGGTCGTCTGGGATTGTGTGTGACACAAATGGTCAGAAAACAGAGCCGTGAATCTGACAGATCTAATTCCTATTCTCTTCCCTCAGCCATTCCTCAATTAAATTATCAACCATCATCTCAGCTCTCTACAGGGCTATAGTTTGTTTGACAGAGAGGAAGGATATTTGTTGCTGGGGCCCGTTCAGCCATCTCTCACCTGTGAAACTATCCGCAATGACACCTTGTGAAAAACAGACAAAGTGCCTCCTGATGTGACTTTATTGATTAGATCTAATAGTGTCTGTTGGTAAATCCCAACACATGTTCAAGAAAGGGTAACCTGCTCATCTCCACTTTGGGGGGAAGTGAAAAAGACATTCACTAATATTGTTAGAATGTTGGTAGACAGACATGATCCCAGCAACACTGTGATGATGCTAACACATGAGCATCACCCTTACTCTCCACGGTCCGTCCACATGTGAAGATCTGGGAGTCCATTTTAGAATATGTCGAATGATCTTCGAATAATAATGAGAGCATAAAGTTTAGTCATTAGCGAGACCCTGTGGGAAAAATTGAGAATTTACCATCTGTTTATGTTAATCTCAATCAATGAGTAGATCAGCTCTTTCATTCTATTTTACACCACATACGGTCCTAAAACACAAGAAAGGAGGTGTAAATGAGATGCACCTCTAATCAGCCTCACACTTTAACTGTAGCAAGCTGGGACGCAGCAACACAGCATGTGTGTTCAGCCAAGAAGTGGAGCATCAGCATTTGGGCAAGTCTACGAAAATGAAACAAATGGCATGTCATAAGGAATGCACCGGCCCTTCATTTAACAAGGCAGCAAAAATAATCCAGCTGAGTTGACTATTTAAGAAAAGAAATTGCCTGGCTGTTAAGAACTAACCATTTTTCTTTCTTGAGCAGAAACAAAGAACAGCGAGAACAGTATACTTTTGCTTTAGGTCACTGCTGAGTGCAAGAGGGGATCGAGGGGGTAGGAGGGAAGGGCATTGGGTGATGGGTGGGGGGGCAGAAGAAGAGAAGGGATATGACTACTTTGAGATTTTACCCTGAGCAAAATATAGCGCTGTCAACACTGAGAGATACCAACTGCACGGAACTTTGCCACCTTGTTTCATGTAGGCAGAATCACCAGTGTGAGCAATCTGTGGCAGCAAAGTGAAGTGTGGCTAAGGAGCTCCATGATATGGAGCTGGTGGTGTCTGTCCTTCAGAGACTCCTGCTATCATGATATGGAGCTGGTGGTGTCTGTCCTTCAAAGACTCCTGCTATCATGATATGGAGCTGGTGGTGTCTGTCCTTCAGAGACTCCTGCTATCATGATATGGAGCTGGTGGTGTCTGTCCTTCAGAGACTCCTGCTATCATGATATGGAGCTGGTGGTGTCTGTCCTTCAGAGACTCCTGCTATCATGATATGGAGCTGGTGGTGTCTGTCCTTCAGAGACTCCTGCTATCATGATATGGAGCTGGTGGTGTCTGTCCTTCAGAGACTCCTGCTATCATGATATGAAGCTGGTGGTGTCTGTCCTTCAGAGACTCCTGCTATCATGATATGGAGCTGGTGGTGTCTGTCCTTCAGAGACTCCTGCTATCATGATATGGAGCTGGTGGTGTCTGTCCTTCAGAGACTCCTGCTATCATGATATGGAGCTGGTGGTGTCTGTCCTTCAGAGACTCCTGCTATCATGATATGGAGCTGGTGGTGTCTGTCCTTCAGAGACTCCTGCTATCAATAGTAAAGTTCAGACTCTGGAGGCTTTGGAATGGATTTACTGAACAGCAAAACGCAACATTTCCAGATATTTATTTAAAAAAAAGTAGATACATGGGGCATCTAATTACATAGGTACTTTTCAAAGTTTACCGTGTTTTTCCGAGAAAATAAACTGCGGTTTGTACCCCTATTTTACAGTTTTCTTGTGGTTTTACGGCTTATATTTCGAAGCGGCGTATATATAGCCCGGTTTTAGAACAAAAAAGAGGCTTTGTCCCAAGATCTACAGACCTCGCAGCTAGTTTAATGCTCAACACTGGAACGGGGGCTTATTGAAAGAGGAATTATTTACTGTGTCGTCTCAGTTACACTATTAGGGCTTGGAAATACAGTGACTTGCTAAAGTAGGCAAATGGCTAGTAGAAAATTAAATGTAATCATAATTTCAGTAAATCAAACAACTGCAAGACCCAGTGAAGTGATATATACAGGCTGTATGATACAGCTAGCAAACCAATGTTAGCTAGTATTGCTAACGACATTGGCTGATTCTACTTCGGAAGGCTATCCTCAGGATTTGCAAGCTAGGTAAACATATGGATATATCGGTTTTTGCTACGCATGGACATACTATCAAACATTATTATGTCTATGCTATCAACAACCGAAGTGTGTTACAGCATGCTGTAAGATCGCCTACTTGTGCATTGCTTGGTATCATTGTTCCCGTATTATGTGCGGCATATATATTTCAGTGTGGGTTAAAATACGATTTACAAACACAAAGGTCCCATTCTGGTGGGGTGCGGGTTATAGAAAATGCGGCTTGTTTTCGGAAAAATACGGTATGGTTCCATTAGACAAAGTAGTTGAATGGGCAACCCTTACTGAAGCAACCACTCCACCTGAAGTGTAAACACAAGTTACCTAGTGGGTGTCCATACTGTGAAGATACAATCTTCAAAAAGGTTCTACTCTGGAACATCCACTAAATTATTCCTTAGCCTCTTCAAAAAGGTACATTTGTTGAGCAGCAAGTTTTCCTCTGTAATTTTGGTTGCATTTTGGTACATTGTTTATTGCATAAGATGTTCCGCAGGCCCTGCTTGTAAGAAACATCCGCATATCATTTTGCTGTTTTCTTTCTCTGACAGTGTCCTGCATGACTTAGTGCTACCCACGCTGGTTTAGTTGCCTAACGAGGGGGTCCAATTCCATGGGCTGATTGATTGTGGCACCTGGACTGGGTAATATTTATGGATGTCGGTGTAAATATCCTCAATTGTGACTCAGCTGGGTCTCACCAGCCCTGTGGAACTGTCTGTGGTCCTGCTCTGACAAGAGGGCTGCATAATGTTTATCAAGGTTACATCTAACCAAAAATGTTCTCAGTATTTATTTTTTTAAAGGCAATGATGATGAAGAAAACGTTTATAGTGAACTGCACTGCAGGGTCATAACCAGTTTTTATTTCAATGTTCTTTTTTTTTAAGATACAACACATATTTTAAGAAAACCTTCACTATCTTAGAAAAGGAAGCAATTCTAACTTCAAAAAGTGTTTTAAGTCTATCAAAATAAAATAAACCTGTCAATCGTTTGGACCATATCTTTAGGTGAACGAGGCATTTCTTTATTTTTCACTGGGTTGATGCCCGAGGCCAAATGGGTAATTGTTCCTTACTTTCTCTTTGCTTAACCAAGTGCAAGATTTCAATCGGCCATTAAAATGCAAATTGTTACGTTAATTGTACACTGCGGTACTTTCACAGCTGAACATCGTTTTTGTATTTGTAAATAAAGACCACACTGTAAGAGTTCATGTCATACAGATTCTCACTAATTAAGTGGTAAATTCTACTGTTAAATTAAATATACCTTCCTAACAAGAGAGATAGCTAATAATGCCTATTGACATACCTGCACTGTCAACACTGCTGATAGCACACACCCAAATCAAAATGTTAATCATCTGCTTTAATTTGGTTGCTTTAACAAACAAAAACATATGAGTGGTAGGCAAAATTAATTGACTGGGATCAAATCCAAGTTCAATTCAAGATTAACTCCAATGCAAATACTAGATGAATAGGATATTTAAAACAAAACTCTGCTGACCGTTCCCCATCACTGCTCACCAAACTCCCCATGGTGTGGAGGGGGCTTAGGGTTCCGTGAGAGGAAGTGTTGATGTCTCAGAGAAGAGGGGGGGGGGGGGGGGGGAAGAAACACTGCACATTTCGGAGTGTGATTTTAAACCACACCTAAGGGAATTACAGTGTGAGAAGCTGACATCCAGCATGAAAAGCACACAAAAATATTGAGCTGTGGATTTGCACTGCCTGAGTGGAATTAGAAGTAGGAGGAGCGGATGCAGAGGCCAAGAGGAGCTGGACAGGAGCTCTCCATCAAAAGAGAGAGAGAGGTACAGAGAGAGAGAGGTAGAGAGAGAGGTACAGAGAGAGAGAGGTAGAGAGAGAGAGGTACAGAGAGGTAGAGACAGGTAGAGAGAGGTAGAGAGAGGTAGAGAGAGGTAGAGAGAGAGAGAGAGGTAGAGAGAGAGGTAGAGAGAGAGGTAGAGAGAGAGGTAGAGAGAGAGAGAGAGAGAGAGAGAGAGAGAGAGAGAGAGAGAGAGAGAGAGAGAGAGAGAGAGAGAGAGAGAGAGAGAGAGAGAGGAAAAAGGAGATAGGAAGAGGATGTGATAGAGAGGATGTGATAGAGAGGATGTGATAGAGAGAGGGGGAAATAATCAATGGCACAACAATGGTGGCAGGTTCTGTCTCAGTGTAATCAAAAGCATAGAAGCCATGGCAAACATAGCTATAATCAAGACATGTGTGTGGTTGGAATGTACACACTGGTGTTTCACCATAACATTTCCCAATTTTTACGTCTTGACTCGAAAATATGCATTATTATCTGGCCCCCCATGCAATTTGCGATTTCTTGAAGTGGAACATTTCAGTGTAGAAATTCAAAAGCCATGAAGAGAGGTTAGCCTATGAAGTACCGTATTCTTCGGAAAATAAGCGCATTTTTTGTATAAGCAGCCCCCCACCATAATGGGAGCCTTGTGTTTGTAAATCTGAGTATAAACCGCACTGGAATATAGAACATGATTACAACACTGACAATGTATCCTTATCTTAAAACATCAAAGCCAACACTAAGGTTAGAAACAGGACTAGGATTAGTGACCACAAGTTTATCCTGAGCTTTTTTCAATTGCTCCAGAAGAGGAGAGTATAGTAGCCACATTTTCCTAGCCTGGTCCTAACCAGACTTTCTTACATTTCATTTGTACCGAGTCTGGCCTCGCTCCATTGACAAGCGTTGACTTCCTTGTAGGCGGGTACTCTGTTGAAGTTTAAAACTATTGGATCTGCCCAGAGTTTCTCGGATCTGCCATAACCAAACGCTAGCGTTCGCCTTAGCCAATTCCTTCACCACTACTGTAACAGAGCTAGCTGCCGTAGCTGGAAAATCAAACTGTTCCCGAACTCCGTGGGGAGGAGGGCCACAACATCATGGCCACCAACAAAACCCATCAAAACTTGTTCTTGTTCCGGCTTCGCAGATCCCAGGGTGATTGACAGTTTTAGTTTTAGCTTTAGTTTGTAGATATTCGGCAGTGTTGCCACACAGACCGAATGGCTTCGCTCGCATCTTTCTTCGCCGCCATTACGGAATTACAACACAAACAGTGCACAACATCAACATCATCATTCTCAGCCACTCCCTTTGTTCGCTGATTCGCCGGTAGAAAATCAACCTACAAAATCTGACTTGCGTACCCAATGGCCAGACCGAGTACAGAAGCAAAATCCAAATTGAGCAGAAGTACGTAGGAGGGCAGAGCCAGGCTAACATTTTCCACCTTTTGAAAACAAATAATCACAAATGTGTTTTTCAACTTTTCGAAACTTTTTCTTTCAAAAATATTTGTTCTACCTTTCGAAACTTTTACCCCCAAAAAATGTTCACCCTTTTTGAGGAGAGAATAAGCGATACACGGAGCATCTTTTTTTCTGAACGCTCAGGCAAAATCTCTAAACTTTCACAATGCCCTATTGTATTGTTAAATATTGTTTCAGCT
Organism: Hypomesus transpacificus; assembly: GCF_021917145.1. Classification (NCBI taxonomy): domain Eukaryota; kingdom Metazoa; phylum Chordata; class Actinopteri; order Osmeriformes; family Osmeridae; genus Hypomesus; species Hypomesus transpacificus. Next base: position 17,349,338 of record NC_061073.1, read on the forward strand.
GAGAGCAACGCTATATGGACAAACCCTAGCTCTCTCCTCATCTGAACAATTGAAAAAAGATGCTGGCGATCGGGAAAAACGCCTGCCCTACATGGACACTATATAGCCATATCCTAGTACTGTTTCCCCCTGAGTCTTGGCTTTTATTTGTTTAGATGAAGACAAGTTGTCAATGTAATATATTTTTCATTTTGTGGAGTTACACAATTATAAAATGGATTCTGGATGTGTGTACAGTATATTATAGCCATGTCACATTCAAAACATTGATACATAGACGAAGGGCAAGCGTGCAAAAGAGGATAAGTTTCACCATCAAATTTCTCATGACCTAATACGTTTTTAGATTTCATCTGTATAAGAAGAAAAAGAATTCCCTGAATATAGGAAAGACTTCAGATGTTCTTTGGAAAATGACGTATCATTGTGGATTGACCCACATAGTCCTGGTTCACTACAGTCAATGAATAGCAATGCACCGGGACAATTCCATGCCTCTAAAAGTAATTTGTTGCCAATCTGTTTCAAGACCTCCCTGATCTACTTATGACTTTTTCTTTTTTGAAAATAGACTGTTAAATCATCAAGCCCCATGATAAAGCTGCACCTCGATTGTAAAGATAATGGCTTTCTGATCGAATAGAGGGGACAAAAAAAAGAAATAGGTCTTTTCCATTCTCTTTCTGCAGCTTTTGACAGTTTAATTACATTTATAATTTAATATGTGCAATTTTATCATTGATACAGGAATGCCCAATTCATACTCATAATCCAAAATTAAAGAATTAATAGGCTCGCTGAACACAATGCACATTTGATTTGGTTTAATAAATAACTTAAATGTGTTATGCATTATTGATTTTGCATGCAACCTTAACATGGTAATATGATGTTGAAATGCCAGGGGGGGGAACTGTCAGTTTTGCAGTTGCTTTTTAGCATTAATTACAGTGAGTTTGTAAGATTAAAGAGAGAGCCCCCCCTTTGAGGGTTTGAAGTGTGTTAGCCGAAAACATGAGGAAATGTGTCTCTTCACATCCCACTTTGTTAAAGTCATACCAGTTTTAGGCATTGTCAGATTTGCTTTTTGAAACAAGACCAAAGTAACCACCTGTGAAATGCCTGCACCGTCAGATTGAAAATTGAATCCGAAAAAGTGAGATCCTCGATAATGTTAATTCTGACGGCATTGGCAGCACCATCGTCCTGGCAAACATGGACACGGTCCGAAGATGATGCAATGTCATTCTGAGAATCAATCTTTAATCTAACTTAAAACAGGGGAAAACATTTTTAACACGCATTTATTAAACATGCAAACTATTGAACACAGAACCCAATTACAGAGACAATCTGTTACACACAAACATGAAACAAAAACCATCTGGGCTAGAAATTTAATGGTGATCTGAGTCTGTGTGCACCTAAGAGCTGTACTTCACAGCTTCTGATGGTTAAGTCACACAAGGAACTCGATTTTATTCAATCCAAGACAAGCAGAAGACAAAAGGACAACATCTGTTTCCTTGCTTGCCCATTCAACAACTTCCTGATACCGTTAAAAGACAGTGGTGTCTGACCATCTGACCCCTTTCCCATCATGTATCTTCAACTGATAAAGGACGGAAAGGTATTTCTCCTTCCAAGCACCATTAAGTATTTAAAACCACAATTCATGAACTGAGATCTGCTCTGCAATTTAAACACAAGCTTCCTCAGATTATTTAAGAATATGTTAATGTAAGAGAATAATGTTTATGACACAAATTTATGGACTAATCTCATATTCCTTGACCAAAGGGAACCTTAGCTGCACATGACTTTAGGTGGTATCTGTGAAACAGCCTTTTCTACATGTTGTATTTGAGCTCCTGCTGTGGCACGGTCTTGAAAACAGATTACACCTCAAAGCATGTCTAATGTTGGACTTTAGATATGATGTTGTTATTATTGCGCTGTGCCTGGTAACAAAAGAAAAATAAAAAAAGGTTCCTTGGCACTAACCAATGAAACACTAAGAAATATGTATCTCTGGACATTGATTATCTGCAGCACTTACTACTACATGTCATAAATATGGATAAAAGCATCTTCTAAATAAATGAAATACTGTGTTTATGTAATGTAAAACCTTCGGAATGTATATTAATATGACAGCTAACATTTCCTTTCCAAAAAGATTACTTTATGCTGGTCTTCTCCAGGATATTACATTAATTCTGACCCGAGACCAAGACTGTTTATCTGGTATAGAGTCGAGGGAGTCCTAAAGTGAGCCATGCAAACCGGACAGTAGATCAAAGCCCCAGCACATTCACACTCACAAATCTTTATGCCTTAACCACAGTCTGGAAGTTACGGGCTTGCACAATTTCAGTGTGAATTACTATGACATAAGAGAACTAGCTGTCACCCACAAAGTACCAAGGGAGATATTATTGATGATTTTATTAAAAAACAGACCATGACTACCTGCCTATTGCCATTCTGCATTTCTGAGGGAGACAGAAAGCTGTGCAACTGCTGATGTGTGTGTGTGTGTATGTGTGTTCAAGTGTGCTGATGTCCACAATTACTGAGGAAAATTATCAAGCTAATCTCCTCTCATTACAAAATATAAACAATTAGAAATTGAACCTAAATCTGAATTGATTGAGGGCCGGGTCCACTCGCATGTTAAGTCTGTTCTCAAAGCCCTAACCACTTTTAGACACTCTACAGGGGATCCAATCATGAAGGTAAGATTATAGGGGTGTGGGACCCTTACAGAAAGTGAGATGGATTCCACTTTTTCAGCAACTCAGCTTGACATGGGTGTCTCCTAACTCCCTGAGAGGCCTTTTATTTAAGGCACATATCTGGAGACCTCCCCTTCAAGGGCTACATTCATCAGTGGGGGCTTGAAAGGTCTCCGGTTCTGGTAGAATGGAAAGAACTGTAGTCTTACAGTATGTAGGTTGTGATCGTTCATTGTAAATCATCTCTCCTCTTAATCATCAAACCTTGAAGCCTGTTCTTTTTCTACAACTAAAATATCTCTATGTAAAACACCATATACTGTCCTGTCTGCCATATCGTGACCATGCTAAACAATAGGGGTGGGGGAAAAATTGATTCACATTTGAATCGCGATTCAGTCTGCTAGAGATTCAGATCAATTCACAAATTTATATTAATCGATTTCTTTGCAGATTTTTTTTCAAAAAAATCTCCGAAAAAATACGTGAATCGATTTTTTATTTAATCGTGACCCCAAGAATCGTATCGAATCAAGTTCAAGTCTTTTATTTGTCAGGTACACAGAACAACACAAGGTTAGACTGGGCACTGAATCATGAGTTACCAAAAGATTCCCACCCCTACTACACAATGCGTTTCCTTTATTCCCAGCATGTATTCCTCTCTCCCATTCTAACAATCCAGAAAGCTTCTTCCCAGTCCAGGACCAATTCTTAAAGAGCATCATGTCCTCAGGTACTTGCTGGTGACTTCAGTCACACTTCCATCACAACTCTCATTTCTTGCCAGAGTTGTTGTCATGGTCAGGAGGCGATGACCCCAACATAGAACTCATCATGCTTGACATTTTAGCAGGCCTTGAGGGAAGGAAATAAAAATGGCACAAGAACAAGTGGTGTAAGAAGTGGACGGCTCAGACACTCTACAGACACCTCTACTGTGTCCAGACACATTTTAAGCGTAAACTTTACTTTGATTTCAGTTATTTTGCACAATATCCCAAGAGACTGTCCATTGTTAATGCACTAAAGTGCTAACACCTTGACTGATAAAGCCCCAAAATTAATGGCTATACTCAATTACGAGTCCGAGATCACTACATTGAGGTCAAGATGGGGCTTGTCATCATTTCAGACTCATAACACACCAAAGTGAGCATCTCACAAAATATGTTTTTGTTTTGTTTTTTTACATGTAGACCACTTAAATTATTGATTTATATCAGGATGTGATGAAACTTTCAACCAGTAAAACAACTTTTATAAACTCAATCTATTATATTTGCCATATCAAATTTATCATATGCTTTTACTCTGTTACTGAAAAATACTCAAGCATGAGACATGTCTTTCTGTGATGTAATGTGTCAGACTCAGTGGTAGCGGCTGGGAATAGACTGTGGAGAGCATTTACTATTGTTCAGTGTAAACAGTAAAGTGGTAGTCAGAAGAGGTGGACCAGGTCCAGCACGCTGTGTCCTAGCCTCCACACCCAGCAGAGTCGAAGCTCCTGATTATTGGTACACTGTGCGCCATTTCAAAAGAAGCAGACACTGAGCTGTGCCTCTATAGAGGCAGACACTGAGCTGTGCCTCAAAAGAGGCAGACACTGAGCTGTGCCTCAAAAGAAGCAGACACTGAGCTGTGCCTCTAAAGAAGGAGACACTGAGCTGTGCCTCAAAAGAAGCAGACACTGAGCTGTGCCTCTATAGAGGCAGACACTGAGCTGTGCCTCTATAGAGGCAGACACTGAGCTGTGCCTCAAAAGAGGCAAACACTGAGCTGTGCCTCAAAAGAAGCAGACACTAAGCTGTGCCTCTAAAGAGGCAGACTTAGCTGTGCCTCTAAAGAGGCAGACACTGAGCTGTGTCTCAGAGTAGGGTAGTAGAGCAGTAGGGTCAGGCTAAGATGCACCTCTTTGCTTCTAAGAAAGGCTACCATGAGTCAACCAGCAGAGAAAACCCACTAACTCCACCCCACTAACACCACCCCACTAACACCACCCCACTAACACCACCCCACTAACACCACCCCTGTAACTCCACCCCACTAACTCCACCCCACTAACTTCACCCCACTAACTCCACCCCACTAACTCCACCCCACTAACTCCACCCCACTAACTCCACCCCCAACCATCTATGGACATCAGCACCAGGGTGGAAGAAGGCCATCTTTACGGTGGTGAGACAGATGTGCGTGTATGCTAAATGTATTAAAGCACTGCCTGTCTTGGGGAAGAAAAACAAGACCTTTTTCAATTCTACAATATCCAGCTGAAATTACAGCCCATCAACCTGAGGTTGGTATATGAGGAGACGGGGTTGCCAGGTTTTCAGACAGTGATTGTGACTCATTTAAGTCTAATTTCACACAGAAATAGATTGTTATTCTCTTCCGATGTAAGACCCCTTTCACTGACTGTCTAAAAAAGACTACTAATCAAGTCTTTTCACAAGTCTCTCTCCTTCCCTGCTGTTTTTTCGTGTCACTGAATGGCAGAAAATGTTCTGTCCAAGCCAGACAGAGAAAGTGGCCAACTTGATGAGCCATAAGCTCCAGATGGCAGACAACCGCAAGCCCTCTCCTGCTGACCCCTCTTTATAACTAAGTTAAAGGAGACAAGACCAGATTTCCACAATGAAGTCTACCTTACAGTCCACGCCGTACAGGCCCTCTACATCAACAGAAAGGAAACTCAGATGACAGTACAGTAGTCTTGTGGCTCGTCCAGCAGGTCTCAACTCCTCTACATTAAAGGAGACAGAAAACATAGTCAGGCAACCTTGGTGGAAATAATCTTTTCACCGACATTCAAAGCTAAAATGGAAAATAAAATTACCTCTGGTTTGCAAAATTATTCACAGCAGAGAGAATTTCTAAGTGTGCTATTTAATTAAGACGTGACCATTTGTGTTGTGTTGTTTCTAAGGCTTCAATTCGTTAGCAAAGTGTTTACCCTGCACTGCAACATAGACTACACGTGTTAATTGAAGCAATACTTTAGAAAGGTTTCACCAAGACAATAAAATACATTGTTCTACTGTGTGTTAGCAAACAGTACCCTAACAATGGCATGGGCTTTTCCTTTTAACACAGGGAATTCTACTGGTTGGAGGAGTTTTTATGACTTGCTCATCTGTTATCCTTGAAGTACATATGGTACCCTAACAGGAGTATTTGCTAGTGTGTGCAGTAGGTGCTTTTGTTGGCGTAGCTGTCTAAAGGGAACAATATTCTATATTGTACAGTATTGTGCACCAAGAAAGACTGAAGTAAAAGGTCATTCCAACGAACCAACAAAGACTGAAGGGGTAAGGTCAAGAAGAAACCACACCACACCCAATGTAAATAACACCAATTCTAATATTAAAGATCGACTGTAAAATCCAGTTTTGATGTTGCAGTCTATTTACATGTAGTTTTACAACAACATCCAAATCAATTGAATGGACGAATTGTATCAAATCGAATTACAGTATCATAACATTTAGTTTTCTTTGTGCCATCTGACAGCAGCAGACTCTATAAACAAACTCTCCCTTAGCAACCCACCTTAGTCCCTCCTCCTCTTCCATCTAACAGTTGTTCTTTCATGCTAGACACCCACCTCTTACAGTCTCACTTTTTACCTCAATTTCTCTCTCCCTACCCTTTTCCATTTGGCCCCATTTGTTAAAGACAAGAAGGTTGGGAAAAAGTTCTCCCTAGCATTCTTGCCCTTGGGCAGAGGATAAGTTCAGCAAAGGCACGAGCATGTGAATGCACAGGAGCACCCAGCTAAGTGAAATCAGAGATGTTTCGATATCTCTATCCTACTCTCATTTATCTCAAACCTTCTCTACATCTATATATCTGTTGTCGCTCTTCAAATGTATTTTTTGTCTTTCTCCAGCACAATAATGGAACTGCATTTTGGAGCGCACTAACACCAATTATAAAATGGTACATTTACAGAGCAGATAGGTGAATTTATTTTGAAATCTAAGGGAGGTGAAAATCGTTTATCCGTGCCCTTTCATGAAAGCCCTCTAATTGTAATGAAGCACAATGTGTCCCCCTGTTGGTAGAAAGAAATATTGCAACACAGCAGTGCTCAAAACTGTCAACCAGCCACTCACACAGCAGGGGGTGATATGCTGTAGAGGCCTTGGTTTTTCAAGTGCTGTTTTTCTCCTTCTGATCAGAATGTTGGACAGAGTTTTCGCTCCGGTGAACATACCAGCAAGAGTTGAGATAGTATGTGTACGTACAGACCACAATTATGCCACAGTGCCTTAGAGCTCTCAACGAAACGACACTCAAAACACAACACACACTGAACTCACACACAGACTGAAACCCATCAAGTCAAGCTCATCAGGAAACTACAGTGAAAATTGCCTCAGCTGGAGGGGAAGAATCTCAAACAATAGCAGTAAAAACATCAAACAGGGTGGACCAAGTATTTTAATAAGGCACTGGAGTGGTGAATGCTTGGGAGGGCAATAGTAACAACAATCAATGGCTTTTGCTCATGATCTGGTCATGGTTAGTGGCTAGGTATGAGGATTGAGGATTTTCAACTCTGTCACTGGGGGTGAATCACACGTCTGTCCTATCTTCCGCTCATGTGGGGACCGGCAACACTAACTGTGTCACTGGCAGGCAGTTACCACCTCCTGCCAGCTTTGCGTCTGACTCGATTTGTGGCTTCATTCTGTGCCGTAATGAATAATGAAGAGTTGATTTCTCAGAGGGAGCGAGTCTGCATTGCACCTGTCTGTCCACCTGTCTGGCAGCCAATCTCATCCATGGCCTACCAACTAGCTCAAAGGACCCCAGGCAACGTCCACAGACTACAAATTAGCCCTGTCTGAAAAAGAATTATTCCAACTTTAGAAAAACTCAAAGTGATCCTAAGTCTGCAGACACTCCATGCCTATGTCAAAGGAGCATTTTGGCAAGAAGGTGTGTGATCAACGGGACCATTCTATGCAGGATGTCTGAAATATATTCTCAAACTGATTTGCTTTTGAATTAGGATATTACAGTAAGATTGCAATATCAAGAACATCAACATAGGTTTTATAATAGGTAGGTACCAAATACAATTTTGGCGAATCAGGTAGTGAAAACTGTGACTGTAGGGAGTGAAATATACTGACTTTTTTGAAAAAGTTCAGTCAACGTTGAAGTAGTCTCATCTGAAAGTTAGAATTAGCATGTCTGACTAACGATTGAGCAATCAAACTTCTGAAAACAATACAATCTATACATTAATTCATTTAGCAGATTCTTTATCCAGGGCGACTTCCAAGAGAGAGCTTTACAAAAGTGCATAGGCCACTGATCATAACAAAGAGAACATTGCAAGAAGCCGAAACATGAAGCACATTGTTGAAACCAAATAAGTGCCAATGGGAAGATCCATAAGAGAATGCAGTTAAACAAGTTACAATTAAACAACATGAACTTCAAAACGTTCAAAGAGTGTACCTGTAGAAAACTTTAAAGACTGTATTTGCAAATGAACTAACAAACAACAGGAAATGTACCTTATGCAATACTTTATGAAAGAAGACACACGCCGTGATAAATCACATAACCTCAAGCTAGCAAAAGGAGAACATTTCATAATTTCGGGCAAGCGCGCTGAAGGGGAAAAGGGAACCGAATTCTCCAGAACTGTTTGCAAACTCTGGCAATGTTTGTTTAATTTACCTTACTGTGCCACCGTTGTTCATAGAACACTAATGTACCATATTGTCCATTTTTTGAGATTGAGAACAGAAACAATCATAGTAGCAATCAAGTATATTAGCCTTACGGTGACAAACCAAGACGTTTAACATTGCGGTTAGCTAAGTAGCTAGCTAGTAAAGTCGGTTAATTGTTGCATCCCTGTGTAACAGCTAATGCGTGTAGTATAGCCTAATTTACCACTGTATCCAAATTGGCTATATCCACACCACAGTGATACCTACGCAAACTGACAATCAAATAATTTCGTACATTAGGCTAATGAAGCAAAAAATTGTTAACTAGTTACCCTAGCTAATGTTACTACTCAAATGCGTTAGCTAGCTACTTTTACAGTGTGTGCGTGAGATGGACCACTTAAGAAGGTAATTACCTTCTTAATTGTCGATGTAGTTCAATACATACAATTTGACGCATTTCCTCTTGCCTGAAGGGCAGCAACATAGAATCCTATGTAGGCTACATCGTTAATAGTCATTTTGGGAAGATCACCAGAGCTCCTGAAAAAAACGACATTTTGTTGAGAGAACTCACGTGCTAGCTACCGGAAGTTGTTGACCTATGTTGTGCAATATCCGGAAGTGATGCGTGCATATGGTGAAATCAGTACAACCAAAGAACTTATATCGGTTCTATACTCTTTGGTACAACTGAAAATGCCTAGTTCTTCAGGAGCATTTTCGGACAGTTGTTAATATTTTAGTTTATTGTAATGAATATTATTGCTGTAATGAATATTATTGTTGTGTGTCGTTTATTATCCCAAACGTAAGTTTTGTTACAGCCACAAGCACTATATTGTACGATAAGTAGCCCAGTCGGCGTCATTTTAGGCTATCTCAGTAACGTAATAGGATTTATGCTGCCTTCAAGTGCTGTTAGAATTATGGTAAATACTTTCCAACTGGGTTACACATGAACGCCCCTTCAATTCAATTACCAGTGGGAAACTCGGAGGTAATTTTGATACCCGAGTTCCCTAGTTGAATGACCTTTCAACATGGCGGAGAAGAGGAAAGGTTCGGTAGTGCACTATGGAAGGTGATGATATACACTATGGAAGGTAATGACATACCTTCCATGGAAGGTAGGCCCTGTCATTCTCTATTGTTAACAATGCTGTTGCAATGTCAGCTGTTGTATTTGAACATGATTTTAATCTATTATTTATGTAGGCTTACACTTAAATTGTACCATTTGTTGAGTCAATTTCTTTCTAGCAGGTGCATAATAGATTCTAAAAAGGATTTCCACAATAATATGGTGCCGCCAAATTTTGCGTCCGCCATTTTTTATATAGCTCTGACAACAAAAGCATTTGAACATGACGATGATGATGTTTGGTAACTATGATTTCTGTTTCGAAAAGCAATAATAAAAGGCATCGAAGAGATGTTGTACAATAAAAGCAAAAATTTAAGTTTGTTCATGTGATTTTATACATCCCTAATGTTACGAAATAAATTAATGCATATATGCTTGTTACTGCTTGTTTTGTAATATTATTGTTACTTGTTATTCCTTAGACTTTAATCGTACCATTCAAGTCTATAATCGTTGCATCCCTAGTCTCGTCATAACTGTTGACTGTGGATGTAGTCTTTGCAGTTGTGTACAATATTTCTTGTTGGAATGAGCCGCTGTGGGAAGGCCTGCACAGCAATCATTAATGTTTCTTTGGGAGGCAGGATTAAGCATTATTTATAGGGGGATTCACTATAACTGCTGTGCTCCTGCTGTCAGTTCAAATGATATGCTTAACATGTGAGGAGACCTGAATGTGTTGGTGTTTATATTCTCCCTGTGACTGCGGGAGGCATGTGAGACATAACAAATATATTGTGGAGCTCCAGATATTGACTGAAACCATTTTAGTTATCAAATCATACGCATTCAGAGCTATACATAGTTCTCTAAATATGGATCTATGAACATACAAGGGATTAATTCTTGGGAAAGGCTGAGATAATTGTGCTGGACTGCAAACCAATTTAAGCCCCCTCAGAGTTCTAGCTACACAGCGTTCTCATTTAGTTGCTGTTATCGTCCACTAAAAGCACCCTTCACCACATCAGCTGACCCTGAGACCCAGAAGGCTATGGTTATTCCTGCCTCCATCACCAGAACAAAGGACTTTGCAATTCCTACATTTTTTAAGGTGAGAGTCACAGCATGCTATACTTCTGTTCTTCTTATACTAACATGCAATCTTATTTAATGTTTTTTACTCTCAAACTATTACTTTCATACTCTTGATTAGCTGCTACTATTTAAACAGGGGTTATCTACAATTGTGTTCAAAGTTGTGAAAATAAAAGTACAGTATGGTTGAATTGTGTCAAATCAAATGGACTGAGGTGTACAGTTGGCTCACATTTAGCTCTTGTAGCCTATGCATATGAACTGGTGCTGTTTATTACTTATTATGACCCTTCCACATACCACGGCTTATATACAGGGAACCTTTGGTAAGATAAATGAATACACCGATTGGCATGTTTGGTGAATGATTCCTCCTTGTTTTATGAATCACAAAAGCACTAATTTACAGCTCTAAAATGTGGCATCAAGTGATAAAGAAGCCTTTTGAGGGCTGCCTCAGTTCTATGCTGCAGTGATTATTGTGCATTTGAAAGATAACACTTTTATTATGCTTCTATGAATCAATTTAGGAATTCCAAATTAAAATTACCCTAGTATGAAAAATTAGGCAATGCGTTCTCAGCCATTTGTAATTAAAGTGAAATGTAGAACCAGTTCAGTCAAGGCGTGTATTGATTTAACCATTTATTGCATTGGAAATAGGTTGGTCTTTGGCAGTATGCTTCTATCTTAGGGGAAATTCCATGCCTGGGAGCTGCTAGTAAAGCACAAGTACATACAATTACAATGCAGAACACAGGATATAAATACTCTGGTGGACAGGTAATCAAATTAAACTGAGTGTAGCTTTTTTAACAAGTGATGTCATGAGGCTTCACAGAGTATTACAACAACTTCTTGTAGTACGATACAAAAGACAGTGTGGAGGAGCTGAGGAGGGTGGCTGCAACTTCACACGCCGGTGCATAGCAACACATGCAGGTGCATAGCAAAACATGCAGGTTCACAGCAGCACATGCAGGTGCATAGCAACACATGCAGGTGCACAGCAACACATGCAGGTGCACATCAACACATGCAGGTGCATAGCAACACATGCAGGTGCATAGCAACACATGATGGGAAGTTCTAGACCCAGTTATTGACCTGCTGAGGCAGTACTGATGTGAATTAGCTTAAAGCTATATTCTGGTATGGTGCATCAAATGGTGACATGTTTTAAATTGTACATGGTCCCATAAAGTTAATAACTGAAGGTTCATTTACTTATCACACCTGTAATGATTGTGAGTGACATCATCTGATAACGCAACGCTTGCTTGAGTGCCATGCCTGAACTAGTTCTGCCAATTTGGGCTTCAATAAAATTGTAGTCAAAATAAACTTTAGACCAACTACTACTGCTGTGTGCTGAAGAGAGTAGAGAATATGTCTGAAAAATGTCATGCACGCCCATGCAAAATTCAATATATGTTGCTAAAGGTGATTGGTTTAGTTTAATATAGTTTTAATTGAATTTAAGCAACTTGTTGCTATCTAAATGGATAACATGGCACAGTAGGGGATTGATACTGCAGTAGAATATATTGTAAACAAAAAAAATTCTCATCAACTTTGTGCTGTATGACAACTGATTTTCACATCCACATTTAAGAAAGGTCCATTGATGCGATTGTTGTATTAAAATACAGTGGCCTACTGACTTCTCCATCTGTCTGTCATTATGGAAGGAATGATTTCAGCAGAGCCCGGGGCACCAGTCAGAGCAGCCATGCTTTCAGGACAAGAGGGTGGCAATAAAAAACAAGGACATTCAGCCCCACACACCCACACACACCCACACACACACACACCCCATTCACAATGAAAAAGGAAATGATGCGTTAAACACACTGCAGGGCTGCCCATTCTATAAAACTTAACTGTGTAACGAAGAATATATGACAGTGTAGAAACAAGAAAATGACTTGTTATTCATATTTCTCAGTTTCTGCATGCAGAGTTGTGTGCAGTTAGCACACTTATTTAAAAATCTCAAATAATTAGCAGATAAAGCAGGAAAAAAAATTGCACTTTGAACACATTAATGGAATTTGAAATGGAATGCCAGAAGAGCATATTGTCATAGTGGAAATATGTGTAGGACTGTCAGCCCCTGATGTAAAATAGTATATCTGTCCAGTTCTAGATAATTCATGTGTGATAGGGTATATTTAGGAAGTCCTGACCCCCACCACCATGCCACTGGCAAGGAAGAAGAGGGGGCAACAGCAGCAGCCATCTGTGACAACAGTTAGGGCAGTTGAGTCACCTTCGAGCCATTAAGACATTTTTTCTCTCTGGGGGTGTACATTATGCCAAACCGCACACCCAATGACATGGCGTACGTGGTGGCGTCTGAACTCAGTTTGTACCCTCTCTTGCGAAGCTTCCCATCAAGAGGCAATGAGGCTAATGGAAGGGCTGATGTAGGAGGGGCCTCTGTCACCCACAATGAAGGGACCTGGAACCAGCTTTGCCAAAGCTTACATTTACTAGACATCTTTGAGTGGTCATAATCAGTCAAACCGTGCACACAATTATAGGAATTATACTAATACTAACTACCAACTAATAGCACTAATATTCAAACAGGAAATGGCAGGAAATACATAGAAGAAAAATAAATCTATTGGAGACTCCCTGGCTCCTCAGTCATGTGATCCAGCAGCTGCCTCTGGTCATGTGATCCTGCCTCTGGTCATGTGATCCAGAAGCTGCCTCTGGTCATGTGATCCTGCCTCTGGTCATGTGATCCAGCAGCTGCCTCTGGTCATGTGATCCAGCAGCTGCCTCTGGTCATGTGATCCAGCTGCTGCCTCTGGTCATGTGATCCAGCAGCTGCCTCTGGTCATGTGATCCAGCAGCTGCCTCTGGTCATGTCATCCAGCAGCTGCCTCTGGTCATGTGATCCAGCATCTGCCTCTGGTCATGTGATCCAGCATCTGCCTCTGGTCATGTGATCCTGCCTCTGGTCATGTCATCCAGCAGCTGCCTCTGGTCATGTGATCCAGCAGCTGCCTCTGGTCGGAGAGGTCGGGGACGTCCAGGACCAGTCAGGTACATGAAAGTAAGCATGTTTGTTGGGCCGACCAAGGATGGAGTCAGGGTCTATTGATTGAGAAACCAACTCCTGGCATAATGAATCCAGGCCCAGAGGTTCTGCTGTCACTGGTCCACTGCACTCAAATCATATTTGTGGTGGATCATATTACAAAGAACTTGTCACCGCGATGCTTTGTGGTGTTTAATCCCAATATTTTTCCCCCAGCTCGTAAAACAGTTGACCTTCTACTTAGATAAGCGTTATTACCTCCAGGCTTCACTGCCTTCAGAGCAAGGCGCAGTATCGCTGGTGAAAGACACAGGAGCCTGGCAACAGCTTGCAATACACAGATAACCCTCACAGCTACCGTAAACAGCATGAAACACACCTGACCTGGGATGTAATTGCACGTTTAGCGGGGAGAGTATTTGGTTGTCGTAGTTGTAAGGTTATCTTCATGACATTTACAACTGTCTTCACTAGAGCTGTCAGCCAAATTCAGAAGCATATTAAGAGACCAGCAGACAAAGCCTCACGGACTGAAGAATGCCTGTATTTCATTGCTTGGCTGTGCTATGGACCAGGAAAATTAATGAACAGACCACAGAGTTTGTATTGCATACTAAAGAACAGTAAATAAAAATGACTGACACTACAGTAGGTGTTCTATGAAATATACCATATGTTACAGTATTTGCAGCCATTCATTGTTAAGTGTTCAATTATTAATACATTTACTTTGCATACATCATGTTATTGCATAGAGAAAAATACATCATTTTGGTATCTAAAGACATATAATGGCCACAGGCTGAGGATGCTTGATTTGTTCTGAGGCAGCTGAAGCTGTTTGGATTGTTCAGTATCAGAATAGTCAGACCAACAAACACTCCTTAGAAACATTCTCCTGTCTGTCTACCCTCTGTCATTACACACACACAACAAACACACACACAAACATTCTTCCTTTTGGGAGATTACTAGATGACTTCTTTCACTAAAGCATCTGTGGTTGTGTCCGAAGGGATAACAGTTGATCAAGTATGAAAACACGAATAAGCCATAGTGTCATAGTTCAGTGACACCTTGCAGGGACATCGATGTGCAATGGTGCTTGTCGACCAGAAACGACCCTGGAAAAGTAATTGATTGATGGATGGATAGATTGATGGCAGCTCTGGAGACCCGAGGTGGAAAGACAGACCTGGTAAACAGTTTACGGACGTCTGTCCTGTCCCCATGGTGCCCTTGCGCTCTTCGCTTGCTTTTGACTGGCATGATCTGTGATGGATGGCAGCTGTCACTCCCCTGTCCGTTCCACCCCATCACCCTTGCCGGTTGCCATCTCTGGCACTCTGCGTGAGTCCCATCTCCTGCCTGGCAAGCTGAGCTCAGGCCACTGTGGGAGAAGGAGGTCCAATGCATCAACCTTCTCAACATCTGCCCTGTAATAACCTTTGGAGTCATGGGAGACCAGACTGGGGCCTTCGAATGATGTGGATATAGGCCGATGAAATGTGATCTGTTTAAAGGTCAGGGCAATGTTTAGAATTCCTGACATTCTACCAATGTCCTCAAAACAACCTATGTAAGGGCTCTGCAGTCACCTACAGAGAGGTGCTGTCAGGCCAAATTGTGTCCTAGGGCCAAATAGTGTCCTACCTGACGTCACAATGCCGTTCCGAAGCAAGGACGCGTCCGTTGCTATGCCGACCTTAAATTCCTGAGATATTTACGCGTGCTAGCAGGAAACTGTCATGGTTGCTATACTGGTTACTAGGTAGGAAGTTTTGTATTTAGGCTTATGTAAACCAGTTTATTCTACTCTACTATTTAAAGTTTTCACTCGTTTGATAGCTAGTGCTAGCTGTCTAATTGTTTTCGTCAAAATAATTCACTTATTTAGCATCAATTTTAACAGACCGGGAAGGCAACACGTATAGTATTCTACCTGCGCGCGTTGCTGTCTCAGGAATGTCGAACGAGTGAAAACTTTAAATAGTAGAGTAGAATAAACTGGTTTACATAATGCCTAAATACAAAACTTCCTACCTAGTAACCAGTATAGCAACCATGACAGTTTCCTGCTAGCACGCGTCAATATCTCAGGAATTTAAGGTCGGCATAGCAACGGACGCGTCCTTGCTTCGGAACGGCATTGTGACGTCAGGTAGGACACTATTTGGCCCTAGGACACTATTTGGCCTGACAGTTCCAATATTGGCTTCTCTTGTACCAAATGACAAGACGGAGAGAGACAGATCTCCAGGTAAAAAAGTAGAACTGCCAAAATACACGCAGTGAGAGTTGAAAGTAAAGTTACAAGGATGAGTAGGGTGCTTTGAATGTCATTATTTAATTAAACTGGGTAAGATCACAGGGCTTGAGATTCACATCAAAGAGCAAGCTCCACTTTCATTTCGCCTGCCGAGTTGGGAAACAGACACAGCAAGTGGAAGGTCTGCTCTCGCTCTGGTGGCTTTTATGTGAAGAGATGCCTATTGAAGCATATGAGCCACAGATTTACACAGTTAATCAATAAAGGCAGTGAGACAGACAAAGGGAGGTCTCCTGTTTGAGGGTGTGTGTATGGATTGAAGTGAGCAGAACACCTTTGATCAGGCTCTATAGGCTGATGAAGATGACAGGCAGCATGGTGGACATGACAGAGAAAGGAACAAAAACCAAGTTATGGTCACAAACATGGCAACGCAAAAAACGTTATGGAGATATTTGATTCTGTACTCAACCAATCCAGGAGGGGGAAACATCATGCACATTATAATTGCCTTTATTCTAATTAGGGTTTCTCCGGAAAGTTACAAAGTCATTGGACCTGTGTGGGGAGGGTTTGACAAGTGTGATGACTGTATTCTTCCACAGATACCATGGGCTTGGACATAGAGCTGGACCAGTTACTATTCACTGTGATTTGATGGGTGTGATCTGTGAAGAATTAATGGCACCATGCAATGGTGAAGGGCTATAACCCAGGGTTGATTGGAAATAACACGTAATAGGGCAGAATATAGGAACTGGGCAGAAGGTGCTGGTGTGGAAAGCCCCCAAAGATTGTGCAGAATGGGAAGACAATATTATTTTGAATTGTATCAAGGCCCAATTGGAGAAGAAGCCACATTAAATTTATTTTGCAAGTGTTGTGGCCCAAAATGGATTGACAGTGTAGTGTAGAAGTTAGGAGGAACATTCTCAAGTGTGTAAGGGGGGGCCAAGGGTGACGCACCATTATCTAAGACTGTTATGTGTTTCCGCTTCTCCAAAGGAGTTGTTATGAATCAACAGCATCTTAGGGAACAGAGAATTAGGGGGGTTGCCAGGGGTTGTCAGTTGAAAACATTTATGATTGAAGGCCAGGCATCTGGGTTTGCTGTTGTCCTCTGAACCTATGCCCATCTTGGGAGCAGAATAGGGGATGAGAAAAGGGAACAGATAGGGAGCTTGTGCACATGACACATCATGGAAAATGGAACAAACTGTGGGAAAATGATGTGGCAATATTGCGAAATAGTATTACGGAGGGAGGAGGACTTTCTTCATATTGACTATATACTGTGCTATATACTGTGTTTTATACTGTGATGGATTTTAGAAGTATGTATGCTTTTTGTGTCTTCCTGTACCAATTGTTGCATTGCTGAATAAACCTATCTAGCCATCTTGACTTTGAAAGATCTTCTGTGTCCGACTCTATTTTTGATCCAAATCCTTCTGAAGTAAAATATCCTTCTTTAACTCAGTTACAAACATAATATTTTAAATGTGCATGTTGGATGATTGCTACGGACTGCTCCAAACACTGTCTCCTGGATCCACCATCCGCGCACGCTCCAAATTCTCACAGACACATCCTGTGAGAATCCACGGAATGGGCCTGATCTGATGTATTATCCTCAGCAATTCCAATTTCAAACCCTTTAAAGACGAATTCATCACAGACCCAGACAACAGCTAATAAATGGTTTTACCTTTGGATAGAATGAACTCACTTAGGACGTAATGTTGTGTAATGTTGTACTCCAGGAATGTTATATTTTATTGTTGCAACTAAGATAATGTGAAGTTTAGTGTATGTGAGATCAGTCGGCAAACCAATCCAGTGCCTTAACATTACTGTGAGTCATGTGAATTGAAGCATCAATTCGGTTTGTGGACTGCTGATTGGATGAAAGTTGATGTTACATTTCCAATGAGACAGGGTCTTAATATAGTTGTGTTAAGGGGAAGCTGAGGATGTGTGACAGGAAATGCAGAGGAGACCTGGCAGGCTCTCCAGTTGAATCAACAGAAATGAAGATGTCCTTTTGAAGTAGGGCAGCAGGCCCTCACTGCTGTTTTGTTTCCAGCTCTGAATAAATCTCTAGGCGGTACAGAAGGAACTGTATCGGCGGGGGAGTGTGTGAGTGTAAATGGATATCCATTTAGTTTTTGCAATATATTTAAAGTTGGATGAAATTAAAGAAAGATTCAAGGTAGCTATGAAGTGTTTGCACTGCACCATATCCCCAAAAGGCACCGCCACTAGGATGACCATTTTAGCAGGTCCTCAGATTCCACCTAGTCGAGCCTCTTTCAAGCTTTGGTTGAAGCTAAATGCCCTGTCCACCTTAACTGAATTGTCTGTTTTTTTTTAAACTTTTAGTCAATTCTCATTGTACATTCTTCCTGGAGCAAAGTTTCATTCTACATTCAGTCAGTCCCTACTTCTCCTTCCACTGACAGTCAAGTCATTCCATGTTCCACATACTGGAGTTAATATTTCTTCCACCTTCACGTTAGTTGAATGAACGAAAGCATTTTGAACCCAATCTTATGTCACAATTTGAATGACCAAAATGGAGTTCATGACCTAAGCATGAAGCATTATGAACAAAATATTATGTCACTTTATAAATGATTGTGTCATTAAGATAAACATAAATAATATAAATATAATAAATTATGAGTTGGGTTGAATGAATTCAAGCAAGTTCTTACCCACATCATTGCAAGATCCTGTTTGAGTCATCCCTCTTTTGATCACTGTGACACAAGAGCACTGTGTCAAGCTCTCGAACACATCCGCATATCTTGGAGCCACCACAAGTTCCCACAACATCAGACAACAGGTGTGAGAACTGAACACACTCTCCCACTGTCTTCGTAAATCAACAGCATGACGACTATTATCCAGCGATGGCTGAATCACACCAGAAAAATGTTTGCTGTGGCTAATGACATCTGATGCCCATTACTGTCGGTTAGTCTCAGAGTTTCTGATTTCCATGGAGGGAGACCTTGCTGTGTACAATTCATATGAGGCCTGGGTCAGCAGGGAAACAGTCTCTTGATTTCCGTTTCCTGATCCTATTAATAGCATCAACACTTCTGAGAGACAAAATAAGGTACCTGAGGCCTGTTCCATAAAGCGAGTTTACCGAATAAGCCAGGCTCATGTCAGTTAGTCGGACTCATTTCTAGTGCATTCGTTTCCATAAAGCTAGCTCAACGTAGTTCGAACTCAGTTACTATGGCAACTTATGCTTCAAAACTAGCCTGGTCTGGGTCAGGCTAATTGTCAGGCTTAGACCGTGTTGATGCTTAACCAGACGTTTCTGTAACACTGACCCAACGGGGAAACGATGATTTACCACGGATATTCTCATCTTCTCATTCTCCCTTAGTTCAATAGGCTGCATTTATAGAAAATCAACTTATATACATAGGCTACAACATTTAGCCTAATGCATTAAACAATGATGAAACTGAAAGATGATTTCAGAATGATACAAACCTACATTGCCTACGTTAAACTCCTTCAATACTATCGGAGCTGGCTGGAAAATCAAACTTTTCCCGAACCCCGTGGGGAGGAGGGCCACAACTTCATGGCCACTAACAAAACTCAGAAAAGATTGTTCTTGCTCTGCTTCTTGCTAACTTCTGGATATTCGGCAGTCACGTGGCCGTGTGCATTGCTTGTGGCTGTGTGCACTACTTTTTGCTGTGGTAGCTCGATATGATCAATGTTTTACCTCTCGGGCTGCTTAAGAATAGGGTGCACGCGCTATTAGCCTGACTGCTTAAATCTGACTTGAATAAGTAGGATTGCGTGAGCTGAAATTTGTATTTATGGAACCGTTTTAGTCCCGCTTGATTTATTAAGATAATTCAAGTCAGGTTTGGGACTTTTAAGTATATATTTTTTGTGCGGTCTTTATAGAACAGGCCTCAGAGGGCTCCTGTCCAAATCCCAGATGAGTCCTTTCCGCGACGTTGTTCGGGATGATTTACTGGGGGAGTTTCCCTGGCTCTTTTCCTGTTATGTGAAAACAAATCAGTCAACCAAAACACTAACAGAAACGTGGCTCGTTGGTCTAGTGGTATGATTCTCACGTAGGGTGCAGGGAACCTTCGTCTAACCATGTATTTTTTAGAGAATTGAATTACCTCAAACTATTTATGAAACATGGCTCGTTGGTCTAGGGGTATGATTCTCGCTTAGGGTGCGAGAGGTCCCGGGTTCAAATCCCGGACGAGCCCAAATTTTTCTTTCTCAAAAATATGTTGCCATCATTGATGAGTTCTTACTGAGGATTCTACTATACTCTACTGTACACTATTTGACTTTTCTCTGTTCTGCTTTAATCTACTCTGTTCTCTGTCTCCTCTCTCCTCCTCTTTCTTCTCCTCTCCTATCACTGTGCGTGTAAAAATAAGTTTCGAAAGGTAGAAAAAAAGTTTCAAACAAAGTTCAGAACAAAAATTTGTAAAGCTTGAAAAAATTTTTTCCAAAAAAAGTTCCCCAAATGTTTTAGAAAAGTTGAAAAAATATTTATGAGAATAAGTTTTGCAAAGGTTGAAAAATGTTTTTCCTAAAAACGTTGCCATCGTTGATGAGTACTTAAAGAGGACTGACTTGAGTGAAAAAGTGTAGTCAGTACTTCAACTTACTTCAGTCTTTTTAGACATGAGTATCTGTATTTCTACTTGAGTGAAGGATGTGTGTACTTTCTCAGATTTTTACCACTGCATAGTTACGTAAATCAATGAATGGATGGTCATTTGGATCCTCTACCACCAGAGGGCAGTAAGTACTAGAAATGTGAGCACCTTCAATTACATTGCAATCAACTATTTTCCTCAATTTCTAATTTGGCAACTGTAGTTACATCTCTATAAGCCTGCAACACGGCTCTTCTACCAAATTATTAAGTTTTATTTCATTAGGAAATGTAATGTGCCTGTCACTGAAACCATTGGAAAACATTAATTTAATGTCAAGTTGTATCAACTTCTATCTACACAATTCATTTGATATTTAAATCATTAAATTAAATTAATTAAATTTCAACACGTTTACTTCAAGGCTCTGACATTAATCTCTCATATGAAACAACGTCTCTAATCTTTGGAATGTGGATTCCATTAACCGCCAAAAAGTGTAAATAATTAGCAATTCTCTTATGCAAATTAAGATGTTTCAGTCAGATAAGCTCAGGTATTAGACTCATTTTAGAATTAAGATCATTTAAGTATGGTGAAGCATGGTTTTGCTTCTGAACATCCTTACGCCTGAGAAACTCACCTTTGACTAAATCTCAACTTCAGGCCAAATGCTGGATGACATCCATCAATCCCCCTGACTGATGTGAAGAAGAGTCAGAGGTGTGCGCTGGTGGTGGAAGCAGCAACCATGTAGTGTGACACGTCAGTTAAACGATGTCAGGTGTGAGTGACTTCCTGGTGTTTTAAATAGGGCGTACTGTTAAGTGGTGGTGACTGTAACTACACCTAGGTAAAATGGTGGTGGTATGTCAGTTGATGTCATCATGGTGCGCCTCAGAGTGTACCACCTGAACTAGGTTTGTCCATTCCTTTGATATGCAACAGTCAGGGAAACTGAAATACACAATCCAGACAATCCACTTTGATGTCATGTCATGTTGTATATTGCTTAAGCAAAGCATGTGAGGAGATCTGAATAGAGTTGAGTTTTACAACTTCAAAGTATCTTTTGAACTTTGTATTTACTTGAATGAAAATTGAAATAAACGTACTATGAATTCATGTCTATAGTATGTTTTTAGACAATAGTCTGAATGTTTTCTTTGTCCAATATTCAGGTCTGACGGTTGTGCAATTTTTATGTATTTCTATTTGGTATAAAAAAGCTTTTAGTGTAATGTCAAGTGTAGAACTTGAAGCATTATTTTAGGGATAGCGATTGAAAGTCACAGAGGTGTTAAAAGAAAGATAGGCATATTAGTCTCATGGATATTATCATGCAGTCTAGGAGATTTGTGTGCATTGAAAAATATTGTGGGGATTTAATTAAATTGATTTATAATACGTTGCAAATTTAGGTTATGCTTGCTAAACTTTTCAGTTAGTTTGCTAGTCAATCTCTGAAAGTAGCAACATCATCTCTGGTGTGTAACTGGGCTTGAACTCGATTCTCCTGAACATCACCAGACTGAGCCATAGCACTAAGACTGATGTCATAAATTGTTGAAAATCTTAATCTTCCTTTTTAGACTTCCAAGTGGCATTTTTTATCTAGCATAAGTAATTTATTATCATTAATGTATGATATCAGGTATTGATTTCCAGCCATTTAACCCAACTAACTCATTGAATTTAGAAGGTTGGTTATAAAGAACTGAAAGTCCTCTTGAAGAACCATAGATGTAAACAAAGATGAGACTTTACAAATCCTTTAAGAGTCTATGTGTTTTGATAAAAACTATACTAAAAGACTAAAACATCTTGATTTGCCATTAAGTCAAAGTAAAAACGTTCTTCTTATGGTGCTCAAGATCACTGTAATTATGGAGTGAAACAAAAAGAGCCCTTCAACTTTAAGAATTGCCAGACTTAGTAATTTGAGAGAGGGAGCAGAGGAGAAAGAGCGAGAGAGAGAAAATAAGGGTGGGGGTGAGAGGGGTTCTGAAAGAAACTTTTCTCATGCGCTGTGGCTCCAGGAGCGTGTGAGAGAGGGGGGTGGAGAGGGAGGTGGGCTGGGCTTGTGAGGGCTTTCTGGGGGAATGATCGAAGGCGTCACCTTAGGGTTCAGCCCAAGCCCTGCCCCTTCCATAGAGTAGGAGCTGCAAGATGAGCTTAGGTCCCAAAACTGGAAAGGGGTCCTCTTTGAATGGAGAGCACAGTATTGCGGACTACACCGGTAACATGAAAACCTTGCTTTTTGCCCTGTGTGCCTTGGTGCCCCTGCTCTGTCATCCTGTCCATGGAGGTAAGTGCCACTTCAAATCAGCTTATCTTATGTTCCCGCTTTTTTCATCTCTCTACCCTCCTCTCAGGCCTAGTGCACAGGTTTCCTCACACTGATTCTAAACCATGTTCCTTGAAGATGTCTTCTGAAATACTGATTTAGCATCAGCTTGATACACTTCTAAAAAAGACCTACCTGCAGCACTGAAAGCCATAAAACTGATTTGTAACATCTAGGAAACTTATATTTCACTCTTTCACAACAGTCAGTGTAAAAATGTATTATGTTTAAACACTTTTGTTTGGCCTATAGGTATCCCACAACAGTATAAGTCTGGTGCAAAGCTTTTGAACTCTAATAACAGAGCCCAACTTACAGTATAGTCCTGTCTTCAAAACCATTCTTCGCTATAATATGAGTTTTACTCATGGATGAGACCAAATGGACATGGAGAACTGGCTTAAATACGGCCTAGTGATGCATCAAATGTTGAGTAATATAAGTGTGGTATTCCACAAAAGGTTTGGAAGAGGGTTAGTAATGAGCAAAGGGTTTGTATTGCCCAGCTTTGCTGAATATGGAGCTGAGGAATCTCTTGGCTGTGATTGGATCTTTCAGAAGATGGGCGACTGGACTGTTAGACAAAGTTATACCTCAATCACACAGCGAGGTGAGCTGGGGGAAGGAGAACCCCCCTTCTCATAGATGCATCGCCCTATATAAAGAGCCCACAGTGCAGTCTGAATAAGCTGCACCAGTACCTTGTTTGTAAGGATGCAGTTGGCCCTTTGGTGTGAGTGCGCGTGTGTATGAATATGGCACTGGACACAGGGTTTGTAGTGTTCACGTAGAGCGACGGCAAATCTGGCTTTTGCCCCAATTCCGGTGAGGGAATGAAACGGTGTCTTTGAAGAGCTCACTGGATCCAACACACAGATGCACATGCCCATTTGGCAGGAGCATGCGATGCCTTTGTGCAGATGTTTAGTTTATTGTGCTCCACAAGCTCAGATCTTAGATCTACTGAAGGACATTCCACTCCAAGGAACATTTTGGAACAGTGATCAGTCTCTTTAATGACAACTAGAGGGAGCTTGATCCTTCAGTATGATTATATCATTTTTACAGTGCATGAACAAACGAATGAATAAAGTAAATTTAAGAATAATTTTAAAAGAAAAGAAAACCACAGCCTTATTTTTGAATGGTAATAGGGTTCAGAGCATTCACCAAACAACACGTCTACTGGTAAATGTGCTATTTCCACATCTAAATTATACAGTTCAGGTTTTGGTCTGAACAGTTGATGGAATTTCTTTTAACTGAATGCATTTTTTTCTATCTACTGTAGACATGTACCGTGATCCACAAATAATACACAGCACAGGCCAATTGTTAATTAGACGCTTGGAAAGTTGAATATTGTACAAACCACACGCTGACATTACAAGAACTTCATACTACCTAGAATGTTTATCACTGACCTCCCCTGTGTTTACATCTTGTTCATCTGTGACACGGGACACCACATGGGTCCCAGTTGGAAAACGTGACAGCAAGAAACCAGGGCTTCATTCCATTTCAGCTTGTAACTGATGGGAAAAAAACATTCTTCCACTGCTCCCATTTGTAACTTATGTCAAAACATTTTGGAAAGTGGAAAATGTTTTTTGTATAATACTACCCTCTCAAAAAAAAAGGATGCCTTGATGAACTGTTTGTATCAATAAAGGAGCCCTTTGAAAAGGGTTCTGCAAAGGTGCTTTTTGAGTCAGTGTAGGTCCACAGAGAACCCCTCTCAGTCAACACTCCAAACAGCACACTTCAAAAGGACTTTGTGTCCAATTTACACACCTCATACAACCAATATTTTATTCATTTCAAATCAAACTTGAAGTTTTGATTATTTTACACAGGAATGTCAAAATGTTATAGGAATATATTACAGTGTAGCACTGTGAGCAGTGTTCCTGAGAAGGACAACTGGGTTCTGTTTGGAAACGTGGGATCCTACACGGAAAATGGGAGTCTCTTTTACAAGGGTCATACTGTTTGAAGCATGCAGAGGCACAGGGCCAACAAAACCTTTGGTGAAAGGTTATTTAGAAAAAAATTAAGCGTTGAATCAATTATGATGGGAGAATAATATTGTGGCAGTGAGTTTTCAAGCCAACTCTAAGTTACTCAAAGAATGCTGCTTACAGAAACAGTCTCACAGCAACAGTAATGTGTGATGTCACCAAATGATTTATCATGTTCTGAAGAGGCTTTGAGAAACTACTTGGTTTGTGTTTGAACTTCAAATTGCAGAAGTCTTACAGGGAATTTGCATTAGAGTTGCTATCTGCCCTCAGTGTTCATGTATTATGTTGCTATGGTAACTAAATAAATAAATATGGATTTTTTTGGCTCCATTTCTTGGAGCTTTCAGTTAGTAGAACTATGTGACGGCTGCTCATACAAAAAGACTGAAAGGTGTCGTCAAATTGATGAGATTAGCCTGTTATTGACACTGACAGACACATTCAACCAGTTTTCCTTCATCTCGGCTACTGTACCATGGAAACTGACACATTTAGCACAAATATTTCCCAAGAGCCCACACACAGACAACATTTGGCCAGGATATGTATACAAAAGTTAATATACACAGACAAATACTATTCTAAAGGTTATTTAACTACTTGTACTTGCTGTGAATTATATTAAGTCGCTATGGATAAAAGTGACTAAATGTAAATGTAATTGGTCAAATAGTGTTGGCTGTAATACCCAAATGTTTGAACCGTTTCCATCTCAATCACATACAAATCAGTTAGAGACCAGATCTACCTCGGAGAAGTTTAAACTTCGGACATTTTGCCTTGGGTCTCTTTTAATTCAAACATTTACTGCAATAAAAAAAACAAAAAAGTGCCCTCCAGAAAAAGGAAATATTACGCATCTGACATTACTTGATGTGCCTTCTACAAACAATGCAGTCAGCCTATGCTATTAATGTCTTACCTAACCCAAGAACATTCAATATAATTACCTCTCGATTTTTAAACTTTATGGGTTCAAATGTGTCTGTTGTCATAATTAGTCCCTGCTGCCAACTAGCGCAAACACGAGTATCAACTGTCCAACCTTAAAGCATCTATGACATAACTTCCTCCTTTTGACTGACAGCAGGCAGCAGGGTGACTGTTTATGGTGCGCTGACACAAGAAAGCCTCTGCTCCACACCTCGCTCTCTCTTCATTAGCGCTGACACTTCACCAGCTAGGGTACCCTGGGTCTTTGCAGTTAAACGCTTTCTTCAGAAGCTGCAGTTTGAGACAAAATCATGCGAATGGTATAAAACTGAGGCTTAGATTCTGGCAAATGACTGATGCAGAATAAATATAGCCTGGCTGGTGGACACAGAACTCATTGCTTCACACTGAACTGAGGAGAGTGAGAGCACAATGGGGTGGGGTGTGTGTGTGTGTCTGTGTGTTTGTGTGTGTGTGTGTGTGTGTGTGTGTGTGTGTGGGTGTGTGGGTCTGTGTGTGTGTGTGTGACATTCACACAGACCCAGTGTTTGGGGACTAGAATCATGTCGTCATTTCCCAATCATGAAGATTTTAAATAGCCATAGTCTGCCCCATATAACAGGGTTTGACTAACTGTAGCCTCCTTCAGTAGAGGGAAGGACAGGAAGGAAAAAGAGTGAAGGAAAATGGGAGAGAATGGGGAAATACTTCTGACACGCAGAGTCCTTATTATGGGTCATTTGCTGCCAGCCTGTCTATCCAGACGACCAAGCCCTGTCTGGGCATATGAAAGGCTGCATTATAACAATTAGGTTCATGTTATGTGTTGATTTGCATCACTTTACATTAGTCATACAGACATCAAATGAATAGGTAGTTTATAACATTGTGCATCGCAATCAAGATTCAAGCTTTAGTTTATGCAAGAGTGAAAGGTAATTATTCCAACACAAATGTTTCTTCATTTAGTGTAAATTTAAGGTCCAACCTGACATTGGACCACCCTCCAGGATAAACATGGATTGGTG
This sequence comes from Hypomesus transpacificus, assembly GCF_021917145.1. NCBI lineage: Eukaryota > Metazoa > Chordata > Actinopteri > Osmeriformes > Osmeridae > Hypomesus > Hypomesus transpacificus. The sequence continues at coordinate 17,376,280 of NC_061073.1, forward strand.
TTCGTCCGACCTTTTTCTCTTAGGCACTACCTGGATAGATTGCACTCCAACCCATAACTTCTCAGCCCTAAGATAAGTGGTTTCACCTCCTCCAATTAGCTACCAAAGTTCTTCTCCCCCAGCCTGATGTGAACGTCCCCTCCCTCGTTTGTTGAGTGCATCCATCAGACCTCATGAGCTACATCTCTTAACCTTCACACCATGGGTCAGACCCTCTAACCTTCCAGCTGTGCCTCTTCTAAACATGTCCAGCTCAGGTGAGGAACGAACATCTTGAATGGGCTGTGTGCCTCCACCTCTTATTCAGAGTCAAACCAGATGTGCAGTCCAGGTCTCTACCCGGAATCAACAGATCAGGATTAAAACTTCATTGACAAGAAAGACCTTGGTCGTCCCACTTAAAGACACTGTCAAAATATCAACAGTGGTCTGCATTTGTACCCAATTTTTATATATTGCATATTATTAAATTGCTATATTTTTTTTACTTGAAGTTAAGTCAAGTATCACATCACTCAAGAATGTGGCTATTTGGGAAATGACCGAAAAGAGGTTGCCGAGCAAATGGAGTGTGTCGAAGGAAAGAAAGATAATATCATTTAGACACAACGGTGCTGATAAAAACCCTTCAGGGTTTAGAAAGGAGACAGGAACTCTGATCAGGTGCACCACATTATAAAGACTATCAGCGAAGGGAATGTATACTGGTATGAAATTATACAATAGCAGCTAAGGAAGCAAGCTCAAGATGTTTACACATCCAAGTCAAGAATAGAAAACATACAGTCTGGTATTCCAACCAATATGTATTATAAAATCATCTGTACAGTATTGAAACCGCCATTTTGACTATGTTCAAATCTACACAGTGCCGTTAGAATTTTCTATGACAAGTACAGAGGTTATACTGTAACTGCAACAGGTTTTATGTAAGCAGGAACTTCAGGATGTATATAACAGAAATACCATGACTTTAATATACTTGTAGAAACATACAATGTTAGCAGGCTTATTGAACATGTGAACACCAGCTGGTCAGTTGGACTGCTGTACCCACCTCAGATGACTTCAACTACAAGGAATCTTTGACTGAGATTGGATTGCTGTTATAAACATCTGTTGTGAGAGCCATAGCAGTAGTCCCATCTATGTCAGGATCTAAGGCTATTTAATGGTTATGGCATGTTCATGTGACACACTTTCTTCAATCATATTGAAACTAATAACCAAACTTTGTGTTTTTATGCCTGACTACATGAATATAAGAGTTGCACTTGGCCCTGCCACCACAGATGACTTGAGCTGTTAAAAATAAAACACATTATTAGAGTGTGATGAAGATGGGATGGGGCAGAGAAAGTGATGCTTCTGGAAACAAAACCCACGCCCTGGACTAAACCAAGCGCTTGGGCAGAACAAATCTTGGTAACTTCAGATGAATCATTATTTCTAAAAAACACGTACAGTCAACCAACATTCTTCCTACGCATATCAATTGTGGTTTAGTTTAGTTTTTTCACCACAAAAGATCATTTTTCTTGTGAAAAATCATAATATGTTGTTTGTTTGCTTTTCAAGACCTAGTTCCTCTATTACTTTCAGTTAGTTGGAGCCTCTGCAAAACATTCACACAGTACCTCATAAAAGTTCAAAAAAAGAACTCTTCCCGTGGCTCCAGAACCACTTCAAAGCCTGGCATGGAGGAAAGCAGCATTGTAAACTCCAGTGCATACCAAGCCATCTGCCCTGCAATGCAGTGCTGGAATAAAGACCCTAGTGTGTGCATGATGTGTGTTTGTGTGCTTCTGTTGAGTACAACTGTATTAACCATGTATGTGTTTGTGTACATGTATGCTTGCGTGGCTTGACTATGTTTTCTGTACCCGGTCTTCCTTAACGAGTGGATTCATGGCACCATCATATGTTGAAATGCTTTTTGCCACATAAACGGTAAAAAAAACAGTAGAGTGCTGCACAGCGTGAGATCACAGTGTGCAACACAGAGCCTGAAGAAGAGGAGAACTGAATGTGATGGTTGTGATTCAGTAAGACATCATGCCTCATGACTCATGCCTTAGTACGCAAGTAGTTAGTTGTGTAACCGTGACTGTGGCCTGTGACTGTGGCCTGTGACTGTGGCCTGTGGCCTGTTGTCTTTTGGGCTAAGTATTGAGCACAAGGTTCACCCACTGACAAGAGTGTAATGATATTTGTGTGCGATTTGTGTGTGTGTGTGATTTGTGTTTGTAGCGGTCCATAAGAATACTTGCTCAAGTGTGTTGCTTGTCACTTGTTGATGAATGGGCCGAAGCAAGCCTTGAGTCGAGCTCACCCAGTAGTTTGGTATAAACAGCACTTCATTCAAAACTGAATTAAACTATTCTTGTAACTATTGTAACTACACAGACTTGCTGTAACCACAGGTCTCAGAGTTTGGTAAATCAGTGTTTTAAACATATTTGAGTACTTTATCTGTGCTTATTGGAGCTTGCTTGGTACAATACAACAACTGTATGTCTATCTCTTTGTTTAATGCAACGTGACCTGAACAACCATTCCTGAACACAGACTGTCATGCTTCCTATGATATCGTGGGTTTCCCAAGAAGCACAAAATTAAGGTTAAACATAATTTGTCTCAAATTGATTATTTTACCTCTGCACTGTTTCATGACTGCAAGAAGGAAACTGAGAAACCGGGGAGGGACACTGACTGCTGAGGTGTGGAAATCGACTGGGAGGAGAATAGAACAATTATCTTGTTTAATTGTTGTAAAACAGAACTGATGTATTTTTCAACAACAATTCAATGTTGTCTTGACAAAGAAAGGTAATGACTTGATTTAGGTTCCAGAATACCTGTTGCTGATGGCAACAACCGTCTATTTAAGGGTCTTAAGTTCCTTCTCCAATTACAGATTCTGTGCAGTTGTCAACAACTGAAAACAACTGTTTGAATGTTCCTCCAGCAAGATAGCCCTCCCCAAGATTACTGTCCAGGTGACTAATTTAATGCTGCTCAACAGAAACAAATGCAAAGATCTGGCACTGTTCACTGGAGGCCATTTAAGCACTAATCTCAGATAATGCTTTACAGCTGGGACCTAAATTTCCCTGCACAGAATACTACAACAGCTGCCCAAACTCTGACTCCTAGAGTCATCAGTCAAATTAGATCTCAGTTCTCAATGTTAGGTGAATACAAATTGTGCAACAATCAAGCTTATGGCTCTGTGACTATTAATATCAATACATTTTCAACAACTTGAGTCCTCTGACACATACAGTACCAGTCAAAAGTTTTGACTGGTACTGTACATGCAACTTGTCATCTCTCATAAACACAGGTTTAGGTAGTTACACCACTGAAAAGCTAGCAACATCTGATCTAATGAAATCCTAACAACTTCCAGAATGGTTTTCAGAATAAGTAGTTTAGATAGTTTAAATAGTTTAAATTGGCGTGTAGAACTGGAGGCAAATGGGTTGCTGTACAGTTTACTAAATGTTTCAGGCATTAGCTCCATGTGATGCAGGTAGGCGGGCCCAATCTATCACATTGGTGGTAGCTCGCATGTTTTCATGGTGTTAGTCCTAGTTTGACGTAGCTTAATGTTTTTACCTCTTACACCTCTTACAGTGACAGCCTCCTCAGCTGAATGTTGACGGTGGACAAGCGTTGAGTTGTGGGGTTACAAACTTAATAGCCCTTGGTAATTTTTATTTTAAATCATTAAGAACATTTATGTACTGATGCTGTTTGTATTGTGTAACTAACACAGGTATTTCTACCTCAGCTAGTGTTTAGTGCTTGCCACTTTTTCCCATTTTAGTTTCCCATATTTTGGTTTCTTTTCTGTGCTTAGTTTTGTTTTGTTTAAGGGGCTGTTTTCTTTGCTTATTGTTTTGGTGTTATAGCTCTATTCTGAGCCTGGGTTGTGTTAGGCTTGCTAACCTGGTGAATGCGTTTACAGTGAGTGTTTATTCTACAATGTTTACTGTTTGTTGTGATATTTAGGTATATCATTTTTTTTCCTCCCTAGATCCCGTGTGACTTAGCATTCCCCAGGTTGGGAGTTCACCCAACCATAGCCTTTCTAGGCCAAAGACCCAAGCACAGGTCCACACCCCTGCCTTTAGGGTTTGTCATTTTTGGTAGAATGTACTGTCTGATTTTACTATTGTGGATTTAATAAACCTTGTATTTATATTTGATACCACCGCCTCTGCTCAAGTTCATTCGATTGGACCGGACATGTGTAGGAAACTAGTCTTAGTTCTAGTATGCTCACTGAGGGTCTGTCACCCCATCTGGGAGTGGCGTAGCCAGAAAAACTAGCATAGACCTGGTCTTAACATGAACAGAGACCCATTTAATGTTGAGTGCACCACCCTGCCACAGATGCATAAAAAAATGGCTTGGAAATAGTTTCCTTGTTTGTTGGTAAACTGTGACACAAGGAAGATGTTTTCACCTCTTGAAAACAAACATTCCAAGACTGTAGCTACGTGCCAAGCTTAAACCTCAAGGTTTTCAAAACAAGATTTCAAAAAAGGATGTGAAATTAAGAATCCCCATACTGTCACAAATTAAAAGCAGAATTATGAGGGAAGAGAGAGGAGTGGTCCACAGCTGAATACTAGCAGATATTGAAACATTAAATTTGCAGTATCAGAAAGCCAAGAAAGCACAGTACCAGGAGTTGGCCACTGGGTCACATACTCAAGGCGACCAAGAACATGCATCTAAACGGTTTTATTTACAGTATGTTTAAGTTATAATCCACATTATTATGGTGTACATTATGGTAAACTAACCAATTGGATTTAGCCTTCAAAAAATATGGCACCATGTTTAAACAGGGTTGTAATTCTTCCCTGCTTTCTTCAAAGCAGCAAAAATGGTGCACTCTTCAAATTCATGATTATCACATCCCATCTGGTGAAAATGGATTCTCCTATGAAGTATTATCTATGTGTGCAGGCCATGTCACACTCACTGTGACACATTGACGTTTCAGCATTTTGCAAGCATGATTTGCTTACAGAGTCAGTACTAGTGAACACATCTGCCAATGGGTTTGGTTCTGCGTCTCGATAGAAGAACCATTACAGTTCTACTCGTATTGTACCTTCATAATGTTTGATTTTGATTTTAAAGGCAAAGTTTAACAGAAAAGGTCAATTTTTGTAGACTAGCTTACTTCCATAATCATGAAGACCGGCATGAAATAGCGGCTCACTGAAGTTAATGATTTTTTTACGATGCCAAAACATTCTGTGAATGCAGTGGCTAACCAAATATTATGTAAAGATTTTACAGAATGTTTTTATAAGCAAATTCAGTTAATGAACATGATTACTTTCAGATGATAGCTGCAAATTAAGGGTTTTCTGCTCATTCTGAGCCTTGTCTTCCCTTTGGTTGAAGTTTTCCTGTTTTGACTACACCTGGTTTGTCCCTTTGTATTGTTTGAGTTCTGCTCTTAGGCTAGTTAGGTAAATTCAGAGTTTAAGTCATGACACTAAGCAGGTTGGTCATGTGAGAAATGCTGTTTTAGCTGAGTGCAAGGTATGTTGAGCAGTGTATATTTTATAACAGCATACTACTGCTGTATGAGATCGCTGTAATCCTAAACCAGCTATGTGCATTGTCTGCTTTAAGAGAACTCCATGTGGTCTTGGTTAGGAACATGTGCACAGGGAAGACTATGTGACTGTGTATGTGTGTGCACGTGTGTGCACGTATGTGCACGTATGTGTGTGTGTGACATGTTGGAGCAACACGCCTCCTGGCCCAAAGGGCTGCCATTGCTGAAGGATTTCTGGGGAAGGCTGGAATTCCACCACTCAGGGGGATCTCTCCATGCAGCACATGTTGAAGCTATTAGTGTAGATGGGGCATGGGTTTTAGAGTCCAACCTCAGCAGAAAATTACGTTGAGGCTCGATAAAAAAATCTTGTGTTTCAGCTCGACTGTTGGGGTTTTGTAGCGTAGGTGCTGAAGCTTTCTCCATGCTAAGAAGGTGGAAAGTCTTTTCTGTAACAGTGTGGGAATGTGGGTGATGGTGACACTGAACATCTCAAAGGCATCCAAATGACCAAGCTCTAGATGGCCTATACAGGACTCTTTGAACAACAGGAAATGTACTGTATGGGACGACCCACTCTAGTCACCATGACACCAGTATTCATGAGGCCTTCTCAATGAGCAAGAGAATGGTTTGAAGGCATGTGTCACCTTTGTCATTTCATCCCTCTGTGTTCATGTTATTTTAGGAGTGCTCTCTTTCCACATAGAATGCTTTATATTTCTCTATGTCTTGAATCCTAGTATGACGAGTGTCATCATGGATAGGGTGGACACTGTGAGCACTTGGACACTGTAAGGAGATACAGAGCTGCTGAGACTGCACATTAGACAAGGCCCTAGAGGTTCCACCTCACTCTCAGAAAAGAACAACTTTTGTTTGTCAGATAGAGATTGTATAGAATACAATCTACAGACACAAGCTTAGACTAACAGTGCTACATTTTCCATTACAACTGATACTATCTCGATCTTTGGTTGGAAGTCCCAAGTGAAGTGGTCGGTGGCGGAAAAGAAAATGGCGGTAGAAGCTGAATTGAGTCAAGTTGAGGTTGGAACATTACAGTTTAAGTTGTTTCACAGTGCTTTCCCCGTCTCTTCAGAAAAAGGGCCTTTGTTTATTTTGGGCTGTGTGTGGTGAGTAGGGAACGACAGAGGAGGAGTTGGGTTCAGGAGAGGAGGGTGGGTGCTCTGACTCTCTACTGAAATGTGGCTACTGACTGCTACCGTGGCAAGAAGGGCCCCCCAAACAGAAGCGTAGTGGTTACGGCAGTGCAAGTAGTGGGGGGGGGGGGGGGGAGCAGGACCGAGGGTGGGGTGACTCACACAAACTGGGAGTCTGTAGACTTAATAGTTGTGGAGACTGTAACGGTTTGGTTATTTGGCGGGATGTTGGAGTTGAAATACTAAAATGGTGGCGGGGTAAAGACGTCTGGAAAAGCAGTTGTGTTATCTGTGATCTCTATGGTGTAGCAGTGAGGCAAAGGTAGGAAGGGTTGGTTGGTTCAGTAGAGTTTGTGTGTGTGTGTGTGTAGAGGTAGGGGAGAAGACAAGCTAGACGAGTGGCCTGTGGCTTCAGCTGGACCTGATCACTGGGTCTGACCTCTGGCACACTGACTACTGAAGGGCTGCTAACAGGGAGCCCCTTTCTTATGCAGCTTCTGTGACCCAACTTCCTTCAGACCCTGTATACTGTACCTGCTAACGCTTCACAGACGCTGTGTACTGTACCGGCTAACGCTTCACAGAACCTGTGTACTGTACCTGCTAACGCTTCACAGACCCTGTGTACTGTACCTGCTAACGCTTCACAGACGCTGTATACTGTACCTGCTAACGCTTCACAGACGCTGTGTACTGTACCGGCTAACGCTTCACAGAACCTGTGTACTGTACCTGCTAACGCTTCACAGACGCTGTATACTGTACCTGCTAACGCTTCACAGACGCTGTGTACTGTACCTGCTAACGCTTCACATAAGATCGTCCCCAGAGAGCTGGTCTAAGATCTGCTTCAGCTTCCTAACATCAACCTCCCTACCTCACCCCCACCCATCATACTGTCTTCAGCCCTGTCTATCTTGTGTGGGATGGGTCTCCGCACAGGATCAACGCTAGCTAGAGTGATTAACTAAAGTTAAATTGTAAAGCAGCAGTATTGAGTAGCAGCAGTTGATTTGTATGTCAAAGCCTCCCCACATTTTCATACTGTCCTCACTGTCTGGTTACCAAGACAAACAGCTCATCCTCTGTGTTTAAATCTAGTCGGTTTACTTCTCAGTATGTTCTTATTTGGCCACTGGGCAGGGAAGGTGTGGCATGGAGGCTGAGGGGGGGGATGTGGCATGGAGGCTGAGGAGGGGGGTGGGGTGTGTGGCATGGAGGCTGAGGAGGGGGGTGGGGGGTGTGACATGGAGGCTGAGGAGGGGGGTGGGGGGTGTGGCATGGAGGCTGAGGAGGGGGGTGGGGGGTGTGGCATGGAGGCTGAGGAGGGGGGTGGGGGGTGTGGCATGGAGGCTGAGGAGGGGTTGTGGGGGGTGTGGCATGGAGGCTGAGGAGGGGGGTGGGGGGTGTGACATGGAGGCTGAGGGGGGGGGGTGTGGCATGGAGGCTGAGGGGGGGGGGTGTGGCATGGAGGCTGAGGAGGGGGGCTGGGGGTGTGACATGGAGGCTGAGGAGGGGGGCGGGGGGTGTGGCATGGAGGCTGGGGGGGGAGGTGTGGGGGTGTGGCATGGAGGCTGAGGAGGGTGTGGAGTGTAGGGAGGGAGGGGAGGAAGAGGGGGGGCGTCTGATGTCACAGGGGGACTATTTAAAAATAAACCAGCCACAGGGGATCTTGGTGGTTGAGGGCTTCCATGGCTCTCCTGCTCTGACAGAGGCAGCCTTTGTACTGCCTCCTCATTAACCACAGCAGGATCCCACTCTCCTACAATGATCCTGTTGAGGAGCTGTTTATGTTACAATACTGTTAGGTAGGCGGGAACAGAAGGCCAGGAACCTTTCTGACTACACCCAAATCTTTTATTTTTGTGATGAACCTACAACCAAAGTGTGATGTTAGTAACTAGAATGGAAAGGCAGTTGCCCAAACAAGGTGTGCATTGAGGCTAGAACGTGCTTTAAGAGCTCTGTTCTCCACTTGGAGAGTGTCTGCAGTATTCTGATGTTCACTGCCAGCCAACTTAACATGAAACTACACAGCAGCTCAATTCTAAGACAGTGTTTTCACAGTTAAATGAAAAAATAGGACATTTGAGTATGTCCTAGTTAGGTTGAAACATGCGATCAAGAACGTATGTCTCTTTAACATTGCTCCTTCAATTGACTATTTATTTGGTTCCCCTCCTATCCGATCTAAAACCCTCAATTGTCATTATGCCAGACAGTGTTCAGATTTCAAGTCGATGATGAAGTTAGCACACTTCAGCAAATATAAACATTTGAGCTATGACCACAGACACACGTGTGAATAGATCAGGGCGGCATTCCACCACACACTAAGTCATGAGTCATCAAAACATTGTTTATGGTTTGATCTGTGTTTCTCTTCTCTGTTTTGGGTGAGTAGCTGACTCATTCATTCACAGCTTGATGTATAAACCCTTCAGACAACAGACTTATTCTGGAAAAGGGTCCCATGTTTTTCCTTTCACAGTGTTTGTTTTTTTACAGCTGAGTTTGAGGTTATTCTGTTCAGAAAGGACATGTTGACTCGAAGCTACCAACCGTTTCCCTTGCTTGTTTAAGTGTACATGTTACCAAAGGGAGCTAAAAGGTTTTAATCATTTCCATGGATGGACTCAGCCATTGAGAATCTCCAGCTTCTGTTTTAGTGTTTTATTCCTCTTTACCCTAGTGGCAGTGGCAAATCTCAAGGGGAAGCTGACTTTGAAGAGAAAGGAGGGTGAAAATGATGTTGTGTTTGCTTACACAATGTCTGGATATGGCTTGAGAAAAGTCTTTACAAACACTGTAAAACGGTGTCCCCGGTGTGTTCTGAAAGAGAGAGCTTGGCAGCCTTATAAAACATTGCAATAGAGCTGCTTTTAGTTGTGTCTCTGCTTTGGCCCCTCAGAACAGTGCTTAATGGTGGAGGCAACCTGCAGTTTCCTACAAACCCCACCATTCAGAGACCATAGCTTAAGCTAATAATGGTCCAGTGCTGGCACGGTTAGGGGTGTAACTGTGTTGTGGTACTGTGTTTGGTTCCTTTAAAGGGCTGCTTTCATGCTGGGTTTAGCGTGTGAACAGCACCCACAATAGGTGTTGCAATGATTAGTTGGACAAATAAGTCTTACTTGAATAACTAGGCCAGCATGTTGTCTTCTCACTTCATTGCAAAGTTATCTTCTGTCTTTGTGACATGTCTAAAACCTGTGTCACAACACAATGAAGAAAACAAGTCCCTTTTTTTAGACAATACAAACTGTATGTAATACATACTGTAGAAAGTGGAGTTAATAGGACACCATTTTGAATTCTACCCAACAAAAATTATTGGGCTCACATTGCCATGATAGTGCAATTTCTGAGAAGCAGTCCTCAAACATAGGACTCATAAGTTATAGAGTGGATCAGTCCTAATTCTGCTACATTTTGGCTCCATCCAAGCAGTAAAGTGGTTCGGTTTCATATGGACATGAAGATGTGTACAAAATGTGTGAATGGAGAAGAATGATGCACACACACACACACCCACACACACACACATACATACACACATACACAGCCAAATAACAACCACCATTCTTTAACAGTAAATGTGTTTTCTGAGGCTACAGAGAAGGACAGCACAGAAATAAACTTAGACTCGAGACTTGTTCATCAGCTCTGGTGTCTGCAGACTGTAATAGACCTCAGTGACTGGCCAGCAAATGTGACTCATACCCACTGCTGAGTCACAAGGACACTTAACACACATCAAAGCTCTCCATGCTCTGTGGTCAAATCATTCTCTCTTCCTCGTGGGTTTTCCAGATGTGTAAGTAGATAGTGTGCGGGGGAACAGAAGGAAAGGGGCAGGCAGTTAGGGGATTGGAGGGGATCAATTCGTAACTGTGGAAAGAGAGATAATGCATGTTTTAAAGACATCTGGCCCCTGATGAGTCCAGCTCTGCCAGGACCCCTAGGTTGTATACACGCATATCACTGAATGTGTTCAGAGAAGCATGGTTCACATCTTTGCAGAGACATGCTGTTCTGTTTCAAAATTTTTGGTTTAGGCACCTACTCTGCAGAAACTTGACTGCATTGTTTGGGCATCCTTTAAGTATTAATCCCCTTACTCTGTGAACTACCCACCAAAACCTTAAGGTTTAGGACAAATCTTGATAGGGTTATCTTTTGTTGAATTCAATATGCTACTTCCTCCTAGAGTGTTCCTGTTCCATCGAAACTCATAATCATGCATCGTAATCACTGCCTATACACAGTCCAGAGGATTGTGACTCTTGGTAGAAGTGGGCTTTTTGTCTGCATGATGACTGGTTGACTGCTGGATGTTTGGCTATCTGTTGATTTGGGAGAGGCTTTCTAAGCACTGGCGACGTCTTGAGAACGTCTTCAAGTTAGGCACAGAATTATCAGTATTTTCATCCTAAATCTTAGAATTTTCTTTCTAAATGTTTCTAGTTTGACCTCTAACTCCTAATATGTGACAGAAGAAATTCTGGAAAGCCCCCTTTATGCATCCTGGCCAGAGTCATGGAAAATCCTTCCTTGGAAACAGACCCTTGGAATTCCTCTAGTTGTATTTTGGTGCGTGAGCTTGGGGAAATCAATGGCTGCCTAAGTGATGAACATTTTGTAAGGGTCTCCAGAAGGTGTGGTTTAAACCCGGTAGCTGAAATTAGAAATCCTACAGCCAAATTATTGGCACTCAAAGTATATATTGGCATAGCTGATGTCACAGTGAGAGAATCCCTTTGAAACTAGAAAACAAGAAATACAACATTGTCTGTTTTAGGCTGTTTCAATCTCCTCTGTCTCCTCTCCTTTCACTGTGTCTGTGGAAAAAGTTTCGAAAGGTTGAAAAACTATTGTAGAAAAAAAGTTTACCCAAACGTTTTTGAAAGGTGAAAAATATATTTTTCAAAAAAAGTTGCCATCCTTGATGACTACTTCATGAGGGCTAATTTGAGTGAAAAAGTGTAGTCAGTACTTCAACTTTTACCAGTCTTTTTAAATATGAGTATCTGTACTGTTCTACTTGAGTGAAGGATGTGTGTACTTTTGCCATCTCACATTTTTACCACTGCTTAGTGGTTAGTTCAGTTTTCGGATTCTATTGATAGGATCAACACTTCTGAGGGGAAGTTTCGAAAAATAAAGTTTCGAAAATGGTTTGTCCTTAATATGAATGAATCACACACTGGGGTACACCTCTATTTATCCGTACCGTACCAATATAAGATGACATCTCCAATTTTTTCCGTCATAAGATACTGAAAAAGAATGCAAGGAATTTTATTCATATTACAATTTTTTGCAATCCCGAACCACGGCATTGTACTGCACTGTACTTATCGCAAATAAACAAAAATCATATTGGTTAATACAAGATTCCAATTGTGTTTTCTCCATAGCATCTTACTTTGGGGACAGTTTCTGCAGAATACAGTCAATCCAAGATGTGTCTTCCTTCCACCTGGCTCTGCAGTTTAAGACCAGTCGACGAAGTGGACTTTTGCTCATGGCTGCAGGGATGCAAGACTACATGTTCCTAGAACTCCGCAATGGGAATCTACAGGTGAGCAGGAAACCTTGCCCAACCTTGTCATTAGAGACTCTTGTTGTTGTGGACAAAACAATATAATAGACAACAGAAATGTTGCAATATAGTGTCATTGTTTAATCAAAGGTGTCATTCATTAAGGTTTAGTTAAGTATTTGAGAATATTAAAGAGCATCATTCGTTACACAATAATAAACATTGCTTCCATTAAATGGTAGGTGAGAATGGACATGGGGACAGGAGAGGTGGCGCTGTCCGCTTCACCAGGGCTGCAGCTGAACAACCTCATCGAGCACAAAGTGTCCATCAAACTTCAGGATTCCAAATTGACCATGATGATTGATGACCTGTTCTCCACGTTCATCCCTTTGGACGAATCCAATGATGAACTCAATGTTGATTTAGGGATTTGGCTGGGAGGCACAGGAGACTTGGACACACCCTACCTCAACAATGCCATTCCACCATTTCGCGGTTGTATTTCCCATGTCAATTTTGAGTCTCACCAATTTGATATTCTTGAAGGTGTGCCAACAGACTGTCACGACACCAAGGAGTCTTGCAGCAGTGAGTTTGAGGCTGGTGATGGGGAGGCCACCAGCTTCATCAGCCCAGATTCTTTTGTGTCCTTCCCTACCTGGAGTGGGGCTAGTGGGAGTCCACGCACTCTGGAGTTCCTCATGAAAACCACCATTGAAGATGCCCTTTTGGCTTTTCACCCTGGACTAGAGTCTGATTTCATTGCTGTTGGTTTGGTCGCAGGCAACCTCAAGGGGGTGGTGGACCTCGGCAGGGGCATGTTGGTACTGGACAACGCCAAAGTGCAGCTAGATGACGATCAATGGCATAGAGTTCGAATTCAAATTGACCAGAGTTTGTTTGAGATTAACGTGGATAGTCAGATTGCTTCCCTCCCTATAAATGAATCTGAGAGATTAGATTTAGTTGGTAATCTATATTTGGGAGGTATTCAGGGCAAGATGAAGGATGTTTTCAGGGAGGGGGGGTTCTTGGATCGCATGGAGGAGATGGTAACATCAGAAGCTTTTATCGGATGCTTAGGTGAAATAAAAGTTAATCAAAAGGATAGAAGCCTGCAAGATGCTCTTGTGACCAAGGACGTTCATGTAAAATGCGAAGGAGAGGACTACGACTACTCAAGTTATTACGACGGTGATGCAACCACAACCACAGCCCCTGTCAGGATCCGATACGTTCATGTGGACCCCAATGAAAGACACTGCCACCCAACAGACGACATGCCTGAGGAATACCAGAACATCACTAAACTTCTTGAAATCAACTCTTTGCTTGTGCCTGAGGGTGGGGAAGCTTTTTTAGATGTTAACAACCTGAGCCCCACATTTGACTTAAGTAACGTTGGACTCCAACAATCTCAGATCATCTTCACTCTTAAGAGTGATCCTTGGTATGGACTGCTTGATATGAACACCAACAGTAGACGTACGAAGACGTTCACTCTCTGGGATGTGGCCAACAAGAAAATTAAGTATCTCCATGATGGTAATGAACAATATAGAGATCAAATCCAATTAGATGTCGTAGCTCAGAGCAACAGCTACCTCCCAGACTGCTTCAAAAGTCCCCATCAGTATGTCCTTCCAGTTGATATAATTCCTGTCAATGACATACCTCAATTTAGTGGAGAAGACATTGCCATCACCCAAAATGGACGCACTCGCTTCAGTCCTAACCTTATACACATTTTAGATTCAGACACTCGCTGTGATGATATAACAGTAAGTATAACTTCTGAACCTTCCAGAGATGTGGGTTTCTTGGAAAATGGACAGCAACCTGGGGTAAGCATTAGTGAGTTTACTTGCAGGCAGTTAAAAGATGGTAATATATACTTTGTCCACCAAGGTGGTAGTGGAGCAGGAATAACTCTGCATGTATCTGATGGTCAATCAATAAGTCAATCCACTTCTTTCAAGTTGACCATCACACAACCCCAACTGAACCTTGTGACGAATACAGGCCTTCTTTTGTCTCAAGGAGGCCACTCCACAATAGGGTTAAAAAACTTGGCTGTCATTGCTCAACCCCGTAATGGAGATATAGTTTATAATGTCACACAGGCACTAAGATATGGAGAATTGCAGATTATCACAAGCAATGACGTGTATAAAAAGGTGACATCCTTTCACCACTCGGATTTGGAGCAAGATCGTCTTAGGTACGTTAGCACAGATTTATCGGAACAGGGCAGAATTCAGATTGAGGAAATTCAATTTGACATTCATCTTGGACAGTTCTCCATGTGGAACAACACCTTCTTAGTCCAAATCACCCCCTCACAAATAGAAATGTCCAAAATGGTTCCCCTACAGCTGACAGGCAAGAATCAGGTCATAAAACACACCGAGCTACAGGCAGAGGTAAAAGGAAAGACTGTAGACTTTGAATCTGTGAGATATGTCCTCGTCAAGGCCCCAAAAATGGGTACTCTCCAACTGATTGGCAGGGTGCTGAATGAGGACGATGGCTTCACCCAACAGGACATCTGGAATGGCCACATCAGCTACAACCTCCAGGTGCATGAAGCTGTTGACAGCCAGGACCAGTTCAAGTTTAAGATCCTTGTCGAAAACCAGTACTCACCTGTGTATACCTACCCAATCCAAATCCTTGCTGACTCTGACGTTCCAATCATGACAAATGAAAGATTGATTGTTTTAGAAGGTGGGGAGAGTGTTCTGAACAGAGACCATCTCTGGGTTCAGACATCCAGCTCAACATCCTTTGTTTACCGGGTGACACAAGGCCCCAAGCATGGTCGACTCATCAGGGAGGCCCCACATGGACAGCCCAGGTTTGAAGGTGCAATCAAAATGTTCAGCAATGAAGACCTTTTGCTTGACAGGCTAATCTACAAACATGATGGCTCAGACAAAAGTGATGATGAGTTTCATTTCTTCACATTCAAACAGACTTCTGTCATCCAAACAGATGGTCCAGAATCCGTGAGTGGAGTTTTCAGAATAACCATTCAGTCGAAGAATGATCATGTTCCGATCAGGGTTGTGGATAAAACCTTCAACGTGGTCCGGAACGGCAAGCATTTGTTGACTACTGATGACATTTTATTTACAGATGAAGACCCGGGTTTTAATGACACCCAGCTGGTCTACGTTCGTGAGGGCATCCTCTCAGGATACATAGTCTCAAACTCTGACCCATCCCAGCCCCTCTTCCGTTTCACCCAAGCAGACCTGAGGGAGAAGAATGTTCTGTTTTTGCACCATGGAGCAGACCGTGAACGTTTCCAGCTTCAGGTGTCTGACGGCCTCCACAAGACCAGCGCTCTTTTCCAAATCCAGGCGGGTGAGCCCTACTTGCATGTGGTCAACAACAACATGGTGGTCATAAATCATGGTAGCACCAAGACCCTTGACACCTCACTTTTGAGTGCAGAGTCCAACATGGACATCAGAGATGCCAGTGAGTTCCTCTATCAGGTGATATCGCCCCCTACAGATGGAAAGATCATAGTAAGCGGGATTGAGGCTTCTCAGTTCACCCAAGAAGATCTGAAAAAGGGTGTGGTGTCATATGAGCACAATGATGAGAGCACGAGATCCAATGACTCTTTTGGTTTCATTGTGCAAGCTAAAGGTCATTCTGAGGAAGGCACTTTTAGGATACAGATATTCAAGCAAGGTTACGTGTCTGAACCTGAGGTCATCATCAATGAGATCCTCATCTCCTACGAGGGAGAACACAGTGTGCTGGACCAGGATCATCTGAGGGTATGTTCACATCAACCTGAATCACTCATCTCTTGTTTGTTATCTGTTTACAAGTCATTATCCTCAGGTAACATTTGTTCTCATAACATTGTATCATGACCTGAGAGAAATGTATGCTTATCATGCTTTGAAAAAGGATAGAGATTGTAACAAGTACAATGGATTTCATGCAAATATGATTCCTCAAACAACTGTATTGATGTATATATTTATAAGTCCTTTTCTTTCTGTGTCCCACAATTAATTGGCAAATTGGCAAAACTCACAAGGTTTTGTTGTGAAACTGATATTATCATGCAGGCATGCTATGTATGTTACTGTATGTCTGTGTTCCTCAGTTTTAATTAACTGCATTTAAATGTGCAGATCTTCTTTCTTTTTTTTACATTTGATATTAACTCTGTCATACATTTCACTTATCAGCTAGAGCAAGGCCATCTCTCCCAGGCCATCCTGCCTGAACACATGGTTTTTAGCATCAAGGACCCTCCTCGCCTTGGTCACGTGGTCAAGCTGACTAACGACTCAGACAGCACAGCTTCCCCAGTCTTGGACTACATTGATTCCTTTACCCAGGAGGACATCAACAGGGGGATCATTCTTTATGTGTCTGCATCTGTTCAGGTACCTGTCAGACCTCGTGGTGTGGGCCTACTTATTGCTACATTGTTGTTATTTTTGCACACAATTCAGTTTCATTTTTGGTCTCCCAGGGCAGTGATGCCTTCACGGTGGACGTCAGTAATGGTTTCGCCACAGTAGAAGACCTGCAAGTGAAGATAGACATTGTGCCTCGGCTCATCCCTGTCCAGACCGCCAACTTCACTGTGAAGGAAGGTGGTGGGAAGGCTATTTCCACGGATCTTGTCAATATCTCACACCCCTTCTACAGTTCAGCTAATGTGGAGTTCATTGTGGAAGAGCCACCTCTGCATGGAAATATTCGTTACCATGGTGGAGATGAGCAAGACCTCAACTTCTTCACCTGGGAAGAGGTGGGTGCAATTTAGAATCTACATTATTTACATATAGAGGAATAAGATTATATTTCTAAACATTCATTATTTTCTTAATCGCATGGGACTGCCAGAATAATATCCAAGTTACACCACAATCATCTTATATACACATTTTGAGGAATTCCTTGAACCATGTGGTTGGGAGGACCCATGCTTGGAAAGAATGAAACAGACATGAGTCCACTCATGAATCCAGCCTCTGCAGTCCAGGAGGACCAAGCCGCACTAGTCACAAGCATGGAGCTCTCCTCTCCTCTCTGTACTTCTGCGAGGATTGTGGAAAAACTGACTGTGCCCTTCGAAAGCCTAGAGCCAAAATAAACGGGCTCAGTATATTCTTGTAATAATGCTCACAGCTCTTACCCCATTCCCTCTCAAAGACCCCACTGTGCTGCTTAACTCAACTGGGACCAATGCATAGCCACGATTCAGCTACATCTGAATAGGGATAAAAAATAATGCAGCGGGGTAAAACGAGGAACATAGACATCATGTACATGTTATACTGGCAATGTTTGTGACTTTAAACTGTTTTATGGGGCATCTTTCTGTTACTCCTCTGTCCCTTGTTCCCATAAGTCTGTTAAGAGGACATACCAACTCCTCCAGACGATCCGCCACATTGCCATACATCTCAAAGTTTCAAGGCAGGACCAGAGTGCAGTTCCCCTAAATTAAAGGCGGACGCGCTTTCACTCATTATTGGACATGGATTGACCAGAAAAGTCCAATAGTCCACTCTTTGTTTATTGTTCAAACAGAGATTGATTGTCTCACTCACTTTTCCCAACAAGTAATGACAAAGGGTGTTTTTCCAGTGCAATGGCAGACATCTGGCATCCATTAGTTTCTCGTTGCACTCTGGTGCAGGTCCCTCTCATCAATAAAGACTGACTACTTCCCAGGAAGTAGAACGAATGGAAAATGTGTGTCACGCAGTGAGCTGCGGCTTCTGTGTACTTCCTCTAAGGAGCAGGACTAGGCTTCTGATTCACATAGTAACTATTTCACACTCATCTTGAGAAAGCACTTTTCATTGGTGTAAAATATAAGAATCCCTATGGGATGTATGAGTGGATGTGAAACAGCAAAACTGTATTTTCCCAACATGATTGTGGCAGGATTGACAGTCATCTTAAAGGCTTTTCCTTCCTTTGCAGGTGAAGCTTGGCCATGTCTACTATATGCATGACAGCTCAGAGAGTGGTGAGGACAGTTTCACCCTCTCCGCCTCAGTCTATGAGATTGAGCGTCGCAGTATTCCCTTTACCCTCGCCGTGACTGTCATCCCGGTTAATGACGAGCCACCCAGACTAACACGAAACACTGGACTGGAGGTAAGATGGTTTGATTGATGGTAAGAAGTATTAAGATGCTTTTTAAAACCACTATTACACTTTCAAACTGGGACTGTAGCAAGTTC
This sequence comes from Hypomesus transpacificus, assembly GCF_021917145.1. Lineage (NCBI taxonomy): Eukaryota > Metazoa > Chordata > Actinopteri > Osmeriformes > Osmeridae > Hypomesus > Hypomesus transpacificus. The sequence goes on from NC_061073.1 coordinate 17,394,817, forward strand.
TTGTCAATTATAGTAATCTAACTAGTGAGATAACTAGGCATTAAATTCCCATCATAGATGGATGACTACTTATGAATAAATTGGTTAAAATCAATTTGAACCAATCCCTTGTTGAACCTCATCTATGCATTTGTCAGGAACTTGGCACTGTTCAAAAACAATCATTTAATATTGAGGTTCATGCATTTTGTTGCTTGTGAACTTCTCAAGTCAATAAGAAAGCTTAAAAAGCGAATCCTACAGTGAAGACTGGAAGATTGTTGGAGAAGGTTAACCATAATCATCTTGCATATCTGGAAACCAACGGTGTCATTCAGTCCTCTCTGTTCTGTCTGTGGTTGAGCGTAGTCTTGGCAACGTGTATTTTTGGAAAACCAAGATGGTGACACGGCCTAAGCTCCTGGCATAGCCAGGGCGCCAGCCAATCCCAACATCTTATTACCACAAAATGTACATCTTTATACATACATGTTTCCTAACACAGTCTGAGTTTACTTACATTAGTTCCTCCTACCTGGGTTGTGTTGCTGGTTTGATTTAAAACAGGATATGTTTGTACTACAGCAGATGAACAGACATAATGAACAACATTGTCATGACACACTCGCCATAGATGCTGCTTGGCTCCAGAGGACACAGCTGGTCTCCATTAGGTCTCTCTCATTCCCTCTCTCTCTCTCACTCTCCTTTTCTTTACATGGCTATAAGTATGTGTGTTATACTTTGCACAGCCGGCATATTAGGTCTCTCAAACGTACATTTTGAGTGCTTCTTTCTCTCTTTTCTGTCTAGTATTAATGTGAAAGATAATGTCCTATGCAGAATTCACCAATTCAATCATACACAGTCAATAGCCGTCTCAAAGAATCTCCTCAAATTTCTATTTCCATTAGTCTATGAGTTGGATATGATGCCAGAAAGGGAATATACCTTAATGAGATGCATTGTAACTTCAGACATGCTGCTCCCTCTGGTTGATACACTGCCAACTGACAAGCCGATTCTCTTGAGTCTCATGAACCCTCTTGACAATCACTGACAGCAGCTTTTGTTAGCTTAAGGGACATGTTTTACATTTCTCAATATTGGCACCTTGCCACTCCTGTGTATGATGCAATGATCGTGATATAAACAATCAATTTCCAACTCAATTTCTTTTCAACTAACATACGAACCTTGGGTAGCTTGCTCGTGATTGTGAGGGGATGTAGCCATCTAGTGGAATGTGACATAGAACAAAAAATGACTCTTTTTCTTCAAGGGGAACATTCCCAAGTATTGTATTTAATTCCCATTCTATTATTTAAATCACGAAGGGTCAGTGTCATTTGATTTGTACATATTGTTTTGCATTAATTATGTTAAAACAAAAAATTATGTATGTGTACAAATAGTGCCTATTTTGTACTTGATATAACATGAACACACAAGCAGCAATCCAACATTAAGCTTCTGACCAAAGCCATTTAAGATATGGAAATGCATTAACAAATATCACACATTTATAAAACATTAAACATTTACAAATGCCATTGGTCTAGAGAAAATTGTGTTTTTGTTTTGAAATTATTTTATTTTCATGTCATGCAAAGTGTCCAACCCTCATGGTAAATATATTTCATTTAAAACTTAAAGGTTATTTCTTAACTGAAATAACTATAGTTCATAAACATTTTATGAAATCCTTAAATGTCCTTACATAAATTGAGACTTTCATGTTATCATTTTTATTTAACCTTTACCTATCCTCGGGATCCAATGAGATGGATGTTGTCTTCAAGCTTATACAATGGTGATATGTTGTAGTAGAAGACATTCACAAAATATGTATGAGTAAGTAAGTATGCATGTGATCATCTGGGTGTTTCTGAAGCTGCTTGGTTACCCTTCCTGCCCTTCCTGGCGGACATCTTTGATCTTGATCCTGTGAGGGGGAGAGAGAGTAGGTAAACAGAGAAGAAAAGAAGGATGCCTTGAGAAGATCAATATGTTCTGACTGCATGCCTGCCCAGTCTTCATCGAGTTGATCCCAGTTATTTTAAACATTCAGTAGACCTGGTCAATCTCTTTGAAATGATGTTCAATTTTGCAAGTGGAGCATCAGAAGTCGATAAGTCCATCAAAACCCCTTCACCAAGGGAGAGTTCCTCTTCTTATACAAGACGCCTCATCTTCTCCAGTCCACACAGTCTGCCATTAACATTTCATTAAGCCATTTTTCCTCCCATTAACACTTAGTACTTCTCTCTTTTAAATGAACCTTATTTGTAGACAAATGGATAAAATTGGAGTAGATTTTTTATGTACAATCCTGAAGTGTAATGTCACACATAATACGAAACGTTCAAACCCGTCACTGTTAACCGTACTGTTGCTTTGCTTCTTGCTTGTTTGTTTCAGCTCCTGGCTGGAGAGGAGGCAGACATCACACCTAACATGTTGAACACTAAAGATGCAGATACCCCTGCAGAAGACTTGGTATATTCTGTTGAGTCCCCAACCAATGGAAAAGTAGCCCTGAAAGAATCCCCTGAAGAAAGCCTCCTAAACTTTACACAGGCTCAAATTACTAATGGAGAGGTGATTTTCCTCCACGAAGGTAAGGCTTATTAGATTGTGACATTGACCTTTCCTGTTGTTGTGTTGAGCAAACAAACTGTGACAGCCACTTGATTGAAAATGACTGACAGACAGATTGTTCTCTCACAGTTTGTTTAGGCTTGCCAACACGTGCTAATTGCAATCACAGCTACAGCAATGAACTGTGTCTGCTTGACAGGGCTGGATTCCGGAGGCTTCAGTTTCACCGTGACAGATGGAGAGCACACGTCACCACTCTACCGCTTCGTCGTCACGGCAAGAGAGCGCACCATCACCATGGAAACACAGGAGGAGCTGATGGTATTTCCAGGTGATAATGCTTGGTTCTATCTGTGCTGTATAATATTTGGAAAAAATCCCATTTTCCAAAAAATCAGGCTTACCCAAAACAGGTTTTGAAGGTTATGAAACAGTAAACATGAATATGATTAATTTGAGATATACTGTAGTTGTTTGCTCAGTTAACATGAGTGGCGAGTGTTCCCTACTCGCCTGAGAATATTAAGAGAACAAGTCCGTTTTTCCACTCTTCCAGGAACAAGACAACTTATCTCCAGCGCCAATCTGGGGGCAGTGACCAACGAGGACGGACATGAGATCAGCTACTCTCTCATACGGCCGCCTCGTCTAGGAAGACTCATCATAGCAAAGGACAAGAATCTGTTTGAGGAGATTAACCACTTTTCTCAAACAGAGGTATTGTGATTCTCTACAAATTCATTTAAAGACGCCATGAGACCAAGGCCTATGTCATTACTACTGTTATCAAAGCTTATCGCTAGATTTGAACATGACTTCTAACACAGTGCTCCCCCCCCCCACACAGTTGGAGGCAGGTGCTGTGTTCTATGAGCACCAGATGCCTGAGGAACCCTTCTGGGTGGTGAGAGACTCCATCATGCTCCTCCTGTCCTCGCCACCAGCCCCGGCGGTCCATCATGTCCTCCCCATCACCGTCTCCTACTATGCAGCTAACCGCAATGTCTCCTCACAGCTCTGGAGGAACAAAGGTGGGTTGGGACAACTAAAAAGTGACACGTGTCTAAAGTACTTTCACTTGAACAAAAACAAGACAGGCATGAAACATGAACAACTGTCGAACTAAAGGAAATTGCAAATGTGACGTGTTGTATTTATTTATTTATTATTATACAATGTCATTTATAATTTGAGAATTGCATTTATCATTTGATTTTTGTCGTAAAACATTCTTGCACGAAAAACGATTTGAATGGTTTTTCTCTTCATTAGGTCTGGAAATTGTGCAAGGTCAGAGGAAAGCCATTGACAGTACCATCTTGGATGCCTCCAACCTGCTGGCAACCTTATCAGAGTCAGAACGGGTGGATATGGATGTGATGTTTGAGGTTCACCGCTTCCCAGCCCATGGACAAATTACGCTGGGAGGTCTGGATCTGCCCAGAGACACCCCATATTTCATGCAGGAAGATGTTATGCAGGGTGACGTGGAATATGCCCATGATGACTCTGGAGCCTCTTTTGACAGCTTTGGATTCCGAGTGCGTTTGAATTCCCAGGGTCATAGCGTGCCGCTGCCTGCTCAGTCAGTGGTCCTTGAAGAAATCTTCAACATCTCCATCCGCCGCCGTGACTCCAGTCCCCCTGAGCTGCTCACTTTGGACATGCTCTTGGAGGTTCTCCAAGGTTCCATGACCATCCTCACACAGAAACACCTCAACACCAGGGATGAGGACAGTACCCCCGATGAGGTGCTCTTCACCGTCACTAAAGCCCCGACCAACGGGCAGCTGTTGGATACGCAGGTGATGGATCCCATCTCGGAGTTCACCCAGGATGCAGTAAACAAGGGTCAAGTTGGATTTGCCAGTGATGGCAGCCTGGTTGATGGTTTCATGGAGTTTACAGTGTCAGACGGGAAACACCGCACAGAGTCTTACACGCTTCACATCGGCGTGCTGGCACGGAAGCTAGTTCTGGCCAAAGCTCTAGAGATCCAGGTAAAGCAGGGAGATGATGAGACACTGGTGACACAGGACATGCTTAAGGCTACCACGGGAGGTCCAATCGAGGAGGACATCCTCTACAAGATCACCAACGTCCCAAAGTTTGCTGCTGTTATGGTGGATCGCCAACCCACTTCTGCCTTCACCCAAACACAGATCAACGAAGGACGCGTTAGTGTTCGTTTCATCAAGTCAACGTCACCACGAGACAGTGTGGCCTTTGTGGTCAGGAGTCGAGCAGCCAATGTCTCGTCTGTCCTCAACATCACAGTCAAACCACTTGTCAACATTGCCCAGAATCCTCTCATACCGCGCGGTGCCACTGTTCAACTGGACAGGAAGCTGCTGGATGCTACAGCTCTGGCCAATAAGACCAGGTCGTCCCCGACGTTCAGCGTCATCCAGCATCCTCGAGGGGCTCGTTTTGTGAGGGCTGGAGGGTCTGGAGACGGCCAGCCTGGAGGGTCTGGAGACGGCCAGCCTGTCGACATGTTCACCCAGAAGGAGCTGGACGAGGGTCGGGTGGCTCTGGAGATCCTGAACAGCACGGAGAGATCACAAGGTGGTGTAGATCAGGACGAGGCTCATTTCCTCCTCAAGGCCTATGGGGTCCCTCCTGCTGAATGTGTCTTGTCGTTCAGAACCTCGCCCTACAACGCCTCAGGGGTATACCCTGTCACACTCCTTAGAGTCCCTCCAGAGTCCAATTGGATTGACAGCAATGACCTCCCCGGTGGATATCCACTCACCACTGCCCCAGGCCCCCGATGGAGGGGGAACATGGACTGGCCCCACGGAGACAGCCTCACCACTGCCTCTGCTGACTCTGCCTCACACAGGAAACCAGTTCTGTCACGTCGAAACAACCTCTGGTCCATCCTCATCCCCATCCTGGTCATCCTTCTCCTGCTCCTCGCAGCGATGTGTGCGTACTACTTAGTGCGTCGCAACAAGACTGGCAAGCACAACGTACAGATGGTGGCGACCTCCAAGCCCAAAAATGGAGAGGTCAGTACTCAGGAGACTTTTAGGAAAACTGACCCAGCGAACAGCATTCCTCTGTCCAACATGGACTCCAAAGATGCAGATCCAGAGTTACTGCAGCACTGTCGGACAACAGACCCGGCCATGAAAAAGAACCAGTACTGGGTATGAAAGCCCAACGCCTAAACAGGAAGTGGTACATCCTAGTAGTGTTTGGAATGTGTCCCTAAAGCATTCCCCTTCAGTATTAAAAGACCTCTTGCCTCAGTATTATTAAGAAATTGGGTGTATGTTTTGAAAATAGTGGTCATTTGTATTATTGCAAATTATTGGTGTGCTAAACCTCAGGTCTTAAAACACTGTATCACGATATTGGCAAACAAGAGGCAGGCCATTGAATCCAAGTGTTTCTCCTTGTCTATTTATTGTAGGAAACCTGTCTGGCATTTCTTGTCATTTTCACAGTGCACAAATAAGGACATAAACATGTTAAATGTTTGCAAAAGTATGGTGTGTGCTCTTAAAACGTATTCTGTATTCTATTATATGCCCGTATTCATTCTGTGCAGACATATAAGGGTCAAAGGTTTAGCAGCTTATTAGTAGTTTTGATTCAAATAAAGTGAATATGTTTGTACATAATTCAGCTCATTGAGGGTTATCCATGTGTTACATGTGCTATCCATTTCTTTTTGTTATCTTCATAACTCTTCAGCCGAGACTTTGTCAAATTTGCTGTATTTATACAATATTATGTAAACTTTCTACCAGCAGAGAAAATCGAAAATGCTCTAGAACTTCAATGTAGTCATGTAGCCATGTGCTTTCATTCAAAACTCTTTTAAATTCATGAAATAATTTGTAAATATATAGCATTTGCAAATTATGATAATATTTTTACCACTTTTACATACTTTTGGTGTATTCATGCAAAACTGCTTGCTTTGAATCACTGGACTGACTTCTGGCACTGACTGAAGATGACATGTTAGCCCTGGCAGCACAGCGGCTACCTTCACAGCCTGTGTGGACCGGCATCAGCAGTAAGGTCATTCAACACTGTTAAAGTAAAAGGTTTCATAATTAAGATTTTATAAATGCAATGGCTTACGGTTTGCTTGAGAAGAAAGCACAGATATTTCTACAGACATTCAAAAAACTGCTTGACTGGTTTTAAGTGGTGCACTTGTTACATTACCTACAGTTTTGCATTCTGACTTTTTAGTCATGATATAGTATTGCGCTCCATGTTTCAATTTGAATGAGAAAAGTAAAACGGTACATTCTACACTTTTACAGGATATGTTTATAGATGATCAATAATTGAAAAGCTGTACCCTTAACAATTTACAGTTAATATTTTCTAGATTACACGGCTTTTGGGGAACCTTGAAGAGAATGTTAGAACCAATTTGTATGTTCATGTGAGCTCAAATAAACTTGCTCCACTCAAGCAATGCTTTTGTTGAAAGTGGTTTCTATTAGAAATGAAAAAAAAAGTTATATATGGTTCTGGACATAATAAAAACTGTATTATTGTATGTGTGTGCAAAAACCTCTATTCAACATTCAAACTGCAATTAAAATCTTATATTGTTCAATTGTTAATATTTAAGTATTTGCTTAAACTAAAGAGTGAAACTGATTCACTCAAGAAATAGGAATTGAGAGATTTAATTAGATTGTTTGTATTTGCTTGAAAGAACATTTGTGGCTGTCTAAACCATGTTTAATAATTGTATATGGAATCATCAGCATTTTGAAGCCACCAATCATCTAGTGATCTTAAAACCTTCTTGCTAGAAATTATAATCTGATGATTCCTGGAGGTGCTGATTATTTCAATAATTTAAATGTTTTAGTGTGTCATACACTTATTTGGACACTAGATGGAGTAAGGGTGCAAGAGTGATTTTCCAGAAACAAGACAAGTCCATCAGCATTTAACAACCTTGTTTGAGCAGTCGTATTATTCATTTTTTCCTACAAAGGTTTTTGGTTTCTGGAAATTCCTTCAAGGATTGACTCTGTCTCAACACAGGCCTTGTGGCTTTTTAATCATGTTTTTTCTTTTCCTCTTGATGGTCCCGCAAGGTATTTTATAACTGTGTATTCAGTCATGTGATATGTTAATAACTTTCGGTATTCGGTATAGTCAGTGGCTTTGATCAGTTGACAGATAACACAGGCTTCTGAAATCATACACCGTGTTCCATTTAGACCTAATAATTGACCTTATGGGATCATATCAATCACCGATGACAGCAGATTGCAGTGGTATGGTTATTTGTGAGGTGTACAAAGGCATACTATCTTCTGAGACCTAATGTCTCAAACTCAGTGCTTCATGTGGCACAACAACATGCTGTCCTAACAACAGAGGACCACAGTCAAAAAGCAGCACAACATTTCCAGCTGACCAACCTGATATGAAATCATTAAAGTTTGAACATACAACTAGAATAATCCTGAGCCAGTCGCGTACAGCCTTGTCCTGTGGACGACGAGCCGTCGAGGGTGGACAGATGAGCACCTGCCCCTCTGAACATGCTCTCTGTGCAGCTGTGTGTGCATGTGCTGTGAGCAGTGAGCGCATGGCAGCCGACACAGTCTCAGTGTGTCTGTCCGTGATTCTTACTCTGTGGTTGATTGCAAGACCAGGAAGCCAAGAAAAGCACAACTCAATCTAACATAACATCCCCCCACCCCCAAACCCATGGCCAGGAGAATGGGTTTGGCAGGAAATGACTAGGGTGGACGCCATGACAAGAGTGCTGGATTTGACTCTTCTGATCTGGGCTGTGTTGTCACGGATGCCAGCTGATAGAGGATGAAGGGGTTGGGAGTGAGCACAGACAGGAAAAGGTCTGTAGCTATGAAGCTGGAAGAGAGCACTGCTGGAAATCCAATTAGGCAGTGGACATGGTCTCCGGAAGCTCGAGGTACTCCATGAGTGAGTCAGCCCGGTGGACTCGGTGGTGGATTCACACCTCCTATGCATTTCCCAAGTCATTTAAAACAAATGCCATTCAATGTGTACTTTTACAACGTCTTAATATGATACCAACATCTTAATTCAAAATTAAATTATTTAATAGCTTGTAATACGTAATAAGTTTACTAAAAGTAAAGGGCTGGGGAGGCAACTAGATGTCCAATGCTATATCAATTTAAAGGTATATTTGAGAACAAGATCACTCCCCTTCCGTCCGCACTGTCCAAAGACCACACATTTTAGCATTTGCCCTGCGCAGACAGTAAACCTCCTAGGTTAGCAGTTAGAGAGCCTGGCTGAAAACAACGTGGGCGTGTATTTCTGTCTGTCTGTGCGCTACGTACCACAAATGAAAAAGTGTCCGGTGATTAGGAAAACAGAGAGACAGAGACAGGAAATACGTACTTCAAAAACATTTAAACATACAATCATGTCCACATGGTAATCATGTGAAGATCCCCACTGTCATTTTTCAGGGAAGTCTAATTATGAAGATGACAAAATATGTCAAATAAATAAAACATTATTAGTTTTATAACCACAGTGCTGTGGCTTGTTTCCAAAGCTGGAATGTTGTTTACAACGGTCAGACAGGATCGCAGGAATGCAGACTCTGTGTTCTGAGGAAGTGGCTGCTGTCTCTAGAGAGAACTTCTTGTCTGACACAGAGCGAAGCGGAACGTCCAATGAAAGAGGAGTCAAAGTTGGAAGCTGTCCCTTGAGACTTATGTGTCTGTTTGGCACATCCAGTCACTCGTTCAAAATGTTTAGTATAGGTTTCAGAGAGGAAACACAACTTGCTTCTCCATTTAAATGCTTCAAATGTTTTTTTTGTTGTTGCTTTTTGTGAACAAAAAAACTCAGATGATGCCTCTCAACGTCCTCTCTGGATTCTGGTGATGTCATCACTTCAGGATATGAACTCAAGGGAGATGTTTAAGTGTAAGGATTTCTACTTCACAAATTCAAGAGCAGTTACATAGTTAATACTGGAACTTTCCAGAAGAAATCTGGAGCTAAACTGGGCAATGGCCCCTTATCCCTAGAATGTCACATATCCCCTCTAGGTTCCATGGAATATCCATACATCTATGTGGTTTAAATAGATGCCCCTCCCCCACAAATAGTCAATAACAGTTTGCTGGGTGAGGGAGAGACTGCCAGAGGTTGGGACTACTTTGCACAGAACTTTAGAGATGAAAACCAAAGCAGTGCAGATCAGTTACACACTGTGCTTCATGGTTACCAAATAACACAGTCTATAAACACAGATTTAACCAAATATATACCCAAGAGAGAACAGCAGTGGTTTACTACTGTTGACTGACAATGTAACATGTAGTTTCAAGTATTGTTTTCAACTCATTTGTAAACAGTAAGAATAAAAGTGGCTGTTGCCCTAATGATACTAAGTTTAGATTTAGAGACAGAGAGGACAAAGGGTATGGGGATATGTTTGCTCCTTTCTGCTACCGTGGTGAGGTGTGGGTCAAGGTGTGGGACACTACAGTAGTGTTGGTAGAAGAGGAGTTAAACAAGCACCCAATGTCCTGGCCATGACCATCTGTTGTGGTTCTGCAAGACGCTGGTGCAGATCATGACATGCATGACCATATCTTAAGAGCATCTGTCTGGACAGCCTGCCATGCTGTTTGTTTATTATATTATCTCCGAGGCGTAGGTCTGTGGTCAAATGGGGGTGGGACGGCTTTAACTAGGATCCCTGTGTGTGCGTGTGTGTGTGTAGCGGGGGGGTTAATGCTCATGTACAATCATGGTGTTCATATTGGTATTGGTTTACAACAAAGGATACTTATTATTGAGTTATATTAAGCCTACATTAGGCCTGTTTGAATTTCCCAGCCAACTGTCAGTAAGTGGACTACATTAAAGAATCTGTTTGTAGCGTTCCCCAGGCGATTCTTTTGAAATACCTGAAGCAGCTTGGCCTCCAGTGCCGTTTCTATGCACTTCCCAGCATGCAGTGCTTTTATAGAAAACTGCTGGTTCATCTCAAAGCTCTGCAGACTTGTAACGGCTAGACAGTCAGCTGCATATACTTCTGGTTTTTAGGCATAAGAAGTATCACACAAAACAGCTGTGTGTGAATGGGTCTGCATCTTGCAAAGTTGAACCCATTCATTCATTGATAGGACACATTTACAGCGAATATTTGTTGGTAAAAATAAAGAAATACACCCAACACACTGCTGCAGAAATGAACAAAACACATCATTATAATGATCTTTTATTAAGATGTAGATCCTCCAATCCTAACACTAGTCCTCTTCCTCTTCCTCTGAGAAAAACACTTCATGTATCAGCCCCCATTTCACACATCCTTTTCAAGATTAAATCATGTGTGCAACCAGAAAATGCTTCCCCTCACCAAACACTAAATTACTCTCAACATTTAGGGAATGTCTTTATTATCAGGCTGCCAGTGGTTGTCGTAAAAAAGACAACGTGTTTTGCAGTCACCAAAGAAAATCCTTCTCGTCTCCCATTTCAAAGTGTTTTTTTATCCTCACATTTGCATTAAAATAGCGAATGAGAAAAAAAACTTTCTTAAGACTCAAGGGATTTAACAATAAACAATTAACCCTTCAGCATAAAAAAAAAGAAAAATTTCCAGTGGAAAGTAATGGGTTTACTTTGGTCTTAGAGCAACACAACTGTGCAAAAAGAGACAACAGAAAAAAGAAAAGAAAAAAAGACAAAAATAAGATTGAAAGAGATTCAACACCTGGAATGCAGTCACCCACCTGGATGGAAATGTGAACCATGTCAACCATTCCCACAGTGACATGGAGTGCCATGGAGTAAACATATAATTAATGCACTTCCATCTATTATTGTTTTTGGATTGTTTTAACTACAATATGTGTATAACTGGAAATAAGAGCTGATCATTTCAAAGCAATGCACAGGTTCAGACAGGACACATATTCTGTAGTCTAAGAACACTTTGCATAATACTAATAATAGTGCTTAAGAGCACAAAAGAAAATAACTAGTTAAATAATCACAAACCTGGTAGAGAAAAATGACTTGAACTGTTGCGCAATACATGAAATAACTTGAATGTGGAGCTGTCTTAGGTTGTGGCTACCCCTTAACTGGTTCATATAAACCTGAAAATAACTTAGCCACACATTCCTATATGATGTCTACTTTGATAACAACCAATCAGTATATTATAGATTTGGACAATCATTTGTTTGGAATCAGTATTAGGTAAGTAACAGACTGGTTTAATTTGGACCAATCTACAGCATACTGTACATATTCCCCTGTATCCTCTCTGATGCACACAAACACAGGTCCACCAGTTGAACTGTGCAAACTGAAGAACAGGAAATTCAGGGCTCCATTTCTCTTCAAAAAAGAAGAATCAGATGAAGTCTTGAACACATACACACTAACATGCCTTGGTTTCTTAAGGCACTTCTTTAACTAAAACCACACAAAGAACATTATATTTGTAATTATTATGGCTGTCAAAGGTAACCGAACCACAACACACCTTTCAATGTTTTTACTGACACAAAAACTGACATGCTTGTCTCAAATGTATTCCTTGTACGAGCCCATTACTAAAGTTTTCACTTGGTAGCTTCAGGTTGAAGAACACAAAGCTAGACTTTAGAATCATTTTGAGAAGGTGGGGGTAGTTTCGGGATGGCCTGCTGCTGAGTAAAAACTGGATTTCTTCTGAAGCTAGAAGTTATAAAGCAACATTCAGGTCCAACAGCAACACACAGGTGGGCATTTGGACCTGCAAGCTCTTGATCTGCAGTCAAATGCTCCACCTTGCCTTCATATTGAAGTAGTTGACAGCCCTACTAATTAACCTGAAGCTCCTATAGTTGCTTGGAACCCACTAACCTTCAACAGGCACAATTCTGGCTTGTCTAGGATTTGAACTTGAGGACAAAGACAGTAAGGCTACATCATCCAATTAGCTGAGCCCTTAGTTGTTCACTTCAAGCATCATGTTTGTATTTCAACTGGAAATGGTCCCTGCCAAGAAATACAACTTTTCCACATATTGCTCGATCACTGCACCGCATGAGGGGAACATACCCGATCCTCTTTTTGGAACCCTTGTGTTATCTACGGGTCAATATGACCCACCGTCGTATTGCGACAACTTTACCGCATACAAAAACAAAGTGAAGCATTTTCTTTTAACCGTTGGGCTGTCTCAGACCCCCCACATTGCGAAGGTTCAAATACAATTATTTGTATTTGTTTTTGTATGGGGTTTAATTGGGTAAACACAACGATGGTTCGTTATGAATGTGACCATGTGACCCGAAGGCAGCACAGGGGTTAATACAGCTTGTGGCTTTTAGGTGTTTCATGTATTACTACTGTATATGACTGTTTAGCAGAACACATTATAAAGCCTTACACCAAGCAACTACATTGTAAAACCTGTGGTAATAAGTTATATAGAACTGCTATGAAATTACAAATTACTACTAAGTACAGTATGATATAACTAAGTTATTACACAAGTGGATAATGGGTATGGGGCGTTGTGTTTTCTAGGTTTAAGTGGATGTGGAATATGAGAAATGTTAGTAAATCACGACTCATATTTACATCCACTTGTCCCTGAAAAGCCCACTTCACCCATGTCTTGAGATTCAAGTGTTCAAACTGCAGGTAATTCAATGCACAGTCACGTACTTCCTGATGTGACAGAATTAAACTTCACAAGTAAATAATTTACTCCATCTATTTGTTACATTTGGCCAGTGCTTTTGTATAAGAAGCCCTAACCCAAGGCCTGAAAGACAGTCATAATGTGGGTTTTGTGAAGTTTTTGCTGCTGTAAATAGCTGGTTCAAAGTTTGGAGGGCTAATGCTAACTGGAGCCTATAAAGATTCTTCTAAATACCTTGAACAAAACATTTGCATAACATGATGACACTCCCTGGAAATGTATGCAAAAACAAGCTACGTGTTCTATGTCTGGGAGGCATTATCCATCTGGGGTACCAAATCTCTCACATCTGGCATGAAACTCACACTTTGCCTCTAACAAGTAAAATAGGGTAAGGGTGAGAATTTATTGTTATTAGCTGTCAACCTCTTCAAAAATGCTACCATTGTGTTGTGATTGCATTGTTCAACCATATCCAAAACCCAATTGCCAGTATTCTAAGGCTGGTTAGAAAACCATGAATGCTGTTTGGACAGGGCAGTCACTGTTACCCAGACGGACAGAGACACGACCTTGGGCTCTTCAGGGTGTCGTACATGTTGCTCTACAGGGTGTCGTACATGTGCAGGGTGCGTTCCAGCTGCTGGCCCACACGCTGATAGAAGGCGATCTGCTCTTTGAGGTAGGCCTGCATCATCTCCTTGAAGTCCACTTCCCGGCGCTGATGGAAGTGGTTCATCTCAGCTTGCAGAGCAAACCCCACCGTTCGGCAGCGCTTGCGAACACCATCCGCCTCGTCCTGCTCCATCTTCCCTTCATCACTCATCCTCTGGCTTTCCTTCACCTTGGCAAACGCACCTGCAGGACAGGAGCACGTCAGTAAGGATGAGTGTCTAGCTAGAGAGGTTACACTGGAGGTCTCCCCCCATGCAAGTGCAGTGCACTAAGAACTTCCAAGCTTAGTAAGCAAGTGACCTGTATCTCATAGCAGTAGAGGGAAAGAACATTATCTAGGTAATGTGATGTGTGATTGGACATCAAATTGAGGTTGGCATATAAAGACCGTCACTTTGAGAACAGAAAAAGTTCTTTAGGTTCCAGCAAACCCCAAACGAAGCAGGGCTCAGAGATTGCCCCAGAACTCATCCACCACGAGCTAAACATTCCGTCTGTATTAGTCCAGTGTAAATGTGCTATTTTTAATCATAATTCCTCATGGAATCTGCTGTGAATCTTATACTGGAACTAGACCTGTATGGGTTTATGGACACCTGGAAAACCTTTAACAAACTGTTTGTAAGGCACCTTTATCGTAACATCGTCATTCATCAAGGATCACTAGACAACAGAGCCTGAGCAGCAAGCACAGGAGGAAAAAGAAACAAGAAATGATGTGATCTTAGCATAGCTATAGAGGCACACCAAACTCCTCACTATTGCTGAAGGAAATCAAGTTGTTGCCACATTGGGCCCTCCCTGCGATGACATCACTCAGTAAGTATGGAACACAGCAGCAACAGGGTGGCAAGTGGCCAGACTGCTTTTCATGAGATTGTGCCTCAACTTGAATCTAGACACTGGTTTCTGTCCGAAAAGCCACATTAAGATTCGCTCATTTGAATGTTTGACAGGCATCTAGGGCACATCCCTGTTGTGACGGTGGAAGCCATGTTAAACAGTCTGTAGTGTTTATTGACCTACATTAATGTATTGTTTTCCACATGAGGGGAGAACCTGCATTAGCAGATAGGAGGGAAACGGACAAAGGGGCTGCCTTAAGGGGACGGGAGATGAGAGGGGAAGGAGAGCTGAACCATTTCCAGATTTCTTCATGCCATTAAGAGGTCTGTCTTTAAACCATTGATCAGTTAGCAACAATTAAAGATAGTGATTACTTTATTATTTCTATACTGTTTGAAATGTTCTGAATATAATAAACAATGTTTGATCTATACCTTGCAATATTAAGCTCATGAGCAGATAACCCTTGGTTATGTCCAGGAGAGAAATCTATTATGTTCTTGTATCATGGATACATTGTTATTATTCTCTCTTATTATGACTGCACAGCCAAAAGTTGGGTCTTTGTAAGGTGTGACTAGGAAAGGCCTGTGTCACTGATGTAGGTCAGAGGTCACAATATTGCCAGAGTTTATAATGCCATGCAACTTTGAATGAGGAAAACAGACGGAGCGACAAGGCCATTTCTAGGAGCCCTATCTAAAGAGCTAAACACAAGCTATCTAGCATGCAGTGTCCTTTTTCAGTGACTGCAAAAGGTTATGTTAACTGTTTTGTATCCTCCCATATTGTGATACCATAAACTCTCTTGATTTCCATTGATACACTGGGAGGTCGACAGGCAGACAGTCAGCTTCAATTTGATAGTATTTAAGGTCTCCATGAATGTCAAACCAAAGCAATACTATGATTACCCACAATCTACTGCACTCTAAGGAATTTGCTGTCATGACAACACATAGGTTGATGATCCTTACTAGAACTAATCTTTTCTTCCTCTGTCCTGCTGTCTGTAAGTTGTGCAGCTCACTGCTAAGTTTATGTGCACCAACCGGCAACATAGCCATCCCCACTAAACACATTTTCACACCAAATGATGAATGCAGCTTCTCCTTCGATGCATGGTAAAACACAAACATGTCAGCAAACCATCAACACTGTTCCCTGTGACTTTTTGTATGTCATTAGTAGCATGTTCAGGCTTGATGAAAGCAATGTCACAGAGGGCTTCATATGTGCCCATAGGAGTACACCTACACCCACCTAAATGAATGGATCCACTGGCTGCAAAGCACCACAAAGCTTTAATTCAGGCGCAAGGCTGTTTCCGCTAGAAGCACATTTGTCTGGACAGCCAACCTCATAATCAATGGGGTTTTTCCATTTAAAAAGGCACATATGCTAGGAGAGCCCAAGTGAGAAGAGATCCTCATTGCAGTCCAGTTGGATTTAATTCTGTGGCAATAAGAATCATACTGAAATGTGGTAAGGTTTGGTTTGATTATAAGAAAGAAAAACTACCATAACCTAGAGTTTAAAGTTGAATAAATAAAGGAAGAGAGCAGAAAAGGCAGAAAGAGCACAACTGAATGCAGTGAAGTCTCAGTGAGCCTCGATCTGGCTGTGAACATGATAGGCCAACTAGATGTGCTAAAACGGAATGTGCGGGCGAATCAGTTTTGCAATCTCCCGTCTTGTTTCTCTGTTTGGACTTCAGAGGGTTGTTTTCCTCACAGAAGGATACTTGAGTGAAGAGGAACAAAGTACAGCTATTTGCCACAACCACATGATTGTTTTAATTAATAAACAGATTCACAAATGTCTGGGACTTAATTTAAGTGTTAATGCAATTAGGCCTACATGTTAACTCACTGCATTAGTCATACCAAGGAAAACGACGGGCCATTCAGGACCTGTTAAAAGTGTTTTGTCGGAAATGGCTTATTTTGGCAGTTGTTATTAGAATTAAAACCCAGCGTTGAAGAACATAGACAAAATACAAGACATGATAGAACCGTTTCAGTAACACCAATCAGAGTCAGTATTACTCTAATGTCAGACTCTCACAGTCCTCACGGTCACATCTGTCTGTTTTCATGCTTTGATCAAGGTCCAACTATAGGATCAGATCTGTTTTCATGCTTTGATCAAGGTCCAACTATAGGATCAGATCTGTTTTCATGCTTTGATCAAGGTCCAACTATAGGATCAGATCTGTTTTCATGCTTTGATCAAGGTCCAACTATAGGATCAGATCTGTTTTCATGCTTTGATCGAGGTCCATATAGGATCAGATCCGGCCCAAGCTCAAAATGCTCAAGTCATTGTATGGACCAGACTTGATCTACTCCTTTAGAATTGAAGTCATACCAACCAGTGGGATAGTGAAAGAGAACTAGACCTAAAAGGTACCAGTCGGATAGTGAAAGAGAACTAGACCTAAAAGGTACCAGTGGGATAGTGAAAGAGAACTAGACCTAAAAGGTACCAGTGGGATAGTGAAAGAGAACTAGACCTAAAAGGTACCAGTGGGATAGTGAAAGAGAACTAGACCTAAAAGGTACCAGTGGGATAGTGAAAGAGAACTAGACCTAAAAGGTAAAGGAACACCTTCAGGAGAGGGGGAATGAGGGAATGAGAAAACAAGAAACTGAAAAGGGAGTTGACAAAAGAATGACAGTGAGAAGGTGGTTAGGTACGAGAATACTCTCTCTCTGGAGCCTGTCCAACCCAGCCCTGCTTTATTAGTGCCATACTGAGCTCACCCCACCACACCCGAGATGTTCCACAAGTTCATACATACAACAATATCAGAGTTCAGACGGTGGTAGTAGTCAGTACACAGTAAGAGGAGTCAGGCGAGAGATAAAATGTGTAGCCTACATGCGTGGTGAATCTTAAGTCTGTGTGTCTGGTATGTTGTCACAGCTGGATTTCATTCTGAGGAACATGTATCACATCAAGCGAAGCGCTCTGTTGCAGCATATAAACCTCAGCTGCAGCAATAAGCAAACAGGCTTTTAGTCTAATCATCAACTGGTGTTATCTGAGTTATCGTCATCGTTGATGCAGTGGGCACATTTCAGCACAAAGTCAAGATAAAACGTCTACAACATGAGGTCAGTCTAGGTTAGCTTTACCGCCATTTCAAAATGAACAAACCACTGACAAACATTTGTTCAGTTACATGTAGGCTAAAGGGGTAGAGTATCAATGATCAGTATTAGAGAACCAATCAACGTGAAGGCAGTGTTTGATGACAACAATTGACATTCCTTCTGTCTTGTAGCAGCCTAAGAGCTTGCACAGATTCCAGCTCCAAGGCTGATGGTAATGCCATCATGATGCCCATGGGTGAACTTAAGCAGGAGTGCGATGCATCTGCACATATCACGGGTGCTCTAACAGTGGGCCGGAGGGATGCAGGAAGGAGTCAGCTGAGCCGAACTTTAGTATCTGATGTCAATGGTACTACAGTCACAGATGTCATGACGTCGCTCGTCAGTATCACTTCCTCCTTCAACTACCCACCCCCAGGGATCAAACTGGGGTTTCGACTCACACTCACACTCACACACACACACACACACACACACACACACACACACACACACACACACACACACACACACACACACACACACACACACAACCACCTCTCATTCCCACCACTTTAGTCAGCTACACCATCGAAAAGCTTGCAATTTCGCACGACTGGATACACAGGATTCTCACAGAAGTGGGGAGGGGGAAAGAAAAGGACTGACTGAGACTGAAAGTATAGTCCTTAGTAACTGAGCAGTGAGGGAGAAATGGAGAGGGGGTCACGGTTTGGTTCATGGATCAAACACTAACAAATAAAGAAGGCGTAATGACCCATCAAATTCTCATCTCTTAAACTGCAGTAGAGAACCAGTGTTCTGTTTTTTGATGTTGGGTGTGGCCTGCAAATGTGAACCTACTACGCAAACAACTAATGCAAAAGAAATGTGAACAATCCTGATTGAGCTAGCCCCTCCTTTCCCCCCGGGACACACAGCACCTGATAGCAGGTTTATCTGAGCTCAAACATGAAGCTTTGATATGGAGTTGTGGACTACCGCTAAATACTTTTAGCATTTCAACAATAGAAAAATCAGACCGTTCAAACTGTGCAGTGCCACAACTCGGAAGAACTTTCATTTAGGCATACAACCTATGTCAAACACATTATTTCACATAGAGCCTGCTACATTTCTAAATGTATATGCAAAGCCTGCAAACACATTAATACATGTGTCTAATGCCTTTTGCACTTCGGGGACATATTTTGATATTTATACATTTTTCATATTTTTGTTTTCACTGGTTTGGCGGCCCACCTGCATTACCCTGGTTGGGAATTACTGAAGTGTTCAAGTTACCTCACATTATGCAGGTGCCTGCTTGCATGCTAGAAGATTCCTGACTAAGCAGATTTAGCAGCATTGCACGTGCCAGACCAGTACATTCCTGTGCCTTGACTTAAGAGTACTTGAAACTTCCATAAAAACATATTCTGCAGGACAGTCCTACCAGATGCTGGGAACACAGGCTTTTATATAAGTTAGTAGCACTAGAAAATGGGATACACTTTTCTGAGTGAAGTGTAATGCAGTATACGACAACAAGTTCAGGTATCCTGTTAAATCAAATATTATAGTGAAAATCAGCTTTGTGTAAAGCAGAAGTTTCCATCAGACTTCAATCCCATTCAGACCAGCACATTTAAGCACTTCATTGTATTTAACAGGTATAGGCCTAATGAAACCAATAGAGATAAGTTACAACTGAAAATAAACCAACAAATGAATCTAAATACAGTCATCCAGTGGAAAATACTGTGTCATGATATGACTATTTAGACTTGTTTGATGGTTGCAACTTATGGGGCCCTATTGGTATTTAACCACAGTTTGATATTTGTGAGTTAATTTGAACTTTGGGCATAGGCTACCCTGTTTGTAAGTTTCATATTTCTTAGCTTTTTATCTTGGACCAGGCTAATTGAGGAGATGGAATGTCTCTCTCACAGTGTGGACAAGAGGAAGCAGTGGTGTGGACAAGAGGAAGCAGTAGTTTGGACAAGAGGAAGCAGTAGTTTGGACAAGAGGAAGCAGTAGTTTGGACAAGAGGAAGCAGTAGGGTGGACTTTTTCATTTCATCCAAGATCCAAGTATTACCCTGCACTACTGAAGTGATGGAACCTGTCTGCTTCCAGTTCAATTTAATTTACAATCCTCCATGATAACAATGAAGGATGTTTTTTTTAAGAGTAACTACAGCCTAAACTAAAAAGGACTATCAATTTCACTGGGGCACATTACCTTTTTGCAGATGAATTATGTCTGGGAAATTTGCAAGCAGGCCTTGGTAGAGTGACAGTCTGTCCAGCATGAGGAAGAGGTCATACTTAGGTTGCTCTGCAAACATCTCCCCAATGTTCTCATAAGTGCGGCCTGTGTGTGAAATGGCATTGTTGAGGGCATCCGAGCTGTGGGGAGGGTCAAGCATGAACGCCTGGCTGATGGACTGGAACGCATTTCCCAGGCGCTGAAACTCTTTCCTGAAGCCACCAAGGTGTTTTCGAACCAGTTCTGAGGCGACGTGGGTCAGCTGCATGACGCTTTCATCCATCTTCCTAGCAAAGGACTTGAAGGTATCCACGCGCTCCTCCACGTCCTGTAGATCCTGGTGCTCATTGGGAATCTGAAAGGTCAGCATGAAGTGGGCACCCACCATCTCATCTTTCTCCGCCCGCCGCTTGCCCAGCTTCCACTGCTTGTCATCAGCACACATAAGGAAGTGTTCCAAGCCCTCGTACTGTGAAAGGACAGGATGACTGGTCATGTGGTCCATCCAGATGACCAACCGTCTTTTGCGCTTCTCGATGAAGTCCTCTTCAAAACGCCCTGTGGCCTGTTTCTCTGGCAAGTGAGGCACAGAGATGACGGTGAACTTATGCAGCAGACGGTTGTAAAGCCAATCGAAGTGCTTGTACCGGCGGTAGACGGGTCGCCCTGTATGGCTGGGGGTGACCCGGTAAGATATATAGGTCTTGATGCCCTTGAACTTGGTCTGTTTGGTAGGGTCCTCCACAGAACAGGAGAAAGGCTGAGGGCTCTCTTTCCACTGGGGCCCTTTGGGGCCCATCTCAATGGTGTATGACTCAGCTATCTTGGCCATCATAGGGACATCGCCCAATACAAACGCCTCTACCCCTGAGCGCACAAAGCTTGAGAACCGGTTCAAGTTCCTGCCCACCATGCTGCCCTTCCGCGAGCTGGAAATACTGTCCTGCCTCTCCATGTAAGGTTTAGCACGGTAGTGGACATTGGGGTTGTTGGAGTGCGGGTTCTGATGAGAATGTCCGTTTGCCCCACTTCCCCTCCTCGGGTCGTCGTCTTCCACCACGGTGGAGCTGTCGTCCCAGTCGTCCCAGTCGTCGTCCTCGTCATCATAGTACCTCTGCTCCATGTGAAATGGGGTGTTTGGGGCAGAGGTGAAGTAGGAGGAGTCATTACCTAGAGAACCAGCTGGGCTTATGGAGCAGTCTGTCAGGTTTGAGTTGGAGCGAGGACGGACGATCTCCACGTACGAGGCTGGAAAGAGACCTTTCTCCCCTCGACTGTTCTCCCCTTGTAGCCAACCATCCACAGAGTGCTCGTTAAATATAACAAGCTCCTCATTCTCCTGGATGCTGATCTCTTCTTTGTTTTCGCTTTGGAAAGTGTAAAGGGCCTTAGCTTTCACAGACATTTTGACTCAAAACCTGTGAAAAAGCATCTGCACATAAATTGCACCCTGCCTCAAATCATCATGATGCTGCTACTGCTCATGTAATCGCAGCATGCTCACGTAACACTTTTCTGAAGTGTGACATACGTTTTTGTCAAATTAGTGATTTAAAGCTCAAATGACACCACCACAAGGGTCAGATTACACCAAAAACTGAAGAGAGTAGGCTACAGTACTCTTCAAACAATCGTATTGACCTTTCATAAAACAGACTGTAGCATTTCGTAAACCATTATGTCCATAAACACACGCTTTTCATATTTAGCGATAGATTTGTAGGTTTTAGCTAAAATGTCTTCTTCCAGCTGCTATAAAATAACTTCATATAGCCTACTGCGGTTACCGTGCTCAACAATGGTCGTATCAATTTCAGAATCCTACTGATAACGTTCCATCATTTCATAAAGCATCTTTTGTTCCAGTTAGTTAGTATAGGTTGATGACAAAGCTTGGATGTTTGAAAACATAATTGATCTTCTTGTGCTGTGTGGAAACTTTTTCCTCCAAAGAATAGCCTACAAACATCGGTTTTCATCGACAAGCAATTCAGATTGTATGGTCGTTGTAATCCACGGGATTCGAGCTACCATTGCGTAATCTAATATTCCCAAACAGATTTGCCGTACATCCTACAGACATGATCTAGAGATCTCAAAATATTATATTCCATAACAAGGTGCTTCAAATGCAAACCCTGAGAGGGAGGAGTAGTTAGGCTATCCTTGTGCTAGTTCAGTTTTGCTTCACATTCCTTTGGAAACTTGCTCAATTTTCCGTGTTAAACAGGTTCTCGCACATCTTCATCTTGATACCTTAGAAAAAAAGAAGGGAGTAGCCAACAACAAAAAAACGGTGACTGACAACGGAGCACATCACAGGCAAGCCCTAGCCTCTCTCTTCCGTTCTGCAAGGAATAAGACTAAGCATTTCCATGACGTTAAACATGGACAATCGAAGAAAGTTATTTTTCCGTGAGGTCCTTTATCCATTCTTTGCATTTCAAGAAATACGCTCTACAGCGCCCCCAGCACGTGAAACAAAAAGACGTGTGAAAGCAATGACGATGGTGTCTTTTTTAAATTAATTAAAATAATTTAAAGATGTTGCTGATTAAAAAAGAATAGCATGCCAGCATTATTTATATTATTGTAATATAGTTGATCAAACAGATAAGAATAAGGTATTATTCTAATAACCTCTACACAGCATTCTATTTTATGAAGTCATTAGCCGATGACGCCATCTGGAGCATATTTACCCAAAAGGTTAATCAAAACGTTAACATGAAGGCTACATTGTGTTTGTCATGTAGGTTACTGGAATAAAGCTGAGAAGAATATCTCAAACGTCAACATTATTTGGGGATATTTCGCAGTTTTGAATGTTCAGGAACTCCGGGAAACATCTAGCTTGGCCAACAAGAATATTTACTCGGGAGGGGGAAATTGGGTTTGTTTGCAAGAATCAACTGCGCATCCACAATCTGCGCTGATCACGAGCGCCACTTTAACTATTTGTAAGGTGCTTCAACTGAGGTTGCATCCCAAAGCACATACTTTTACTTTTAGTTATTATTATTCTGCACCCCACCTGCTGTGACAATACTAATGCATGTAGTATGCATGCAATTAGGACATACTAACACGTCACGTCATCGAACTGATGAGTACAGTATTGCGCCTCTTTGTCTACATCAA
Organism: Hypomesus transpacificus; assembly: GCF_021917145.1. NCBI lineage: Eukaryota > Metazoa > Chordata > Actinopteri > Osmeriformes > Osmeridae > Hypomesus > Hypomesus transpacificus. The sequence goes on from NC_061073.1 coordinate 17,418,091, forward strand.
GAGTTGGTCAGAATATCCAGAAACGCAAGCTGGCCCGCATACTGCAAAATGCAACCAGATTTAAGACATTCAGGTATTTTTGCCATACTGTATTGGTCTTCAGCTACAATTATTTTATGTAAAAGATAATATTTTGAGCCAGGTTCAGGAGCACAAAAATATTGGGGTAGTTTTGACAGGAGTCAACAGAATCACCAAGATCCATTGGGGCCTTTGACCTGCACAAGAGATGTTAGACAGTTAATCAGTTTGCAGCTGAATGCATCTTTTGTTTGTGTACAAAGTTTCAGCCAACATTTGATTGTTTAAATAGTGACAGGTCCGTATCATGTAACAGCGCCATCTGCTGGTATGTTCTAGCCTAGCGGTTTTAGTAAAAACAAAAAACTCTAAATAGAAAGTAGGCTGATGCAAACTGAATGTTACTTTAAAAAAAAATCCTAAAATCAATCATCCAAATATATTGGAATAGAGGAATGAGATGGATGTAAATTATCACGTTATATACCTTTTGGCTAATCAGGTCCAATAAGAAGACGGGAGAAGAAGACCTAAAGGAAGGGATGAAAGTTTTGAAACGAGATCAGTGACTGGGGTTCTGGGCGTCGCCCTCGTGGTACAGGGACCAATGAGAATTCTGGCAGAGACTTGTAAACAAGTTCTACACGTTGCTAGATGTATTATTTTAGCACCCTTACTACGAAATACGTTATTTGTTCGTGGACCGCACGGATTAAAGACGGCTATACGGTAAGAGATACATAATGTTATCAATCTTTTATTTTTGTTCCACTGTTTTGTGTGAATTCTTCTATAACCTACTACAGTTGCGTAGTAAAGGCGTTTTAAACGCGTTACAATGTCGAGCAAAAAATGTGTGTGACATCCGGTAAAAGATAACAGCCCCCTTTAATTGTAAAGGATTTCAAACTGTGTCAAATAGTTAACAAATCGTAACATATTTAATTGATCAAAAGGTATGATATTGAATACAATAGTTATTGAATAAGCAAACCCATAGAATTGTTGTCTATCCTGCTCGTACGTGAAGGTTTCATAAAATTCAAGTTACACTTTGGCTTTGGTGACACAGATTCTCAAGTAGTTTACCGTATAAATATGTGGTCTGTTGCTTGAAAACTGTTGCTTGAAAGTGTGTTGCAGTAGAAAAATTCATGGTCAAGTTAAAAAACAAAGTGACTGATGGCAGTACAGATGTGGACAGATGTGCTCCTGGGTTGTAAGTGCGGAACAGAATGAGGGTGTGCATACTTAGAGTGCTCAATTTAGAGGATTAAGCCATTTTTGCAATATCTCAACGTTACAACCTCAGATTTGGTGGTAAACTATTATATAGTGAAATACACTCCTAAGTTAACACGGGGTCACTAATAAATATACATTATCACATTGTACTATCACAAAAATCAGTTCTCAAACGAAAAACATGATAGAAATGCAGCTCAATTAAATCTTTTGTATATGGTGATGATGATGACTAGAATAAATTACTATTCACACACCATGTCAGTCTCAGCAGTGTGGAATCCTTGTTTCAGAGTGGTAAGAAATCAGTTGGCCTGCCTGTCCTCACATGAAACCAGGATAAGACTTGACTAGGGAGCAGCGGATGTGGGCACAGCCTTCAACGTACAGCCAGCGTCACACAGCTGTAGTAGAACCCTCCGCTCCTCAGGACAGCTTGGGGGTTAGTAATGGGGGTTAGCTAATGGGGGTTAGCTTCCTGTCAGAACAGGTCAGGGACACTTTGTATCCTGGCAGAGAGTTTTGGGGGGGGGATGGGGGGAGTGCGTGCGTGTGTGTGGTGGGGGTGTGTGGTGGGGGTCAAAATGCTAAAGAGGTCTTCACTTACAGTGTGGAATCCAAATAGCTGGGTTTCTAAGGAAAACCACTTGTCTTGCAAGGGCCTATATTTCTTTGATCTAATAAATTAGCGACTCGAGTAAGTGCGTTTTTGTGTTTTGGTTAACAAAGAAATAAATCTAAATCATCAGAAATAATCAAATCATTGCACACCATGACTAGTAGATTGTAGATTTCTGGCATACTGTAGTGAGGTGGGATGGAAGTGTGTGTGGCAGTGCCAAATGTGTTGTGGTTAAATGTGTTATAGTCCATTGTGTGAAGGCATGTTGTTTAATCTGTCGTGGTCCATGTGTGAAGGTGTTTTGGGTTAGGGTAAATCTGGTGTAGTGCAGTAAAGTGTATTATTTTTTTCAGCATTATCTTGAGCAGGGTTAGGGTTAGGGTTAGGGTTAGGGTTAGATTACATTATACTAGGGGCCAAGTATCCTCCTACCACAGAAATACTTAGCTTTAGTGCTATTCTATCTGACGCATAAAGTCCCTCTTTTAGTTTAAAAAAAAAATGGATTCTTATAGATTATTTATGGATTCACGATTAAATGTTTATCTTAATGACTGCAATACCAGCTCAAAGGCTAATCACTCTTTCATATTCACATGAATGCAGAATATTTACAATGTGTTGTGTCTTTTCAAACAGGAAATTATACCTTTTCTCACTTTCATAAGACATTTTTTTCTCCTCCAATATTAAACCGGTTGAGCGGAAGAAACAAAACTGACGTCACAACTTCCTGTCTCATCTTTTTACACGCAAACAGTCTGCTGTCTGTGATCCGGAACAAACAAGCTCTTCGTCCTTGTTACAGTTGGCATACTCTACCTGATTAACACATGATTAACATGCAACAAGTACAGTAAATACAGGACATTTATAATAAAGTGACTACGTTTCTAAATGTAGAGGGAAGAGTGCAACGTTGGCCAGGGATGACATTTGAAGGTGTGGATCTGCCTGAGTCACTGTCATTATCACAGCTGGTTCAAGGTGTGGATCCGCCTGAGTCACTGTCATTATCACAGCTGGTTCAAGGTGTGGATCCGCCTGAGTCACTGTCATTATCACAGCTGGTTCAAGGTGTGGATCCGCCTGAGTCACTGTCATTATCACAGCTGGTTCAAGGTGTGGATCCGGCTGGGTCACTGACATTATCACAGCTGGTATAAGGTGTGGTGCTGTGTTTTATTTTCGTCACCTCTCAAGGGTGCTGAGTAGGCAGAGCAACATGATGTTCTGAGGGGTTGAGAACTCCCCCGGTGGTTTCAACGTTGTCAGTTCCTCCAAACCTTACTGTAACTGTTACCCTGTTCTGCAGTTTATTGTGGTTGAGTGAGTGTCTGGTTTCTCTTGAACAGTGTCCCTGTGACATGGAAATGCTTCTTAGTCCCTTACTGAGATGTTTTCATTAACATTTTACTAATACCAAAGTATCTTTATTTTACACAAGAGAATCATGAACAGTTGTTTAATTGGTAACAGCCATCAAAACTAAATACTGATGACAACATAATTTGGTTAAGCGATTACTGGGCGTGAACAATACATGTGTCGTCATCATCGTCATCCATCTTTTGCCTAGCGATGTTAATGGGATATTTCCTACAGTGTTAGATGCAAATAGAAATTTTGATAAAGACAAGTTTCTTAACACGTTTTTTTTTTTTTTTTGCGAAGCATTTGTTTGTTTGCCTGGCTCTGCCCTCCTATGTACTTTCGCTCAATTTTCATTTTGCTTCTGTACTGCGTCTGGGCTTTAGATATATTAGTCAAATGTCTCCGGTAAACTTTTTACCGGTCCAATCAGCAAACAGAAGGAGTGGCTGAGTACGATGACGTTGATGTTGTGCGCTAGTTTGAGTTATAGTTCCGTAATGGCGGCGGAGAAAGATCCGAGTGAAGCCATTCGGTCTGTTGTGGCAACGCTGCCGAATATCCAGACGTCAAAGCCGGAGCAAGAACAATCTTTGATCCCCACGGGCTTCGTTTGATTTTCCAGCTAGCTCCGTTAGTAGTGAAGAAGTTGGCTAAGGCGAACACTAGCGTTGGGTTATGCCAGATCCAGAGTGGCTCTGGCAGATCCAATAGTTTTAAATTTCAACAGAGTACCCGCCGTCAAGGAAGTTAACGCTTGTCAATGGATTGAGCCCAGGCTCTCTGTACAATAAATGTACGAGAGTCTGGTTAGGACCAGGCTATTTGTTTGTAGGAGTAACCCAAGTTTTTCAGGACAACATTACACGATCAGGCTTCTGTGTTCGTGTCAGGCATCTACTACTGATCGTAGTAGTACTGTATAGCCTTGTTATTTTGCAGATTTCTGTGAAACTTGCTAAATAAATATTAGCTAGCTATACTTAGCAAAAATATCTATAACTTTTTTGGCCAATTTGATAGTGGAAGAAAGTCAAACGTTTTTAACTATGGAGAGGAATAGCTTGCCGCTAGCTAGCAATGTTTTTATTTTTTTTGGGGGGGGTTATATTATTTCTAATCTGTTTGCTGTTCTACATTGCCCACAGAATTATGTATATTTCTATAAGTTTTCCCCTATCTTGTAGCGAAAGAGTGGTTGAAAATGAAGTTAAACAGATGGAGAAGATTATTGTAAAAATTGCTGTGTGAAATCTTCTTGATAAAGGATGATTTGCCTTAAATAATCATGCATGCATGTATATGATTTGAAAGCACTAGATCTTCTCAATATGATATAAACAGTTCAGGTGTATGATTTAATATGAAAATGTGATGGAGATATGAATATGCATGCCTACCTCGATACACAACAGACGTGGGACAACCTTGGAAAATGGCGACCAAACAAAACATAATGTTGCAATTTACCCAGAATTCAACACGGCGTGACGCTTTTTCCGCTTTTTGTTAGCTAGCTTGTTAGCTTCCTGGAGGTACTGACAGTGTTGCGAAACAAGGCCACAGGCACAGGCCACGTTGGATATAGCTTTGTTATTCTGGTTAGCAATCCCCCACACATTAGTTAGCCTACTGTTGTAGTTAGCTCTACTTACCTCGGCATGATGGAGTGGTGGATTACGATGACAGCGTCTCATGAAGGTGAGCATTAATAATGGTACATTATGCGTGCTAGCATTTTGGCTACTGTAGCTGCTATCCTGGTACTAACAGTGCCAGCTAGTTGTCCAAAGCACCGGGTCTTGGACGTTGGACGTTTGATGTGAGTTTAAACAATAGGTTTGGAGGTGGTTATGTTAGTCATCTTTACGGAAACGGACATGGAGGATGAAAATCCTAATTTTCTAGCTAATGGACAAGTTTAACAAAGTGCTGTTTAAATATGGAGCTGAACATTTTTGGAATGCCTAGTAGTATTAACCTTACATCTGTTTAATACTGTGTATGTTGTATGTACTCACAGCCAGTAGGTGGCAGGAAAGGCCTTCCAATGAATTGTTCGTCGCACACTTAGTCAGTAATAGCTTGGGGTCCACCTCTCTCCTACCCTTTCAGTCTGCTGCAACCATGTGTATGTGCAAGGCCTGTGTCTGTATGAGCTAGCCTTGTGTGTTCTGGTGTGCGTGTGTTCTGTTGCTTAATCTGGAGGGAGAGCAAGACAGGGTCTTTAGGTGTGCATGTCAGGGGATAGAGACATAAGTAAGTGACACATGGTGAGCCCCACGCTCCATTCAGGACCTTATTCCCAGGACATCGAGACATCCCGTTTGTAACTAGTGTTTCTGTCTGGGTGAAACCCATTATGAGAAGGACCGATTCCCTCCTGAGGTCTGCTGTGTGGAATTATTCATTCATGAGCTACTAGGTCAGGAGGGCGAGACTTGGATATTATCCTTCTACACACACACACACACACATACCCACAAATACACAGCTCTCACTTCCTGCTGGACTTGTTGTCTGTCCAGTCGTACAGTACGCAGCTCAGAGGCCCTCCGTGCTGCAGGGTCCAGGGCTTGACTTTAGTCCACAATGTCTCCGTAAACAGTGGCTGGTGCTGGTGGGAGATGTTGGGTCTCAGGTAGACTGAACCAGCCCATTGAATAGCATCCACACAGACACCAGCTCACACGCACACAGATCACACTGGCAGACTTAGTATCCGTGTGTTTGGGGGCTGCCTGTGGGAACCTGGTGTGACAGCCCCCTCATCTGCCTGTCTTAAAGTTGGAGAGGTTTCTTTCCCTGTAAGCCTCCACACACACACACACACACACACACAGTAGGATGAATGGTGTCATTAGGCCAGGCCAGAGACCTAACCCCCGAGTGATTAGAACAAATAAATCCCTGATAAAGGTCACACAGAGGACTGGAATCACGTGAAACACACGCACACACACTAACATGTTGTCACGTGGAGCACAGAAACACACACACCCACACTAACATTTGTGCAAGCGCACACACACGGTCAAACTTCTGTAACTGGACACCCATGCCTGAGGTTGTGCAGTGTTCAGTCTCTGCAACACGTGGGGCTGTGATGTTGGATGGAGGATTAAGTCTAGAAGAGCCTGCAGCTTTCATGCCGGGGTTTCCATTCTGGGGCTAGGTGTGTGTGTCTGTGTGTGTGTGATTCTGAATGTTTATAGGCTTGCAGACACTACCTGCTCAGTGAGGGTAGTTTTTTTTCCATCGCGCGTGTGTGTGCGCGTGTGCGGGCGTGTGTGTGGGCTTGTGTGCAGCATTGAAACCACAGCAGGCTTGTCAACTGGGGCAGACATGAAGGTAAAGTCTAAAGGACCATTCACACTAAGGACGAGAACTATAACTGTAAATATACCGTTTGAAGAATAGTTCTATGTTTAAAACAATAGAGTCCACACCACAACCATAACGACAACTGTAAAGCGGAACAATATCATTGGGATCACTTTCAAAACGATGCTACTCCACTTGCATAGCCAGTGGATAAATCACACCGTTCCTACCCTGGGTTTAGGATCCCTGTTCCACTGTCTGAGCCAGCTGAACTGGTCTCCCCTGACAGGGACACGTCTTGTACAGCAGTCCCATCTGGTTTTGCCGTCAGTATAGAGATCCTGTCACAGCCTCGTCTACCACCATCTGACCCCAACCCTAGACCAGGTATGAGGTAATGGCTCTGGCCATTGGATCCTGCTAGCCAGGGCAGAGGGCAACCCCCCCCCCCCAGTGTGTGCTCTGGTCCTCCCTACCCCAGGCCAGGAGGACGTGGAGAGTCCCAGAAATCCCCTTTTAGCAGCCAGCACAGAGGAACAACTATGGCCTTTGTTGGTTGGCCCGTGGATCTTTCATACAGTTAATCTCCACTTTCCCACTGGCCCTGCCAAGGAGCTGCAGTCATGGAGTGGTGCTGAGTGGGCTGAGTGGGCTGAGTGGGCTGAGTGGGCCTTGGGCTGGGCGGGCCGTGGGCTGAGTGGGCCGTGGGCTGAGTGGGCCGTGGGCTGAGTGGGCCGTGGGCTGAGCGGGCCGTGGGCTCGCACTGACAGAATGGAAAATGTCTGACAGCAGGAGGAGTGTCCCCATACCCAGTCACCTTTGTGAGTCCAGACACACACACACACGCACACACACACACACACACACACATGCGCACACACTCACACTACTTTGTAGTGAGGACTTCACTCAGGACAGTGTCAGTCCATAAGACAGACTAGCAACATCAGTTTTATTCTTATTTTGTTAACTATAAAGAGTACCTGGATCTTCTGAATGTCCGCCTCATTTGCCGGCTGCTGGGGGGGGGGGGGGGGGGGGGGTGATGCAGTTGGGGGGTCTCTGACATCAGCTGATACAGTCATCTTTCTGGTGTCGTGGTGCGTCTATGGAAGACAGTGTTTCCTTCATTCCCTGTTGTTCTGGGTTTCTCAATGCAGTGGTACCATCAGTGTATACGTAGTACTGCCAAACTTTTTCGCCAGGGACAATATGGTGTATGCATTAGATCAAAGATTTGTAAAGCTTCAAAAGTAGTATTGCCATGGTAATACTGACGGCGGCGGCATGCATCAGTGCACAAACAGCTGATTCATGTCCATTTTCACGGCTGTTGGCTTATTCCCTGTGTGTGTGTGTGTCGGTCTGCATTGTTCTTTTGTCTTGTCTGTTCAGACATCTCCGTGCAGATTGCTGCCTGTCCTATTGTAGAGCTGTCACTTCTCTAACAGCATCCATTGAGTGTCCTTTGACTCTGTTTCATCCTTTTCTCTGTCTGTGTCCTTCTCCCCCTCTCCATCTTCCTCTCTCCTCTCTGGCCACGTGTGGAGCTGGCTCACAGGCATCTCTGTGGGTCATTGATGCAGCCCCAGCAGGGTGGGTCATTAGTGTCCTCCTCTGTCTTCACCCCCCCCACACCCCCCCCCCAAAGAAACACATTTGTTTTTTCTTCTTCATAAGCTCTCTTTTTAAATCCACACACAATGTGGTTTTGTGCATCGTCCATCTCCTGTTCTCCCTGGGCCAGGCTCTGGTTATATTGTGAGCCTCAGAAAGGATGCCTTTTCTACCAATCACCTGTCCAGTTTTACATTTACATTTACATTTAGTCATTTGGCAGACGCTCTTATCCAGAGCGACTTACAGTAAGTACAGAGACATTCCCCCGAGGCAAGTAGGGTGAAGTGCCTTGCCCAAGGACACAACATCATGTGGCGTGGCGGGGAATCGATCCGGCAACCTTCTGATTACTAGCCCGACTCCCTCACCGCTCAGCCATCTGACTCCCCAGTTTTGATTGGTAACTGCTTGACTACATGCCGTGTACCTCCTGATGGGCCCCCCCTAAAAGGTTATGCTAATGCCCAGTCTGCAGGTTCCAAAGGGCCTGGCCTTGAAGACAGGGGCTGGCTGTTCTGTAAGCTGTCAGCAGTTACAGTGTGTGTGTGTGTGTGTGTGTGTGTGTGTGTGTGTGTGTGTGTGTCCATGTAGGTGTGTGTGTGTGTCTGGGATGATGGATGACACATAGGAAGACGTGTGTGTGTGTGTGTGTTGGGGGATCGTGGAGGGCAGCAGTGATGGGAGGAGGGTGGAGGGTGTTTGGAGAGAGGGGCGAGGAGGCTGGAGGTGGAGAGTTACGGGAAGGGGGCAGTGATGAAAGATGAAAGGGGGTAGCTGGATATACCATCAAACCACAGCTTCCTTGGTGTCTATGATTATCAGAGACTTGAAGCGGCTAGCTCCTATAGCCCTGATAGTTGCCTACTGAGGTCCAGTGTTAGTGGAGATCCCCTGTCCTCTCTGTCTCTCTCTTTGATTACCTGTCTGAGATTGACTGGCGCTGCAGTCTGTGATTGGCTGAGACATGCTTGTCCTCTCTGTGATTGGCTCACACACACGCCTCCGCTCCTGATGGGAGTTGGCTCCTCTTTGCTGTCTGCGGCTTCCCACCCAGCTAAGAGTTAACAGCCCTCACTGAGAGGAACACAGCAGTGTGTGTTAGCATGGACGTGTGTGTGTGTGTGTTCAGACTGTGGAGCGCCGTCTCTGCTCTCTCACAAGCTGATCCGTTTGATACACACTTTATAAGGGATTGGGGGGCAGAGGGGGGGGGGGGGGGGTGGTGGAGAGAGAGAGAGAAAGAGAGAGGGGCTCAGAGTGTGCTCAGAGTGTGCCAGTTCACCAGTTTGGTGGTCTTCTTCTGAAGGTCGTTAATTAGTGCAGAATGCAGACTACAGTCCTGCTGCCAGCTCTGATGAAAAGAGAGAAGGAGTGAGATACACAGAGAGAAAGAAGAGAGAGAGAGAGAGAGAGAGAGAGAGAGAGAGAGAGAGAGAGAGAGAGAGAGAGAGAGAGAGAGAGAGAGAGAGAGAAACTGAGTTGCTGCCAAGACTAAGGAATGTGTGATAGGTTCAGAGTGGTTCCAAATGCCTTAGCGGCATGTGGAGGCTCCCAGCACTGCTGCCCTCTGACCTGGGGGTTAGCTGCCCTCTGACCTGGGGGTTAGCTGCCCTCTGACCTGGGGGTTAGCTGCCCTCTGACCTGGGGGTTAGCTGCCCTCTGACCTGGGGGTTAGCTGCCCTCTGACCTGGGGGTTAGCTGCCCTCTGACCTGGGGGTTAGCTGCCCTCTGACCTGGGGGTCTGCTGCCCTCTGACCTGGGGGTTTGCTGCCCTCTGACCTGGGGGTTAGCTGCCCTCTGACCTGGGGGTTAGCTGCCCTCTGACCTGGGGGTTAGCTGCCCTCTGACCTGGGGGTTAGCTGCCCTCTGACCTGGGGGTCTGCTGCCCTCTGACCTGGGGGTTTGCTGCCCTCTGACCTGGGGGTTAGCTGCCCTCTGACCTGGGGGTTAGCTGCCCTCTGACCTGGGGGTTAGCTGCCCTCTGACCTGGGGGTTAGCTGCCCTCTGACCTGGGGGTTTGCTGCCCTCTGACCTGGGGGTTAGCTGCCCTCTGACCTGGGGGTTAGCTGCCCTCTGACCTGGGGGTTAGCTGCCCTCTGACCTGGGGGTTAGCTGCCCTCTGACCTGGGGGTTAGCTGCCCTCTGACCTGGGGGTTTGCTGCCCTCTGACCTGGGGGTTAGCTGCCCTCTGACCTGGGGGTTAGCTGCCCTCTGACCTGGGGGTTAGCTGCCCTCTGACCTGGGGGTTAGCTGCCCTCTGACCTGGGGGTTTGCTGCCCTCTGACCTGGGGGTTTGCTGCCCTCTGACCTGGGGGTTTGCTGCCCTCTGACCTGGGGTTTTGGTGCAGCCCCGTGAGCTTCACACACACAGCCCTGCTCAGGATGTGTCAGGGTGCACACAAACAGTTCTGCACAGTATAGTACAGTACAGCGCACAGTACAGTGCACAGTACAGTACAGAGTACAGTTAAACTGATTCAAGCTGATTTCTCTGCCTGTTAGCCCAGTGAGGATGTGTTGACATGGCCAGAGGAGACAGGACCACACCAGCTCTCGCTCTGACCACAGATCCGTCTCCTCTACCTCAGCAGCGGGGGGGAGAGGCTCACACTGGAACCCTCCGGGGTTTGAAAGAACTTCTTAAATTGTTTTTCCTGCTCTGTGTTTAGTCCTCCCATCATCTGTGTTTTGGAAGAAGCCTTTGGGAGATGGAGACTTTGCTGTGCTGGAGTCAATCTATAAAAAAAAATATAAAATGTACTTGACCTTCTAGGAGGGAAGCGGGGGGGGGGGGGCGGGGCGACCCCCTAAAATAATGGTAGGGGAAGCAGTGATGAGAAGGTTCCCCTGGTTGCAGTCTCTCTGCTCTACCACACTGTGGAGCACAGGAGGTAGCATGCTGCTGGCTGGACAAGGTCTCCTGTTGGAGTGTGTGTGGGGGAGGGGGAGGTGTCTGGGGGGGAGGGGTGTGGGGGAGGGCTGTGGGGGAGGGGTGTGTGTGTGGGGGGGGGAGGTGTGTGTGGGGGAGGTGTGTGTGGGGGGAGGTGTGTGTGTGGGTGGGGGGGAGGTGTGTGTGGGGGAGGTGTGTGTGGGGGGAGGTGTGTGTGGGGGGAGGTGTGTGTGTGCGTGGGGGAGGTGTGTGTGGGGGGAGGTGTGCGTGGGGGAGGTGTGTGTGGGGGAGGTGTGTGTGGGGGGAGGTGTGTGTGTGCGTGGGGGAGGTGTGTGTGGGGGAGGTGTGTGTGGGGGGAGGTGTGTGTGGGGGGAGGTGTGTGTGTGTGTGGGGGGAGGTGTGTGTGTGTGGGGGGGGGAGGTGTGTGTAGGGGAGGTGTGTGTGGGGGGAGGTGTGTGTGTGCGTGGGGGAGGTGTGTGTGGGGGGGTGAGGTCTCCTGAGTGCCTTGAGCCGTTACGCAATTTCAGGACACACCGCGTTTCCACGGATACCACACAGCCGCGTGTGCTTGGAGGGTGGCAAAGGGGTGGCATAACGGGGGTGGAGTTCAGGGACAAACAGGACCATGGCTGAGGGGGGTGGAGGGTGGAGGGGGGTGGAGGTGTGGAGGGATGAGGCCAGGCGGGTGTCTGTGTGTGCCGGGGGCCTCGCTGCGTCTCTCCTCCTCACAGGGACAAGCAGCATCTGCAGCCTGCTCTGCATGTTAAACACTCCCTGCTGAGGAGGGGGGTCTACGTGCAGGGGGAGGGTGGGGTGGGGGGCTGAAGAAAAGCATTCCTGAGGTTGAGGCTGCGAGGGAGGGAGGGAGGGAGGGAGGAGGAGGGAGACTGGTCTCTTCAAGAACCTCTTCGTCCCTTGCCCCCCAACACACACCCACCCACACCCACCCACCCTCCTCTAGGGAGGATAGGATGAATGAAGAGTCCAGCCTGGGTACGGAACGCTGTGTGCTGTTCAGTGTATGTATCACTGCACTAGACATGACACACTGTTTAATGACGTTTGTAGAGGGAGGCGCTAAAACTATAGGTTTGCCATTTAGTTCTACTGGGTCCACATAAACCATCCAATACCTTTCATAGTACGACAGTTCTTTTGAGAAAAGTGAGTTTAAGTGGGACTTAATGGTCTCTGTCAGACGGGGGCAGCGATGTTGCACACGCATGCTGACTCTCTGGACTAATACAGACTATAGTTTTTTCCACAGTTTCTTTCTTTTGTCTCTTTTTCCATCCGTTATGGTGGCAGTTTGGTCAGTGCCGTTCAGCAGCCATGTGGCCAACATCAACCAGATGTCCCCTCAGCTGACTCATGTGTACCGCATGGGCATCATGTGCCACAGGGGACAGGACGACAAGCATCCGCCAAACTAAACACTGTGTTCTCCATGACGTCCCGGCGTTGTGGTTGACCATCTAGCTGCCAAACGCTATGGGAACAAGGGAGACGCTCATGTCCTATGCTGGCTTGGAGACCCATGAAGGTCAGGGTTAGTTAGCTGAGGTGTGGAACTGAGGGGGACCAACGCCATGGCTCCACAGTGTGTCCTCATTTCTGAAACCCCAAAAGGGTTTTCAGAGACTGAACTTCCCTTCTCCCCTTTTCTCTCTCCATGCCTCTCCCTTTATCCATCTTCCTCTCATCAGTCACTCTCTCTATTCCCTGTCCTGAAAGCCGTTCTAATGAGAATTGACAGCCGTCATCACAGAAGAAAGCCTTCATTAGTGAACCCAGACTACCCTCCTGTGGAACACACCCACCCCCAATTTCCCGACAAAAGTAAATTGCAGAAGATTGCTCTCTTTGTGTAATGTCTTGCGCCATAATAAACGGAGGAAATTGATGCTTTTTCCTAACTTTAAGTTAACATTATACACGTGAGGCCTGAGATTGACTACGATTTGTGTTTCTAAGAGCATCTCTGTAGTGAACATGTCCACAGGAAAGAGTATTTGACTGTTTCCATACTATTATGTCAATCAAGGACGACAGTGGAAACACTCTTTAAATGAATGTTTTCATTTGTTTACTTTTGAATACTGTAAAGTAGCCTGTGTAGAGCACTTTCAGTTCATGAAGTATACTTCCTAAAGTACCTCAAAGTATACTTTGGAATACTTTCAAGTGAACTTTCAATTAATGTAAGCACTTCAAGTGTCAATGAATTTACTATGATTCATTACTATATTTAAATGTTTAGGGAGCCCTCGAACGCTGCCAATCTTACGTCAGTTACGAGAACGGGGGCCTAGTCAAGTGACACTACAGATTGTTAGCTGCAAGAAGCTAATTACTGTTTGCTGTCACAGTTCGTGAAAATCCAGCTCTTCTGTAGCCTGACGTTGTCATACTCATAATTCTAGTCAGAATATGAGTCTGACAACTCTCCGTTGGGCTGTGACTACGGGGCGTGTTTCAACCGAACTCGTAAAACAAATGTCTCTTCGCTCAATTGGATAGACCTACAACTAATCAGAGCAACGTAATATGTTGTTTGGTGAAAACAAATTCAACCCAAGCGCTCTTTGAGACGTGGTTGATTACGTTACTGTTGATCATCTGTCCATCATCGTATAAAGCCCGCCCTGACAATTTCATTGGTCCGACTAGCTCCTGTCCGGGTATAGTTTTTCTGCAACCGAGCAAACTCCAGACCCAATTTCCCTACCCAATTTTATTGTGGGCGGGGGCAAAATGTTTTGGCAGTAATTAAGGTTACAGCTTCAGTACCAAAAAAGATTCAATGTGCATTGCATGATAGATTTTCCTATACATGAATAATTAGAATATACCAGATGGATCTAAAAATGATCCATCTGGATCATTTTTAGAGCAGAGGGGGGGGGGGGGTGGTGGAGAGAGAGAGAGAAAGAGAGAGGGGCTCAGAGTGTGCTCAGAGTGTGCCAGTTCACCAGTTTGGTGGTCTTCTTCTGAAGGTCGTTAATTAGTGCAGAATGCAGACTACAGTCCTGCTGCCAGCTCTGATGAAAAGAGAGAAGGAGTGAGATACACAGAGAGAAAGAGAGAGAGAGAGAGAGAGAGAGAGAGAGAGAGAGAGAGAGAGAGAGAGAGAGAGAGAGAAACTGAGTTGCTGCCAAGACTAAGGAATGTGTGATAGGTTCAGAGTGGTTCCAAATGCCTTAGCGGCATGTGGAGGCTCCCAGCACTGCTGCCCTCTGACCTGGGGGTTAGCTGCCCTCTGACCTGGGGGTTAGCTGCCCTCTGACCTGGGGGTTAGCTGCCCTCTGACCTGGGGGTTAGCTGCCCTCTGACCTGGGGGTTAGCTGCCCTCTGACCTGGGGGTTAGCTGCCCTCTGACCTGGGGGTTAGCTGCCCTCTGACCTGGGGGTCTGCTGCCCTCTGACCTGGGGGTTAGCTGCCCTCTGACCTGGGGGTCTGCTGCCCTCTGACCTGGGGGTTAGCTGCCCTCTGACCTGGGGGTTAGCTGCCCTCTGACCTGGGGGTTAGCTGCCCTCTGACCTGGGGGTCTGCTGCCCTCTGACCTGGGGGTTAGCTGCCCTCTGACCTGGGGGTCTGCTGCCCTCTGACCTGGGGGTTAGCTGCCCTCTGACCTGGGGGTTAGCTGCCCTCTGACCTGGGGGTTAGCTGCCCTCTGACCTGGGGGTTAGCTGCCCTCTGACCTGGGGGTTAGCTGCCCTCTGACCTGGGGGTTAGCTGCCCTCTGACCTGGGGGTCTGCTGCCCTCTGACCTGGGGGTTAGCTGCCCTCTGACCTGGGGGTCTGCTGCCCTCTGACCTGGGGGTTAGCTGCCCTCTGACCTGGGGGTTAGCTGCCCTCTGACCTGGGGGTTAGCTGCCCTCTGACCTGGGGGTCTGCTGCCCTCTGACCTGGGGGTTAGCTGCCCTCTGACCTGGGGGTTTGCTGCCCTCTGACCTGGGGGTCTGCTGCCCTCTGACCTGGGGGTTAGCTGCCCTCTGACCTGGGGGTCTGCTGCCCTCTGACCTGGGGGTTAGCTGCCCTCTGACCTGGGGGTCTGCTGCCCTCTGACCTGGGGGTTAGCTGCCCTCTGACCTGGGGGTTAGCTGCCCTCTGACCTGGGGGTCTGCTGCCCTCTGACCTGGGGGTTTGCTGCCCTCTGACCTGGGGTTTTGGTGCAGCCCCGTGAGCTTCACACACACAGCCCTGCTCAGGATGTGTCAGGGTGCACACAAACAGTTCTGCACAGTATAGTACAGTACAGCGCACAGTACAGTGCACAGTACAGTACAGAGTACAGTTAAACTGATTCAAGCTGATTTCTCTGCCTGTTAGCCCAGTGAGGATGTGTTGACATGGCCAGAGGAGACAGGACCACACCAGCTCTCGCTCTGACCACAGATCCGTCTCCTCTACCTCAGCAGCGGGGGGGAGAGGCTCACACTGGAACCCTCCGGGGTTTGAAAGAACTTCTTAAATTGTTTTTCCTGCTCTGTGTTTAGTCCTCCCATCATCTGTGTTTTGGAAGAAGCCTTTGGGAGATGGAGACTTTGCTGTGCTGGAGTCAATCTATAAAAAAAAATATAAAATGTACTTGACCTTCTAGGAGGGAAGCGGGGGGGGGGGGGCGGGGCGACCCCCTAAAATAATGGTAGGGGAAGCAGTGATGAGAAGGTTCCCCTGGTTGCAGTCTCTCTGCTCTACCACACTGTGGAGCACAGGAGGTAGCATGCTGCTGGCTGGACAAGGTCTCCTGTTGGAGTGTGTGTGGGGGAGGGGGAGGTGTCTGGGGGGGAGGAGTGTGGGGGAGGGCTGTGGGGGAGGGGTGTGTGTGTGGGGGGGGGAGGTGTGTGTGGGGGAGGTGTGTGTGGGGGGAGGTGTGTGTGTGGGTGGGGGGGAGGTGTGTGTGGGGGAGGTGTGTGTGGGGGGAGGTGTGTGTGGGGGGAGGTGTGTGTGTGCGTGGGGGAGGTGTGTGTGGGGGGAGGTGTGCGTGGGGGAGGTGTGTGTGGGGGAGGTGTGTGTGGGGGGAGGTGTGTGTGTGCGTGGGGGAGGTGTGTGTGGGGGAGGTGTGTGTGGGGGGAGGTGTGTGTGGGGGGAGGTGTGTGTGTGTGTGGGGGGAGGTGTGTGTGTGTGGGGGGGGGAGGTGTGTGTAGGGGAGGTGTGTGTGGGGGGAGGTGTGTGTGTGCGTGGGGGAGGTGTGTGTGGGGGGGTGAGGTCTCCTGAGTGCCTTGAGCCGTTACGCAATTTCAGGACACACCGCGTTTCCACGGATACCACACAGCCGCGTGTGCTTGGAGGGTGGCAAAGGGGTGGCATAACGGGGGTGGAGTTCAGGGACAAACAGGACCATGGCTGAGGGGGGTGGAGGGTGGAGGGGGGTGGAGGTGTGGAGGGATGAGGCCAGGCGGGTGTCTGTGTGTGCCGGGGGCCTCGCTGCGTCTCTCCTCCTCACAGGGACAAGCAGCATCTGCAGCCTGCTCTGCATGTTAAACACTCCCTGCTGAGGAGGGGGGTCTACGTGCAGGGGGAGGGTGGGGTGGGGGGCTGAAGAAAAGCATTCCTGAGGTTGAGGCTGCGAGGGAGGGAGGGAGGGAGGGAGGAGGAGGGAGACTGGTCTCTTCAAGAACCTCTTCGTCCCTTGCCCCCCAACACACACCCACCCACACCCACCCACCCTCCTCTAGGGAGGATAGGATGAATGAAGAGTCCAGCCTGGGTACGGAACGCTGTGTGCTGTTCAGTGTATGTATCACTGCACTAGACATGACACACTGTTTAATGACGTTTGTAGAGGGAGGCGCTAAAACTATAGGTTTGCCATTTAGTTCTACTGGGTCCACATAAACCATCCAATACCTTTCATAGTACGACAGTTCTTTTGAGAAAAGTGAGTTTAAGTGGGACTTAATGGTCTCTGTCAGACGGGGGCAGCGATGTTGCACACGCATGCTGACTCTCTGGACTAATACAGACTATAGTTTTTTCCACAGTTTCTTTCTTTTGTCTCTTTTTCCATCCGTTATGGTGGCAGTTTGGTCAGTGCCGTTCAGCAACCATGTGGCCAACATCAACCAGATGTCCCCTCAGCTGACTCATGTGTACCGCATGGGCATCATGTGCCACAGGGGACAGGACGACAAGCATCCGCCAAACTAAACACTGTGTTCTCCATGACGTCCCGGCGTTGTGGTTGACCATCTAGCTGCCAAACGCTATGGGAACAAGGGAGACGCTCATGTCCTATGCTGGCTTGGAGACCCATGAAGGTCAGGGTTAGTTAGCTGAGGTGTGGAACTGAGGGGGACCAACGCCATGGCTCCACAGTGTGTCCTCATTTCTGAAACCCCAAAAGGGTTTTCAGAGACTGAACTTCCCTTCTCCCCTTTTCTCTCTCCATGCCTCTCCCTTTATCCATCTTCCTCTCATCAGTCACTCTCTCTATTCCCTGTCCTGAAAGCCGTTCTAATGAGAATTGACAGCCGTCATCACAGAAGAAAGCCTTCATTAGTGAACCCAGACTACCCTCCTGTGGAACACACCCACCCCCAATTTCCCGACAAAAGTAAATTGCAGAAGATTGCTCTCTTTGTGTAATGTCTTGCGCCATAATAAACGGAGGAAATTGATGCTTTTTCCTAACTTTAAGTTAACATTATACACGTGAGGCCTGAGATTGACTACGATTTGTGTTTCTAAGAGCATCTCTGTAGTGAACATGTCCACAGGAAAGAGTATTTGACTGTTTCCATACTATTATGTCAATCAAGGACGACAGTGGAAACACTCTTTAAATGAATGTTTTCATTTGTTTACTTTTGAATACTGTAAAGTAGCCTGTGTAGAGCACTTTCAGTTCATGAAGTATACTTCCTAAAGTACCTCAAAGTATACTTTGGAATACTTTCAAGTGAACTTTCAATTAATGTAAGCACTTCAAGTGTCAATGAATTTACTATGATTCATTACTATATTTAAATGTTTAGGGAGCCCTCGAACGCTGCCAATCTTACGTCAGTTACGAGAACGGGGGCCTAGTCAAGTGACACTACAGATTGTTAGCTGCAAGAAGCTAATTACTGTTTGCTGTCACAGTTCGTGAAAATCCAGCTCTTCTGTAGCCTGACGTTGTCATACTCATAATTCTAGTCAGAATATGAGTCTGACAACTCTCCGTTGGGCTGTGACTACGGGGCGTGTTTCAACCGAACTCGTAAAACAAATGTCTCTTCGCTCAATTGGATAGACCTACAACTAATCAGAGCAACGTAATATGTTGTTTGGTGAAAACAAATTCAACCCAAGCGCTCTTTGAGACGTGGTTGATTACGTTACTGTTGATCATCTGTCCATCATCGTATAAAGCCCGCCCTGACAATTTCATTGGTCCGACTAGCTCCTGTCCGGGTATAGTTTTTCTGCAACCGAGCAAACTCCAGACCCAATTTCCCTACCCAATTTTATTGTGGGCGGGGGCAAAATGTTTTGGCAGTAATTAAGGTTACAGCTTCAGTACCAAAAAAGATTCAATGTGCATTGCATGATAGATTTTCCTATACATGAATAATTAGAATATACCAGATGGATCTAAAAATGTTTACCTGTAATGTACTTTAAAAGTATTGTGACTTTGCTGTATAATAATACAAAATGTCCATCCTACTCCAGAAGAAATCTATACCATTTTCTGTTTCTAAGTGTATTTCTTAAAAGTATATCAAAAGTGAACTATTTTCAAAGCATACTTAAAAGTATATCAAAAGTGAACTATTTTCAAAGCATACTTAAAAGTATATCAAAAGGGAACTATTTTCTAAGTATACTTCTTAAAAGTATATCAAAAGTGAACTATTTTCTAAGCATACTTAAAAGTATATTAAAAGTGAACTATTTTCTAAGCATACTTCTTAAAAGTATATCAAAAGTGAACTAAAAGTATACCATCCATATTTTAGTATACTTATAGTATACTTTAATATACTTTTTTTTTGTAATGGAAGTTAATGCAAACACGCAAATTCTTGTGAATGACTCGAATTCATGCTATTTATCATATCTTATCTTATCTTTATCTTATCAACATTTGCTTTGCATTTGATGTGAACACAGCTTCCAGTTCACATGTACAATAGATACATCTAGACACACAGTAGGACCACTTTTCTCTCAAAACTAAATGTTCTCGTACCTGGCATCAGATCCTCCATGTTTCAATGGTGTATTAGCATTAGCATCTATTTACTCGGATCTGCACTATTAGCATTATCACAGATGCAATTAACGATAATAGCCTGG
Source organism: Hypomesus transpacificus (assembly GCF_021917145.1). Classification (NCBI taxonomy): domain Eukaryota; kingdom Metazoa; phylum Chordata; class Actinopteri; order Osmeriformes; family Osmeridae; genus Hypomesus; species Hypomesus transpacificus. The sequence continues at coordinate 17,437,473 of NC_061073.1, forward strand.
CATCTCTGGCGTGACCTACTAAGCCCCTAGCGTGAACCTGTGCAGTAGCTCTCCCAGCATGCTGGAGTGCTGACGTGGTTGTCAGAGGCCTGCTCCGTGTGACGTGTGTCCCTGCAGGTGGACCATGTTGGGGGGACGGCTGCCTGTCCTCTCCCCCTCCCTGGTTCTGCTCTGAAGACGCAGGGCCTTCTCCAAACATTTGGACTGGAGGGCAGTAAACACAGATAGAGAAGTGTGTGTTGAGCCTGGGCCAGACAGCTGTTCAGTCACATCAGGGCTGGGGCTGGGGCTGAGGCTGGGGCTAGGGCTGGGGCTGGGGCTGGGGCTGGGGCTGGGGCTGGGGCTGGGGCTGGGGCTGGGGCTGAGGCTGGGGCTAGGGCTGGGGCTGGGGCTGGGGCTGGGGCTGGGGCTGGGGCTGGGGCTGGGGTTGGGGCCGCAGCCAGGTTTGGAGTGCCGGGCCTGGGGAGGATGTTCTGGTTGGTGGTCAGGACGCACGGTGACAGTGGAGGTCTTGGGGCCGAGGCTATGGAAGACCAGGCTAGAAAGGTCTGTGTCTGCAGCCCCTGAGGTCTGCCTGCCTGCCTGCCTGCCTGCCTGCCTGCCTGCCTGCCTGCCTGCCTGCCTGCCTGCCTGCCTGCCTGCATGCCTGCCTGCCTGCCTGCATGCCTGCATGCCTGCCTGCCTGCCTGCCTGCCTGCATGCCTGCCTGCCTGCCTGCCTGCCTGCCTCCCTGTCTGGCTGCCTGCCTGCCTGCCTGCCTGTCTGGCTGTCTGTGTGTGTCTGCAGCCCCTGAGGTCTATCTGGGTCTCTCTGCCTCTCCATCTGTCTGCTTGTCTGGCCTGAACGGGAGATGTCTCAGACGGAGAGAGGAACTCCAGGAGTCGTCCTCTTGTGTTCTCTTACAGCACATACTTCACATGCTTCCCCAGAAGAACACATTCCTTGAGTCTCACTCTCTATCTCTCTCTCTCTCTGCTACACAGTGCAAACTATCTTCTCTTCCTCTTCCTCCCCCTCACTCTATCCTCCTTTCTCTCTCTGGGTCAGATAGCAACCTTTAACATTGACCAACCTTGGTATTCCCCTGCTGCAAGGTGGCCAAGGTGGAGGATGGTTTTCCTTGACGATGCTGTGTGGTCCCCTCCCTGTCAGGCCCCCAGTGGTCCCCTCCCTGTCAGGCCCCCAGTGGTCCCCTCCCTCCCTGTCAGGCCCCCAGTGGTCCCCTCCCTGTCAGGCCCCCAGTGGTCCCCTCCCTCCCTGTCAGGCCCCCAGTGGTCCCCCCCCTGTCAGGCCCCCAGTGGTCCCCTCCCTCCCTGTCAGGCCCCCAGTGGCCCCCTCCCTGTCAGGCCCCCAGTGGTCCCCTCCCTCCCTGTCAGGCCCCAGTGGTCCCCTCCCTCCCTGTCAGGCCCCCAGTGGTCCCCTCCCTGTCAGGCCCCCAGTGGTCCCCTCCCTCCCTGTCAGGCCCCCAGTGGTCCCCTCCCTGTCAGGCCCCCAGTGGTCCCCTCCCTCCCTGTCAGGCCCCCAGTGGTCCCCCCCCTGTCAGGCCCCCAGTGGTCCCCTCCCTCCCTGTCAGGCCCCCAGTGGTCCCCTCCCTGTCAGGCCCCCAGTGGTCCCCTCCCTCCCTGTCAGGCCCCCAGTGGCCCCCTCCCTGTCAGGCCCCCAGTGGCCCCCTCCCTGTCAGGCCCCCAGTGGTCCCCTCCCTCCCTGTCAGGCCCCAGTGGTCCCCTCCCTCCCTGTCAGGCCCCCAGTGGTCCCCTCCCTGTCAGGCGCCCAGTGGCCCCCTCCCTGTCAGGCCCCCAGTGGTCCCCTCCCTGTCAGGCCCCCAGTGGTGTGTGTGCAGGCACCCGGTGGGGCCCCAGCACTTTGAGGAACAGGAGGAGGAGAGGATGCAGACCGTCATATAATTACAACCCTACACAATTAAGGTCCTTTTTTAAAAAACCCTCTCTATAATCTTTGTGACCTCTAGAGCAGAGATGGAACTAGTACTACTAGGCCAGAAAATGAGGTTTATGGCGTTCACAAAAGCCAAGTGAGTGCTTCAGTCGCTGTTTCCGGAAAGTCCAGTTAAAAACGGCACACTCTTTAAAGAGGATGTTTTACTTTGCCCTTTTGGAATTTAAACTACTTTGTGTTCGCAAACCCCAGCCTTGAATCCTTTCACACCCCCAACAGGAATGTTTTGTGTGTGTGTGTGTGTGTGTGTGTGAGAGAGAGAGAGAGACATGGTACTCAAGCTAGTTCATGTGTGTCTGATTAATGCAGTTGACAACACCCCCAAAGCCTGGAAAAAAAACTAACAGCAATAAAAAAGTAACAATACAATTACAGTGAGATTCTTGAACGCTGCCATGTCATAATGAAGAACAGGGCCCTTCATAGGAATCTACGTCATTTGGTTACATTTACTGTATGGTGGTTTACATTGAAGGCTTGCATTGATTTTGTTCTTTGAAAGCTGGATTTCCATTTTAGCTAGTAATTTTGGGTTCTCTCCATCCATGGATGCACATGGAGCTGTTTAATGTCCCTTTCAATTGTATGCATTGTGCGTGTGTGCATGCGCGTGCCTGAGTGTATGCCTGTCCTGGGTTCAGCATGTGAGCATATGTGTGTGTGCTACACAAACTCAGAGCTCTCTCCCAGTAGCATGTGTGTGTGTGTGCTCTCTCCCAGTAGCGTGTGTGTGTGTGTGTGTGTGTGTGTGGCTCTTCTTCTGCTAACCATTCATGGAAACGTCACTCAGAGCCTCTTTGTCTCTCTGTTTGTTTGATGTAGGAAACTCTCCAGCCTTCACTGCTCTGTTAGCCAGTCTTCACACCTTCTAGGTAATTGTCGATGGATGTCAGGTTGTAATAGTAGATGTTCTCTGTGAAGATATGTAACTTATAGCCAGAGCCTACTGTATTTGCAGTACAATCTTGGGCAACTATTTATTCTGGGTGCATCTAAAAAACTTCCCAGTTTGAACTGGAATCAACTGTAACTCTGTTGACATGCAACAGATGGTAAAAGTGTGGGCTAATGGATAGACAGTTGTTCGTTGTTGATGGTTAGTTGAGCATCTATGGAACATCTGTGTGTCAGTTGAGGGTAGCATGGCAGAGTAAACATGCAGGTCCAGACGCTCAGAAACAAAGGCTAGCAGCTGCTGCTGTTAGTGCAGGGAGGTGTCATGTACAGGATCAGCCACTGGAATTCAGGACGTTCTGGAAGATTCCTCTCTGGGCTGCCACAGATCTCCCGTTGACAGTTTTCAAAAATAGTTTAGCTCTTTTCCTCCCTCTCTCCTTTCAAGTCCCAACTCTTTGACACCAATGTCTGGATGGAAGCCACAAATGTTTTCTGTCTGTAATTTTCCCTGTGACCCAAAGCAGTGAAGGAGCAGATGGAGATACACTGGACTCCACGGCTTGCTATCATGTTATTCATATTTGACTGTACATTCTCAACATCCTCTTGGAGTCTGCTCTCTTGTCTGTCAGAGATGTCGTGCTCAATCTGTTTCTCAAAATTTGCTTGCAAAAACTATTATGGCCGTATTTGATCTACTTCCTAACCCCAAGGACTACTTCCTAGAAGAACATGGCATCTTTTACTAACCCCTAGCCTCCTGTCCTAACCCCTAACCTCCTGTCCTAACCCCCAGCCTCCTGTCCTAACCCCTAGCATCCTGTCCTAACCCCTAGCCTCCTGTCCTAACCCCTAGCCTCCTGTCCTAACCCCTAACCTCCTGTCCTAACCCGCATCATGCTCCACTAACCCAAGCTTCCTGACATAACACCAGCCTTGTTGGGAAGGATATTTTCCCCTGCCCCCCTGCCCCCTACTTGTCCCTCACGGCAGCCACAGCAGCCCAGTGCCAGTGAGGTCTAGGCTGGAGGAGCCATTGAGCAGGGGCCCCTTGGCTGGGCCAGCTGTTCCAGAGGCCCCGACTGACCTGGCCCCCACATTCCCTCAGTCAAGGGCGCTTTGTAGTTCTGACATCTTGGAACAGTTGAGCTGCTCAACTTCTAATGCTCCCGTAATGGTTGAAAAAGAAAAAAACATTGCATGTGTGTGTGCCTGTGTGGTGCGTACGCGCCCTCTCTTAACCCATTCCTAGCTGAACTCTCCTGTTGTTGTCTATGTGATGTGTGTGCCAGCCTACCTGACTGGCTGGCTGGATACATGGCTAGACGGAGTCTGGCTTGGATATTTACTCACTGTTTATTATCTGTTTTACTGGTTGCTTGAAAAAGGCTGTGGCGTGTTGGTGTGTAAGGCTGTTTAACATGCTGTGCATCGTGAACTGAAGTCAGATACAAATTTTTCATCAAAGTCGTCACTGCAACTAAGATGAAGTGGGTTCACTAGGGCAGATGATTATGACACAGCAGTGAAGCGGTTAATGACTCCATCAAATACTTAACCTTCACAGCCGGAAGACCAACCATGCAGGGATCACGTTTCAAACCTGCCTCTCTCTGTTTCCATCCAACAATTGTTGCTGCTTCCCAGGGTGCTGAGGTTTGACCTGTTGAACTCCAGGACTTCTGCCACGTCCCCCCCGTCCCCCCGCTGTGGTATGCCATTCAGGACTGTCCAGTTTTAGGGTGTAATTATGTGGAGTTTATCTCGGGTTATGGTATTTCAGACCTCCAGTCTCCTAATAGCTCTGCTTCTCCCTGTCACAGTGCTATGGCTATTTGCTCAGGCCACTTATCAGCAGCAATCGTTTGCCTGTAGATATCTTCATGGGAAAGTTGGTCTGATCTGAGGCCAAGAGCTGGCATGGAAACATCAGATGCAACTTCTGCAGCGCGCATGTGTGTGTGTGTGTGTGTGTGTGCGTGTGTTTGTGTGTGTGTGTGTGTGTGTGCGTGCGTGCGTGTGTTTGTGTGTGTGTGTGTGTGTGTGTGCGTGCGTGCGTGTGTGCGTGCGCGTGCGTGTGTGCGTATGCCTTTCCAAAAACAAAGCTGGTTCTCAACCACCCGAGAAAATATCATACACAACAAAATAGGGAATTGAAAGAATAGGTGACCTTCAGTCAATGACATGCAGCTTTTGACATTCCTGTGAGGACAGCTTTCTGAATGGTGCTAGTCAGAAATGAGAGGGTTCCTGTGTACCGGAACTTCTGCTCCATCATTCCACTGCAGACCTATCGCAGCCGGGATGAATATCTTCTTGTTGAGAAATGCTTAAGGAATATAAGAGTCCTTACAGACGGTGAACACGGTTCATGTCTTGAGACGCAGTACTGCTGGTCACCTGTAGATGGAGCTGGTGCATTCGATATACTGTGTTTCCCGCAGCCATGGGGTCGTGCTGCTAAAGGAATCTTCCTCTGGTGCTGTCTGTCTGAGCTACAATACACAGCCAGCATGTGTATGGTGAGCACACTATAGATGCACATACCTTTATGCCACGGGTCATTCAGGGCACTTTCTCACTGGAAAGATTTAGGTGCCAAGGACATATTGATAAATCTAAATATCGGCCTCTGAAAGAAAGAAAAAAAGAAAAACTATCTTTGCAATCTCAAAAAATTATAACTGCACTTTGAAAAATGCATTGCATATTATCGTAAATAGGTGTATTTCATGTTCTAGAGTCTTAGTGTCAAGTTATTAGGGGATTCTTAGCTTCTGCCCAGTTATCTAATATACAGTATAAAGTGAGTAGTGCTGCTACGATCATTTAAAATCCCATTTTCCTAACTGTCTCAGTGTCTCACCTAAGTGGGGGATAATATTGGTTGTGAAGACGTTGTAATTCACTGCTCCTGTGCGGTGGGACCAATCAGGTCCATAGACCTGGCAGGAGTGAAAGCATTCTATAACACCCCTGCATTTGAAAATACCATTTATATTAATTGGATGTTTTCTTTCACTGTCTCTAGCAAACCACAAAGCAAGGCGGGCTTTCCTCCTTGGCTTTGAATTTCCGCATGTCAACTCAAACATATCTGCCATTGGCCACTTCCTTGATTGAATCACTAAATAAAACCCCAGTTTGATCCAGTGATGATAGTTAGAATATAGTGTGTGTGTGTGTGTGTGTGTGTGTGTGTGTGTGTGTGTGTGTAATTAGCCTCAGCCACTATGATAAATACAGAGATGCTATTTCCCTAAATTGATTTCCAGAGATTCTCTAGGACTCCCAACATCAGTTGAAACCATGTTCCATCCACAGCTGCCAAGGCGATGCCGTTAGGTTGCATCACAGCACGTAAGCAGTAACAACCTCAGCCCTTCATTTTACTTCTCTAGAGCTGAAGTCAGCTGTGCAAGACGCACATGTCAGAACACCAGTTATTCTGCTGGTGGACTGTTCTCTTTCAAGTTAAGAAGTTAAGCACAACCAAGTCAAATGCCACCAACGCCACAGATGTCATCAGGCCCCGTAACCCCATGCATACACACATGTGCGCACAAACACGCTAATACGGGCCATGGTGTTTTTTGTCATGCATGCTCACCAACCATGTAGATGCTTATGGGCCCAAACCTCTAATGGAGACTCTTATATAGAACAAACAACCAACAGCAACAAGAAGGTCTGTTTCTTGGTCTGATGATTTCTAGGAATCTAGAGCGTTTACCTTTCTTCTTCCTGTTTCACCATTTCTATTTTTTCTTTTTTTACAGCTATCACGCAACACAAGCTGTCAACTGTGTGTCCTCGAAATCCAAACCTAACGATTCGATATGTCACAATGCAGCCCTGCAGCCAGTCATTAAAGAACAGCCTCTAATCTTTGTTGAGGACGACTAATGCAGGACAGAGGAGTCGGTTAAGCACAAATGGAATGATCTGGATGTTGGATCTTATGTTGATCCTTATTGAAGGCTGAATCCTTTCAGAGAAACAGAGGGATGTGGGTGTCATGTCTTAGGTTTCATTTAGTTTCCTGGTCCACCAGCCACCACATTGGGTCATTACAAACAGACACTGTGTTAAAGAAATTGAATATGGACAGTAACGATTGTGCTTAGTGAAATATGCCCCAGCTTTGTTGAATGCTGTGCCTCTGGCTGTTTGACTAGTTTGACTGATAGAGACTAAAATATAGTGTGAAATAGATATAGTGAAGGAAAAAGAAAATGACACTGAAAATCGTTGAATGTCAAAAGCTCCACTGTATATGTGCAGCACCTTGTTTTAATTCAGTGTCACCACGTCCCAAGTGACTATTGACTTAAAGGTACAGTACAGTGGGGAATATTTGTCCCCAAATGTTGTCCCCTAAAACCATGTGAAAGCTAATGAGGCCCTGTGACTTGTTTAACGGCAACACAGACAGTAATAAAAATGTCAAAAACATTTTGGGAGTGGCCCTTCTACTTTTGAGACTGTTTCAGCATTCCTGTTCCAGCCAATCGCCTTCGGCAAGGCGATCTTTCCTCCTTGGCTTATTGGGTGAAACCCCTGTCAATCAAACTTGAGATGGAGGAAAGCATAAAAGTTCCGTCATAAACTGAGGGTGCAGCTTCTTATAGTTGAATGTATTTTATAATGTCACGCTTTCTAGCTTTAATTTAAGTTTAAACTGTAAAACCTAGCCAGAACTAGCCTGAGGATTATTGACCTGCTAACTTTATTTGTCTGATCTTACTATCCAGCAGATTGGATACTCTAGCAGAGGGAAAGTTCTCCAGGTGTTTGTACCCTTCAACTTGTTTTGACCAATGTAAATCCTTGAATCCAGAAAGCTGTTATTCAGATTCATAGATATCAGATTATTTTGGGCACAGAACCTTGACTCTCATCAGTGTCGCAAATATCTCTACTAATAGGAGGGCTTTTCTGGAAAGATAGACTGAAAGATTGACAGACTGACCAGCCAACCAGCCTGGATTTAGTCAGAGACCAAACGAGGTGGATCAAGGAGGGATCAGGGAGGAGGAAAGGGCCTTTCCTATTCTGACAACATTTTGCTTCAGTTGCCTGATGCTCCCTTAGCTTAGTGTTAAAGCAGGCACTGTCTGCCTCTGTAATCTCCCCCCGTCACTCAGGGAAATGGACCAGAAACATCCATTAAACCTTACTGCTCAATTACTGCTTAAAGGTATGTTATGCACCCAACCAGTTATACATTCAGAGAGTGTTCTCTACTGTTAAGGTCAGCATAGAGCCCATGGAGGTGAAAAACCTGCCCTCATGTCCCACGTAACGCTCACTGAAGCAGGCTGTGGTTGGTCATGTGACGCTGAGACGCAGTATGTATGTAAAAGGATCTATGTTCAACAAGGAAACAATAAGCCGTTACCTTGTGTGTTTCTTTCCTGGTGGTACAATGTTGACTTTATAGTGGTGCAGTGTGTTCCAGTGTTTGAGTTAATACTTTGGAAGTTTAGTTTGCCTATATTTTTGTTTTTTTGCTGCCACCCAAAACATGACAAATACTGAAGTATTTTCTCCATGAAAGCAACACAATGCAAGCATCAAGGGCCACTGCATGAAGACATTTGCCAAAATTGGTGTTGATGACATTAATGACGATAGCCTGCAAACAAAATAATATGATAAGACAGCACTACAGTACTCAACCACTTTCAACTACTTACTAAACATATGGGCATCCTCTCATAACAAAGTTTTCTCCTTTACTCCCTCTCTCCACTTCTGAGGGTTCTGAGTTCCTGGACTTGGTAGAAAGATGACCAGGCAAAGGCTGGGGCTGCGTGTGTGGTCTCCCTCGGTGACAGTTGCCAGGTTACTTATGTGTCCGTCTGGTGCACCAGGCTCAGACAGCGCTCTTCAGAGATGGACCTGAATCTCCATCAGCTCTCTACTCACATGTTGTGGCCATCTGTCTGGACGAGGCTGAGGCAGAGGCTGGGGCAGGGGCTGAGGCAGGGGCTGAGGCAGGGGCCAGCCGTACCTCTGTGACTCAGTGGTGGCAGTGGCCTGAGATAATTGACCTGTGCTTTCCAGGTCGTGACCTTAACCTCATTTCCTAGCGAGCAGCTATTCTGACAGCAGGGTTAAGTTTATATGATACCCCTGGATAAGTGCTGCTTGAAAGTGCCAAGTTTCTGGAAGTAGCCTTCTCAGCTTTGATCCTCTCGTTTCTGTTGTGACCTGCTCTGTCCTCACCCAGCCTGCCCCATCTGGACAGCTAGGCCACACACACACACACACAAGCACACACACACACACACACACACCGTGTCACCTCTCTGCCACCGATCCTCCTGCCAACCACATGGGATGCTGCCAAACAAACATTTTCTCTTCCCAGATTTCTTATTTATTATCTTCTTTAACTGAGACTATACTACAGTATTACTATACACTGTTGCTAGATACTGTGTATTTGAACCACTCACCACCACCACTATAATACAAATACAAGAACGTTTGTCATAAGTTCAACAATATGACGGTTGTTGTGTGTCTCTGGTGTCCGACCGTGGTGTAGTCCCACTGAGAGCCAGGCCAAGCACAGCTGGCTGCTTTCAGAGTCCTGAGGAATCTTTCAGTGACTCTTAGTGCCAGGAGGAGGGCATCAGATGCCCCCCCCTCCCCTGCCCCCCCCATCCAACCCCTGCCCCCCCCCCCCCTTTCTCCCCCCCCCCTCCCCACAACCCCACTCCCTTTGCTTTTAGCTCATCATCAAGGAATGAACAGACAAGTTTAGTTGGGAAAATATCAGTAGGAAAAACGTGCTATTTGGAGAAAAACCTCTCTCTCTCTCTCTCTCTCTCTCTCTCTCTCTCTGACGTGCCTGTGTGTTGTGGTCGTGATAGCTGATAGCCGGTTTCAGAGAGGGGATTCAGCTGGACGGAGAAGTCCACCAGCAGAATCCTCCTGTCAGGTGCCTCTCATCTCTTGACAGCCCACCAGCCACAGCACCAAGCAGCCGCTGGGCCTGAGAGACTGCCGGCCAGACGATGCTGCTGGTGACCTACCAGACCAGACCACACCTGCCCAGACTGCCAGCCTGCTGGCCAGACGATGCTGCTGGTGACCTACCAGACCAGACCACACCTGCCCAGACTGCCAGCCTGCTGGCCAGACGATGCTGCTGGTGACCTACCAGACCAGACCTGCCCAGACTGCCACGCTTTGTTTACTGTTTATCTGTGTTTCAAGTTTCCTACCATTTCATACAACGTTCTACTTTTAGTTTCCCTTTCTCATATCTCAATCTCTCTGTCTTGTGTGACAAGATGCAGACGGGAAAGACTTGAAAAGCCCCTGTCGGTTTACTCTCTCTCTCTTTCTCTCCCCTTATATGTTTGTTGGTTCTCATTCTAGGTTCAGCCCCCACCAGCGATTCTTAGAATTCATCTTTCTTCTCACCACATGGTGTTGCAGCACATATTCATCATGGTAGATGTGTTGCAGTGTCGTGAGTTGAGGTAGGGGAAACTTCATAATTAATGGCTTTGACGGCTCTGCAATGGCCCAGAGTCTAAATACAGTAAGTTAGAAAGTAGCTGTGGAAAGCTAGCATGTAGAGTCCAATCAAAAGAGTCATAGCAGTGGAGTCAGGCAGTGCAGTGGAGTCAGAGGGGTAGAGTCAAAACAGGAGCGATGTAGTCTAGGGCAATGGAGAACAAGAGTTGTACTCTTGGCAAAATAGTAGAGACATGCAGTCAGGGCTGTGGAGACAGGGCTGTAGAGTCCGAGCGAGTGGAGTCCGAGCTGTGGAGTCAGAGCTGTGGAGTCAGAGCTGTGGAGTCAGAGCTGTGGAGTCAGAGCTGTGGAGTCAGGGCTGTGGAGTCAGGGCTGTGGAGTCAGAGCGAGTGGAGTCTGAGCGAGTGGAGTCAGAGCTGTGGAGTCAGAGCTGTGGAGTCAGAGCTGTGGAGTCAGAGCTGTGTAGTCAGGGCTGTGGAGTCAGGGCTGTGGAGTCAGGGCTGTGGAGTCTAAGCGAGTGGAGTCAGAGCGAGTGGAGTCTGAGCGAGTGGAGTCAGAGCTGTGGAGTCAGAGTTGTTGAGTCAGGGCTATGGTGTCAGAGCTGTGGAGTCAGGGCTGTGGAGTCAGGGCTGTGGAGTCAGGGCTGTGGAGTCTAAGCGAGTGGAGTCAGAGCTGTGGAGTCAGAGTTGTTGAGTCAGGGCTATGGTGTCAGAGCTGTGGAGTCTGAGCTGTGGAGTGGAGTCAAACCACCACTCTGTAGTAGTGCGTCGTGCAGAGGCTGAGGCCAAGGCTGAGGCAGAGGCTGAGGCCAGACAGGGCTCGTAGACATGCCGCAACAGGGGCCTCCCGTCCTCTCCTGCTCTGACATGCATGCACATCAGTTATGTCTCTCTCTCTCTCTCTCTCTCTCTCTCTCTCTCTCTCTCGCTCTCTCTCTCGCTCTCTCTCTGGCAGGCATGCACATCAGTTATGTTTCAGTTCCCATGACTGGCTCGCACTGCCACCCGCACTCAACCTTTCCTTTAATTCAACCTCCAATCCCTCGAAGACTTCCAAATGATTGCTGGAAGCTGCACCCATAACACACTTTGAATGCGACAAGCAAACATGTGACGCTTAATATCACACTGTAAAGTGTTTCAATGTTAACAGAATATTTCGTTTCTCTTCCTTTGAATGGGAAGATAAAGACGGTGTGGTTGGGTGCCAGTCCCCTTGATCAGTGTCATGCCTCAGGAATGTTGGGGGGAGTTCAATGTTCTACCTGCTATAGCTAAGATGAAAAAAGATACTGAACAATTGGTTTTACTACTACTGCAGTGTCATATTAAAATAATCACAGAGCTCCCCCCCCCTTCCCCCCCGCCCCCAATTGTCATAAGAAGCCATGGCCCTTTGTCAAGATCCTGTATATCCTAAATGGTATTTGAGGCAGTGTGTGTCTTGTCAGGTGACCAATCCATTGGTAATTGAATCAATGTTATCAGATTGCCTTGCCGGGCGTTTATTAGCGGGAGTAGGAGGACCACTGGGCACGACATCACTCTAGAACAACCGAGTATTAAATGTCAACCTTGTCTGACTTGGTCAGACGTTCAGCCATTCCGCATTCCTGACTAAGGGATAAAGCTGTTCTAATCCCTTTGACCAGGTAGTCAGAGTTGGCAGCTCGGTCTGGAATTCCTGTGGCATTCCGATTTGGGGAAGTTGCTAGGGTCTGGATGGACAATTCGCACAACAAAGGAGGAATCTCATTCAAAGAAAATAGGGTTTAAGTTCTGTGAGAAAGTCGGTCCGCCACCAAGATGGGTGTCATGTGGAATGTGACATATTTCGAGAGCTTTTGATTCTCAGACAGCGGCAGCCTAGAGAGACCGACACGGAGAAGAAGGAGGAGGAGAAGCAAGGTCTCGGTCTGGCGTCCAGGCAGCTGACACACAGTGGGACTGGAAGGGACAGGATTGTGGAGGGCGTGGGGTGTGGGGTGTGGGGGGCGTGGAGGTGGCGTGAGCCTGTTCTTGATCTCATGACAAGCCCGGCTGCAGTGCGACAGCCTGGCTAACACAGCCACCTGCCCGTCCAGCTCCAATACCTGGCACCTCCCCACAGGGCTCAGCTCCACCACAGACCCAGTCACAGGGGCCAGAGCCTGGGTCTGAACACCACCACAGACCCAGTCACAGGGGGCAGGGCCTGGGTCTGAACACCACCACATCACAGCCAAGCCCCAGGGACTGCAGAGGTGCAGCTGCCTAACTGACCTGCCCTGTTGCACTTCAAGCAGACCAGTGGATTATGCCTTGAGGCTGGGAAAAGCGTGTAGAAGATGGGGGACCCACACACACACACACACACACACACACACTGGCTTTCCTTTGTGCTGTCTGTCTAAGCAGCGGTGGCTTTGGCACAAGTAAACAAGAAGCCTTCTGCTACTTCAACAAAAGACATTCATCTCTTCTACTGTACATGCCAAGGAGCATTCTTCTGGACTTGTTTGTGAGTTGGGTCTCCTCAATAAAGACCCTGTAGAAAAAGAATGGTTTCATGTCATAAAGTTCCCTAGCTGATCTGATTAAATGCATGCTTGGAGTCTGCCATAGGCTTCTTCTGGCTAGACAGGTTGTTATAGTATTTATTCATTGAGGCACTGATAACGTTAGTGCTTGTATAAGAAGGGCATTTTATTCTCTTTGTCCGAGAGGTCATTAACTCCTTCCGCTGGTGTTATTAAAATACATGGACCCGTGCAGATAAAGTATATTAGGTCATCATGGCGGATCGTTTTTTGTAAGAAAGCTAATGTGTTACATGTGGAAGTCAGGAGCTAGTGCACCCCAAGGCACCAGGATGTGACATAACAAGGCACCAGGATGTGACATAACAAGGACGTAGAACCTGTCCAACAGAACCTGTCCAACCCATTACCTTAGGTTAGCGTTAGCATAACTGGTTGAGCCCAGCCTATTTGAAGAATTTGTCTCATTCCAATGTATAGCCTGTCTTGTTGTCACTTTGACAGTGCTGCTGTCGGACATGGTCTAAACCAAACAGAGGAAGACACGGTCTAAACCAAACAGAGGAAGGCAGTGAGATTAGGTTTCCTGTCTCATTCTCAAGACCTGAGATCTATATGAAGCACCTATAGCATGCATGTCTAGTTGACATATTCTGCCATCTGGATCAGATGGACGCTGGTATTCTGGGGATGGTAGAGCAGACTGCACATCAGGAGGATGCAGGTTCGAATCCACCCTCTCTACAATACTTTAGATAAAAGATTAAAATTTAACACATTATTAAATCTGGTAAAGTGAGCATGTAGAGGTAAGGACTGTCCAGCCTGGTGTGTTTGTCACAGCTAAATATTGGTATTATAGTTATTATATATTCTGGGCTTGGAAAAGATTAGGCAGTCTGTTATCTGGAGATCGTAAAAACTCCTCATCTCAGTCAAATGCCTTTAATTAGTCACACCTGCTAGCAGCGTTTGCTACCTCCATCCTCAGTTTTGCATAATCTGCTGTTGACTCCCAAACACACCAGCAGACTGACAAGCTGCAGCAGACATGTTGGTGAGCATGTGTGTGTGAGTGTGTGTGAGTGTGTGTGTGTGTGTGTGCGGTGATTGTGTGTGTGTCTCCTGGACCCTGCTGTGTGCTTGATGCAATCAGACCCGTAGGCCTTAGAGCTGCAAAGCCAGACATCCAGAAGGACTCTCCTCCCTGCTCTCTCTTTATATCTCTCATTATACCATGTCTTTCTCTCTCTCCCTCTCTCTCTAACTCTCTCTCTTTCTCTCTGTCTCTCTCTCTCTCGCTTTCTCCCTTTCTTTTCCTTCTCTCCCTCTTCCTCTTTTATCCTCATTCCTTCTCTCTCCCCTTTGTGTGTGTGTGTGTGTGTGTGTGTGTGAGCGTGTGTGAGCTCTGGTCATGGACGCTGTGTTGAGCAGGGAAATGTAACGTGTGCGTTAAGACAAGTGTTGAAAGGATGGCATGGTGAAGATGCTTTCCAGTACATTGTCAATGGATGAACACACACACGCTGTTCTCACAGGCTCTGGGATACACACACTTAAAAAAGACAGTTTCCTCACTCACACACACACACACCCACACACACACACTTGCTGGTTCCCATCCTCAGTGACTGCCTAGAGGAAAGGTGGCCGTTCCCAACAACTTACCTCCGCTCAGTTACCCAGACTGGAAATCCCCCTCGTGCTGACAAAGAGGCCAGATATCAGACTGGAACGCTGGGCAGGGGAGGGGCTCAACCAAGCACTGATACTGCACTCACTTTTGTTTGAAAATCCTCAAGGGAATCCACCAGCAATTGTTGTGTGTTGTATGAGCCAGAGTATCCTCTACTGCTGCTGGGGGTTTGCGTTACTTGGTTGGTTTGGAGAGAAGGTGAAGAGACGACATCCAACAGGCCATCACAGGGGGGGGGGGGTCATTTTCCCTGGGTTTGTCTGGGCCTTTATCAGCTGTGTTGTGGAGGGGGGGGGGGTCTGGCCTAAGGGAGGATCCCAGGCCACGGCCCACGTCACCCGGCATCACAGGTGCAAGTGATCGGCCTGTGTTGGAGTTTCCATGTGGAAACAGTGTTCTGTGTCTGGAGGCTGTATGAGACGACGCACTGTTCTGTTAGCAGGAGTAACTGAATCTTTGTTCGTTAATCTTGCAACATTGTTACACTGAAACACTCCTTCTACACAATGCCACTTTTCCATGACATTGTCCCCAAACTGCCAGTCAGCCAGAGTTAGCTGGTCAGAATCAGTCAGTCAGAGAAGCAGTCCGCCAGCCACTGAACCAAGCAGGGTGCTGAAGCTGGGAGGGGGTAACACACATGTTCACATGAAACCACTGCAGAGGTGCTCCCGCATGGCTTTGGGACTGAAATGGCTTCATGTTCAACCCCTGAACCTGCTCGCTGTGTGTGTTCTCCTGGCTGTCTAATCAGGTTCTCTGTGACCCTCTTCAGAGGAGCAGGGGGAGGGTATCTGCAGATCTGGCAGGCAGGTCCAGCTCTCACCACAGTCCATCCAGCCATGGTGCAGATCTGGCAGGCAGGTCCAGCTCTCACCACAGTCCATCCAGCCATGGTGCAGATCTGGCAGGCAGGTCCAGCTCTCACCACAGTCCATCCAGCCATGGTGACCAAGCAGAAAAACTGCTCTCTCTGCTGTGAAGAATCAGCCAAAGACACACACCCTCACACACAGACACACACACGTTCACACACAGACACACACACGTTCACACACAGACACACACACGTTCACACACAGACACACACACGTTCACACACAGACACACACACGTTCACACACAGACACACACACGTTCACACACAGACACACACACGTTCACACACAGACACACACACGTTCACACACAGACACACACACGTTCACACACAGACACACACACCCTCACACACAGAGGCATATGCGTTGTACAAACACACACTTTGTTCTTCATCTTTCAAAGCCCCCATGTCTTTTGAATGTGTCTAGGAGTGTTGCGCCATGTTGCTGTGTTTCTGCGGTTTAAAGCTTCTGTATTCCGTGCACATTGGTCTGAAGCATTCTTGGCTCCTGTCTGGAGCCAGCGGGAGAAAGCGCTGCAGGTCTAAAGCATGGGCTGGGTTTTCTGGTGTAGAAAACATTCAGATCGGTTTGTTTCATGTGCTGCACAAAATAATGAGGATGTAGATCAGGGTAATCTCCTATTATTATTCTGATCTTATATAACGTGTTAGAGGAATGATGCATTGTTAACAGCATGAGCTGTATGAGTGGTGAGCCGTTGGGCTGAATGCTGATTCTGATATCTGATAATGACACATCAGGCAGAGCAGAGCAGGAGAAATATCAGACAAAAGGACCATCTTCTGAAGAGGACCACGTCTGCTGTATGTACACATCTGACATACCTGTACAGTAGACAGTGTCTTTCTCAGAATTGTAACCGTTCCATCTAAACGGTGTGGGTTCTACTAGGATGTGTTTTGAAGTCTGTCTCTGGTGCTTGGTGCTCAGCAGATGGATGGTGCATGCAAATATAGGTATTTCTTTGTGCTTTTGAATATGTCAGCACACTTCCTTTTACCGTGTTTATCTATCACAAGGGGAAATGTTAGGGGAATTCTGAATCACTATTTAAAGATGCTTTTGTTTGTGAGGGTGTGCTGTTTATCTTGTGTGTCCATTATGTTTTTGCTATCACTTTTATGCTGTGGTCTAATTTTGTTACACTTGGCTAATCTTTAACTGGCCTCAGGCCAGCTGGGTGAATTGTCAGAGCAAAACACAGTTAGTTTGTCCATCTGTTCAAGCAGTATACTAAAAACAGTCCAACGTTCACCTGCAGCAGGCTGCTTGCTAGGTCCAACAATCTTACATTAAAGTGTGTGCCGCATTTAGTCTCAAGCACTTCAATTTAATTTATCTCTCTGCTCTCTCTCTCTCTCTCTCTCTCTCTCTCTCTCTGCCTCTCTCTCTCTCTCTCTCTCTCTCTCTCTCTCTCTCTCTCTCTCTCTCTCTCTCTTTCTCTCTGCCTCTCTCTCTCTCTCTCTCTCGCGCGCCTCGCTTGCTCGCCTCTCTCTCTCGTGTGATGCTGTTCTGGTGACTAAGCAGTGCAACCAGTCAAAGATAGTTGTCTCTCTGTTCCAGTCAGCATAGTCAGGCCTTCACAGGCTCTCCTCCCCAGCCTGCAGGTGCCTCCCCTGGGGAGGAGAGAGCCAACTGAGCCAGCCTTGTCCCCCGCAGCGGAGCTGCTTCACATAGGGGGCGTAAATCCCCTGGAATTGCCTTTTGATGGCGAGCAAGAAATAGAGCAAGGCCGGGATGCAGGCAGGAAGCTTGGTTGAAGGAAGATACTATTTTGGTTGAACAGTCCCATTGTGTGTGTCTCTCCCTGTGTCTCTCTCTGTGTCTCTCTCTCTCTCTCCCTCTCTCTCTCTCTCTGTTCCTCTCTCTCTCTGTGTGTCTCTCTCTCTCTCTCTCTCTC